>NC_134476.1:24354537-24699953 GCF_964194025.1 Convolutriloba macropyga | reverse complement strand
ACACCACATTCAGGCAGGAACTATTTCAAAAGGAAACAGAGTTGCAAGAATTGCTACTGAAATTTGAACAACTGAAAATGGAATCACAGAAACCACCTGAGGAGAAGCAACTACCTAACGACTATTGGCGGCACCAATATGTCGTTGCTCATCAACTCCAAAAAACCAGCGAATCAAATGCACAAACTATGTTAAAAACGTTCTCCTTGAAACATCTAGAAATAACAAACGCCAACAAAAAACTTGGAGAAAAGAATCTGGAGCTAGGAAAGAAAATAACACAATTAATGAAGGAAAACGAAGAACAAAAAACCAAAATTTCCGAGCTCAAAAGGAGAGTTAAAAAGCACAAAAAGCGACAGTCAATGGATAAGGACAAACCAACTGAGGACGATATACAAGAGGTTCTTTTGATCGAAGACGATGGTAACAGTCCGATGCCAAGCCCAGTCATTTTGCCTCCAGAATTTTTCAACTAAAATAGCACAACATTATCGCCCTTTGCGATTAATTTTATAGCATACCATTATCGCCCTTTGCGATTAATTTTATAAACTGTCTGAACTTGTAGTAACTCATTCATATGTCCCAAGCGCAATAAAATCATATACGATGCAGTATATTTCTTTCTTTTAATCTTTTTCTTTTCTATCTTAAAATCGGGGTGAGCTGTAGTATTACGAGAGCCGTTACAAATGAACGGATAATTAATCCCGCATTAGAGCGAACGTATTTAGGCGCTAATTAACCATTCTTTCGCCGCGCGCTAAATAAACTAACGCTTGTTAAGACTACCAGTACACAAGTATTTAAACAACTCAGTTCGACTTATTTAAATAACACAACTTTAGGCCTGGATCTCCTCGCTTATATCCAGGATAGAAAATGTACGTTGTTGAACGTAGGCGGCCTGTAAAACCACAGTTTCTTTTGATATAAATTACTTCTGCTTTTGACAGTTGCAATGCAGATCTTTCCCCCCAAGTTCAATAAAGATGAAGCAGATTGCTTCAGGGGAAAAGACAATAGAGTCTCATAAAAAGCCCCCAAGAAAACCATAATTGTTGCGGATTTAGAAGAGGGGAAAAGCAGAAAACAGGCGCCTACGAAATCAATAATTGATGCTCTCAGCTTTTTAGATTTTTATTATTTTTTGGAGTTTCAATAATTTTTCCGTGAGATAAAAAAGAGTTAATTCTCTTGCCTTCTCGGCCAATAGGAAAATTAAGAAGCACCTCACTATGAACGTGAGTTTGTGATTCGCTCCCTATCGGCCCAAACGGAGCTGAGAGGAATTAATTGTTTCTCTCAGCGAAGTGGGACGGAATAAAATTAGAGAGACAAATAACAGAGCCAGCGACGAGCAGCAGACAACTGCTTCATTTTTCTTGCAAAATAAATTCCTAAATCTAAACAGAAATTTTATTAAAGATTTTCAACTTAGCAAATTTTCCAACAGAACATACTTGTGAGAAATCGACTGGAAGAAGTTTCAACGACGCAATCATTTAACAACAACACAATCAAGTAACAGCTCAACCCGGTTTAATACTACTCAGTGTAAGCTTGTTCATTTAAACTATCTATTTAATTAATTGAACTTTTCAGCCCCCCAACTACTTTAAATTGAGACTTATAGCACAGACAGGTCTTAGGCATATATCTTTGCCTTCGATTTGTTATATCTTTTGTCAAGTTTGACTGCATACATAAAGAGATCCCGTATTGTGTGATCTGTAGCAGCCCAGCCAAATTTGATAGTAGCAATTATTAATTGCTCTCAAACGAAGTTTGTAGCAATTATATTAGTCCTGTCGGTCTTTCTTTTTATGCGATTTTCGCTTGACCAATTTTTCGTCTGATGCTTTTGACTTTTCGTCCTCAAAAACGGGATAAACAGGTAGCGCCCAGCGGGCATTATGTGCTCTTAGAGCCTTTCAGGTCTGTTTCAGCTCAAACTGTCTTGGAGACTTATACTTATACTTATGGTGTGAGGGGCGGTTCTTAGAGGTTGACACCCCCCCCCCCCCTTTGTTGACCCCCCACCCCCACTATTGGCTCCACCCCCCCCCCCCCACCGCGCTTTTTGCACCCCTCCGCCCCCCCCCCACCCAGTGCTGCCCCCATCAGCCCCCGGTGCACCCCCCCCCCCGTGGCTAGCTACTGACCAAGCCAACCGCTCGCCGGTCGTTTGAGAGCAATTCGCCCGACGTTAGTCGGTTATGTTTTACCTTTTACTTATCATCAATTGATATCAAATGGTTACTGAAATAGCTGAAAATTATTAAGTAGAAAAAAGTAAATGTTTTACGGAATTCTCTGATCTAATTTGCTAGTGTGTTCAATTTGATGGAAACAAAAGCAAATTAATTGCTTAATTTATTTGAATTGTTCAGAAAACGAAGAGGTAAAAAATTCGGTTTTTTCGCTTTTTTGATAGAATAACAGTAATCTTTATCGAATTTTGGTGTCATCTTGTTTACTGCGATCAACAAAATACGCACAGCAAAGGCCTATATGTAAGCTTGAAAACATGGTATCAGCTGAACAAAGCGTTTTCGTAGGGTAGATTTGGGTTGAATTTATGCGAATTGTTGTTTTGCCAGTTCATTTTTGACAAATGTCTGTAACCGCACCGCTTGACATAGTTAGTTATTGTAAGCTTCAGCGAAAATATTTATATTGAATCAGAAAAAATTGTGAAACTCAGTGATTTCGTTTGTTTAGTTTTTATAAAACCAAAGAAGAACATAACTTATCATGTGTAATGGATATGTCGCTAAATTAAGCATCAAATTCAAAAATAATTTCTGCATTACCTGTCCAGGTGCTAACATTAATCGCATGCCAGGTGTTACTTTCTTTTCCATAGAAAAGCTTGTTTCTATCATTGACTGACCTCAAGCTTTTGAACTATAGGTAAAACCCCGTTTCTGACGACATGCGAGTACTCATAGAACAAATACTTAACTGACATTCAATGTCTAATATAGCGAGACAAAAAAACATCTCATGACAATACTGTTAGATGTTTTTAGCCAGTCTCGAGCTTTATAGCTGACTAACTTTTGTATATTTTGAATTGGTTTCAGATTTTAAAAATCAAAATATTTTGAAGCGTTTTGAAATGTGTTGGAAAGAACCACAGTTCTGTCCAGAAAAACTATCCATTGCCATATTCTAGCTAGATCTCCACAATTGAGAGTCCTCGTTTGCTCATTTGTGAGGACTAAATTTTCTGCAACCAAGTGTTGTACTGCGAAGTAGGTTGACACATTAGTAGTATAGGCTTAGCAAAGGTGGGGGGGGGGGGTAAAAAGATATACCTATGTATTAACATTAGGTAAAGCCTTTTTTCATCTAATTACCCAATGATGTGCCTAAAGAAGAGAGCGAGAACAATAAACCTGTCATCTTATCATAATTATCCAGGGGTAATTATCTTAATTACCCCCAGGGAAATGCATCCAATTTTCCACTCTACTGCACTTCAGCTAATCTTATCTACTTAATAAAATATATCTGCAGAACTTTTACTTTCAAACTTTTTTCATTTACGCATAACTTTTTCAATTATCAAATTTGTTTTACTTTTCGATTAATAAGGAAGTTTTGTTTTCAATAATTTCAAATTATCGGAAAATTTTCACAAAAACTTCTTGAAAGTTTTTTTTAAAATTCTAATTTTTCAATTTTTTTAATCATGATGTGAAAGCATGCAAGAAACCGATTTTTTGGCTTTTTCTTTTGGTATTTTCTGGTTTTTTTTCGCGGTAGTTTCAGTTTCAAAAACCCGAAACCGTTAAAAAAAATTCAATTAAAATTGTTCTATTAATCGATTACTTTTTTTTCACCACTTCAATGAAAAATACTAAAGCACAGAAAACCATCACTGAATTTTATTTGTTTTTTTTTCGTAGTTTCGGATTCTGATACCTCAAACTAAAAATTTTTTTTGGTCGAAAATGTATGCACCAGCGCAATTTTAGAGGGAATTTTTCGAAGTGGAGTTCAATGGTGGTAATTTCCCGGTCAATTGTAGATTATGGGTTTGGGTTTTTTTGTAGTTTTAGTTTCACAAACCTCAAATTACAAAATAATTTCTTCGAGAATGGTATGCTAAATCAACTCTCTATATGTTGCTTTTAAACAAAGCATTTGATGGAGATTTTTTTAACCTGAGAAGTTACACTTTTTGGTTTTTCCGAAGTTTCAGCTCCTGAAACCTGAAACCTCAAACTTTTTTTTGGAAATGTGTGTTACAGTACATATTTATATCGTAATTTTTAACACAGCATGCAATGGGCATAATTTTTAAGTCATGAAGAGAGGGCAGGTTTGTGTTTTTGTCGAAGTTTTCGATTCTGAAATCTAAAACCGAAAAAAAATTGTCAAAAAATACCCAAGTCTTGAAAACAATACTCAGTTTTTGGAAAAAATACCAAATTATTGCCCAAAATTACCCAATTATTGCCGAAAAAACCCAATTCTTGGCAAAAAAATCCCCAATTTTTGAAAAACAAACACTCCACTATTGTGAAAAATTCCTAACTATTTCCAACAGAGCCCAGGTCTTCGTGAAAAACACCCAATTCTTGACTCAAAATATCCAATTATTGTCAAAAATACCCAAATGTTACCAAAAAATTTAAAACTGTTGCCAAAAAAAAGTCAATTCTAGCCCAAAAATATCTGTTTCTTGTCCAGAATTACACAATTCATAGCAAAAATACCCAATTATTACCAAAATATACTACGTTTTTGCCAAAAATACCTAATTCCTGCGGAAAGGAACCCAGATCTAGCAAAAATATCCCAATACTTGCCACACAAAGAGACACAAATCTCGCCAGAAATTCACAATTTTACCACAAAGTAGCGAAATCTTGTCAAAAAATACCCAAATTGTAACCAAAATAACAAAATTTTATCAAATATTTATCTAAAATATATCAAAAATTAGACAACCTTGCAAAAGCCTGGAAAAATGCATATCAAATCTGTGAAATTGAACGAAAATCTTAAGGCCCACTTCTTCTTCCCCGATTTCAATGAAGATGTAGCAATTATAAAGGGGAGGAAGACGTGCTTCGGCTGGGTAGCTGATCCTCCATTCTCAATTCCGAGGCAGCTTCTGATCTTCATTATTGCAATCGAGAATATGCCTGAAGTCTCTGTTCCATACAAACAGACATTTGTAGACTTCTACAAGAACAACATCAAAAACAAAACTTTACAAATCTCAGAAAACATGGAACTGAGAAGATCGATCCGTGCACAATTCTGTGATTATGAGTTGTCCTATAGACCAATGTATGAAAATCAATTGGGATTTTTTGAGGAGGAAAGAGAATATAAATTTCTCTGGTGTGTGTCTGACGAGTATGACAATTTGCAGGATCGAAAACCTGATCGGGATTGTGACGAGTGGGAAAATGGGTCATTGACAGAGAGTATTATCGCAAGTATAGAAGAAGAGAACGCACTTAACCCCAAGTTAGACAACATAAAATCAGACAAGGCAGTCCCTTTTTCTTGTTTTTCCACCGAAACTGGACAAGATACAATAAAAGAATTACAAGGAGTATCGACTGTTGAAAATACTTCATTCAATTCTGCCAGAACCATCCTTAGTACTGTAGTCAATGACTATACAGATTACCAAGATCATATTTCATCTAATGAAGCAAGTGAAAAAATATCTGAAAAAACTTACCTCAAATCTGAGCAACCAGCGTCTTGTACAGAAAAGAAGGTCAAGAGAAGGGCTCCTGCTGTCAATAACCCTGAGAGAGTGGCAAGCAAAAATCCAGATGGTGATGGAAACGAAGACAAAATGTGTCTTCCATCTCGCAAATTGAGACGAGCTGCTGAGTTGCATAGTAACTAAACTAGCAGGCTGAGAATTTATTTCTTTGACTGATTATTTGTTTATATTTGCGGTATAATTTTAGATTTAAGACTAGTATTTCCTGAGATGACTAATTGACTGGTTAATTTGTAATATACTGTTTTTACACTCAGAAAAAGCTGAATTTCATGTATGCTTTTGAGTTGAAATTGATAATTTGATACTATAATTTAATGGAGTTTTAAAAATGCATTTTCGAAATCAACTTTTATTTAGAGTTCAATTTTGAATTAAATTGTATGTCAAAAAATGGTTGTTTTTGTAATATCTGTTTTATTCCAAAAGTGGCGGTTAACGATGAAAAAGGCTTGTTTTTTATAATATCTGTTTTTTCAAAGACGCGGGATTTTTAGCTTGTGCAATACACTCCCGGCAGCTGATACTGGATGATGCAAAGCGATAGCAGTGATAGTTTTGCAGCGAACTCCAGCAGCAATTTCTCCCACGAGAATGTTGTAATAAGCGTGCTGCCTTTGATTATAGAATACCTGGTCTTTATAAAGAAAAATTTTTGGCACAGAAATTTTAGATATAGATAATCATACAAATCGTTAAGTATAGAATTTACATTTTTTTAAAAAAAGTTGAAAACCTTTTGCATAATTTTTTACTGTTTTGAAAGAAAAAATATATTCTTTTACTATCCTATTTTTTTTTAAAATCGTTTTTTACAGCAACTTTTTGTTTTTCAATTTTCCATTTGTCAGTTTTTGAAGTTCTTTGATGTGAAGTTTTGAATTGAATTGTTTTTTTTGAAATGAACATCTTTTTTACCAAAATAATTTTTTTTTGAAAATTGCCGTTTTTTACATGATGTTTTTAACAAAAAATGTAAATCTTGATTTTTTTTTCATTTTTCTGTTTGACCATATTTCAGTTTTTGAAGTTTTTTTCATGAAAAATTTTCAACTTAATTATTTTTTTAAAAAAGAACGTGTTTTGCCAGAATAATTTTTCTTTCAAAAATGCCGTTTTTTACATAAGGTTTTTAACAAAAAATGCAACTTGTGTTGTTTTTTGTTTTTCTATTTTTCCTTTTTTCTGTTTTTGAAGTTTTTTGTGTAAAATTTAATTATTTATTTTGAAAATAAATGTTTTACTAGAAAAATTTTTCTATTAAAAAATGCCGTTTTTACATAATATTTTTAACAAAAAATGCAATTTTTGTTGTTTTTTATTTTTCTAATTCTCAGTTTTTTAGTTTTTTAGGTAAATTAATTTTCAAAAAAATTTTCATTTTCAAAAAATTATTTTTGTAATTTTCAGTTTTTTTAATTTTTAATTGAATTAATTTCTTTTAAAAAAGTTGTTTTTTGTCTTAAACATTTTTTTTTCAAATTCAAAAATGCCGTTTTTCACATAATGTTTTTAACAAAAAATGTAAGTTTTGATGTTTTTTATATTTCTGTTATTACATTTTTTTTTAGTTTTTGAAGTTTTTTCATGTAAAATTTTCAATTTAATTATTTATTTTAAAAAGATAACGTTCTACTAAAATATTTTTTCTTCTGAAAATGTCGTTTTATACACAAGGTTTAAAACAAAAAATGCAATTTTTGTTGTTTTTTATTTTTCTATTTTTCCATTTTTCCGTTTTTGAAGTTTTTTTCAACTAAAATTTTCGTTCTAATTTTTTTTTAAAAAAGAGAGTTTTTTTCTAGAATAGTTTTTCTTTCAAAAATGTCGTTTCTTACATAAGATTTTAAACAAAAAAGCAACTTGTGTTGTTTTTTTTCTAGTTTTCCTTTTTTTCTCAATTTTTGAACTTTTTTATGTAAATTTTTAAATTTATTTAATTTTTTTTGAAAAAACAAGTTTTACTACAATAAATTTTCTTTCAAACATGCCGTTTTTTACATAAGGTTTGTAACAAAAAATGCAACTTGTGTTTTTTTTCCTATTTTTCCTTTTTTTCTGTTTTTGAAGTTTTTTGTGTAAAATTTTTAATTTAATTAATTTTTTTTGAAAATAAAGGTTTTACTAGAATATTTTTTCTTCAAAAATGCCGTTTTTTAAATGAGGTTTTTAACAAAATATGCAATTTTTGTTGTTTTTTTTCTATTTTTCAGTTTTTGAATTTTTTTGTGTAAAAGTTTTAATTGAATTATTTTTTTTTTAAAAAAAAATTTGTTTTACTAAACCATTTCTTTTTTCAAAAATGCCGTTTTTACATAATGTTTTTTACAAAAAATGTAAAATTTGATGTTTTTTATATTTCTGTTGTTACCTTTTTAGTTTTTGAAGTTTTTTCATGTAAAATTTTCAATTTGATTATTTATTTTAAAAAGAAATTGTTCTACTAAAATATTTTTTCTTCCAAAAATGTCGTTTTGTACATAAGGTTTAAAACAAAAAATGCAATTTTGTTGTTTTTTATTTTTCTATTTTTCATTTTTTTTAGTTTTTGAAGTTTTTTCTTGTAAAATTTTTAATTAATTTTTTTTTTGAAAAAAATTTTGTTATACTAAAACAATATTTTTTCAAATGTCGTTTTTTACATAAAGTTTTCAACAAAAAATGTAAGTTTTGATGTTTCTTCTTATTCTATATTTTCATTTTTCAGCTCTTGAAGCTTTTTGAAATTTTTTTAGCGAAGTCGAAAATTGTAAAAATCAATTTATTACAATTATTACGAAAATCAATTATCTATAACAATTATTTATTACAAATTATTACACTTATTGATAAAATCTGCGGAAATCTATAGCAAATCAAGCTTTTGATGACGAACTTATTTTTTTACTTTTTCACTTTAAACAATTACATTTTTATTAACATCATATTTTTCTTAAGAAGTTCCGATTTACTCATCGTCTCATGACAAACATACTTCAGAGTAAACCCCGGGGTACCGTTGTCGCCTGGTGACAATTACTGACTTCAAGCATCCCTAGCGTGCATCTCTGGATGTTGTTCGGAAATAAAAGATCGTTGATTGCGGCTCTGCCGCGAGGCGCGCTCTGCAACAATCTTTTAATTCCGAACAACATCCAGAGATGCTCGCTAGGGATGCTTGAAGTCAGTAATTGTCACCAGGTGACAACGGTACCCCGGGGTTTACTCTGAAGTATGTTTGTCATGAGACGATGAATAAATCGGAATTTAAGAAAAATATGATGTTTATAAAAATGTAATTGTTTAAAGTGAAAAAATAAAAAAATAAGTTTGCTATCAAAAGCTTGATTTGCTATAGATTTCCGCAGATTTTATCAAAAAGTGTAATAATTTGTAATAAATAATTGTAATAGATAATTGATTTTTGTAATAATTGTAATAAATTCATTTTTACAATTTTCGACTTCGCTAAAAAAAATGCAAAAAGCTTCAAGAGCTGAAAAATGGAAATATAGAATAAGAAGAAACATCAAAACTTACATTTTTTGTTGAAAACTTAATGTAAATAACGACATTTGAAAAAATATTGTTTTAGTATAACAATATTTTTTCAAAAAAAAAATCAATTAAAAATTTTACAAGAAAAAACTTCAGAAACTAAAAAAAGGAAAAATAGAAAAATAAAAAACAACAAAAATTGCATTTTTTTGTTTTAAACCTTATGTATAAAACGACATTTTCGGAAGAAAGAATATTTTAGTAGAACATTATTTTTTTAAAATAAATAATTAAATTGAAAATTTTACATGAAAAAACTTAAAAAACCGAAAAATGTAATAACAGAAATATAAAAAACATCAAAAATTACATTTTTTGTAAAAAAAAAATGTAAAAACGGCATTTTTGAAAAAAGAAATGTTTTAGTGAAACAATTTTTTTTTAAAAAAAAATAATTCAATTAAAACTTTTACATAAAAAAATTCAAAAACTGAAAATTAGAAAAATTAAAAACAACAAAAATTGCATATTTTGTTAAAAACCTTATGTAAAAAACGGAATTTTAGAAAGAAAATTCATTGTAGTTGTCGTACTACTAAGGGGCCTAGCGGTAGTACGATGATAATGATGATAGACGTGTCGACAAGCCTGTAGTTATATTCAAGAGAGTCGTTAAATGAAAGAGAGTCAGTGACAACTATTCAATTCAAACGTTAAGGCAGAACTGCGCTGAGCCAATTCGCAGTTAGTGTATTAGTTGTGACCAAGGTCACGAACTACCTGTCACTGAAGTAATAGTCAATCGTCGGACGATTGAGAGTATGGGTAACGATGATACTAAATATGTACTGCGATATAAGTAGTATTAATTCACTGCACCGATAAATGATGGGGTGTGATATGGGTACCACATTTCCCCCTGTAGAGAGAAAATTTTGAAAGATTAACAGAAAGGTTGGTTAACTAGGGTACATAGGTTAACAATGCAAGTGAATAAATGGCAGTATAATATATATATATATGGATCATCAAGTTTATACTAAAGTTTTTTGTGGAAGCAAAGTTCTTTCAGTTTGTTTTGAGTTTTCTGAGATGTACTTTCTCATAATGATGTACTCATAATGATGTACTCATAATGAATTAGAGCTCGTGGGGTCGGAGGTGTCGTTCGTTGTCATCACTACTTTGTTCGGCCTCGTTATCGCCGGTGTACACCATGTTTATTTCGTCCTGCGATTGGAGGGCTGGTCCGGTTGTTATGTTGTTGCGGCTGGTTGAGGTTACTGGAATTGTGCTATTGGCTGGTGATGTTGGCGGGTCCCCCATTGTTGTTTTCGGTGGTGAGTTTGATGCGACGCTTGCCGCGTGCCTCTTATGTGGTGGTTGCTCTTCGTCCAACGAGTCAAGGAAGTCGAGATTTGTAGTGTCTCCGTAGCGTTTTGTTTCTCTCTTTGGTCTAGTACTTTTGCGTGTCTTGTCCTTGCCTGATTTAGAGTCGTGTGTTTGTTGATCAGCAACGATGTTGACGTTGGGGTCCGAGGGTGATGGAGGCTGACCTATGTTTTTGGCCATGTACATGTCTTGGCTGTCGTCCGTTTCTTGGTACATGTTGTCCTCCTGGTTGGAGTCTTGTGAGGAGGCTGTTGAATCTTTTCGTTCCTTGGGGGAGCTTTTTCGTGGTGAAGGTGTGTATGACTTTTTTTCGGGATCTTGATTCTATTGACTTTTGATAGGTTTGACTTGATATGTCTGCTTTAGTAGCTTGAGTGTCTCTCTTTCTGATGTTGCGTTGTCCCAGTATCTTTTGTCTTTGTTCCTTTGCGTGTTGTTCCATGTTGTCGATGAGTTTTTTTGTGGGGGTTGCAAACTGTTTTGCGTGCGGCAAAATTAATGAGGGGTATCTTTCGTTGGTCTGCTGTCCCGAATCTTGCAACGTCTGATTTGTTGAGTACAGTGTCCTGTTGTCTTGGTACTTTTATGGTGAGAGTTGTGTCGGTCGTCTTTACTAGGGCGGCTCCTTCCGGTATGGCTTCATATATGCCTTGTAGTTTTTTTTGTTTCTCTGGGCAGCTAGTGTTTGACGGGCGAGTTGGAGGCGTGGACTTTGTCGGGCGAGTGGTTGTTGGATGCTGGTAGATGGTAGCGTGAAGATTCGTGGTATCTCACTGTTGTCGCTCTTAGCGTCTTCGAGTTTCTGCCTCTTGGCCTCTTGTACTTCTGCCTCGCTGTCTAGATCTTCGTGGTACCATCTTTCCTCTGATATCATCTCCTCGTCGCCTATGATGTTGTCGTCTAAATAATTAAATGTGTTTGACCAACTTAGATTATTTTTGTTTGGTTTTGTTGTTATGTTCGATAGGGTTGTATTTGGTTTTCTACCGTAGTAAGCTTCGAAGGGTGATAGTTTAGAGTATTGCTTCCTGAAAATTCGTAGTTCGAAAGATATGTCTCTTAGGGCGTTTTTAATATTGAATGGTCGTTGGTTGGGGTCAAGTTTAATACATCCTAGTCGTCGTTTGACGGTTTGTATAAGGCGTTCTACCAGACCGATGAGACGATGGTCGTTGGCCGGTGCGTAAATTAGGTTAATATTGTGTTTTGCGCAAAGAAGTTTTACTTTATTACCCTTTAGGCAGCGGGCTTGGTCGAGTCTAATGTTGCGTGGTACACAGTTTTGTGCGATGTATTTGTTTAAGAATTTTTCTATGTTTGGGCCGTTTGCATGTGTTACTAGTTTCAGAGTGGGGAATTTTGAGAAGCGGTCTATGCATGCGAGGAAATACACTTCTCTCCCCTGTCCGTCAAATATTGGTCCCCCGAAGTCTAATTGAATTTCTTCGTTTGGTTCTGAGCATTGTGGTAAAGGTGCCCAGTGGCTTTTGGGATTTATGCTTTTTAAATTCTTACCGAATTCTGTGCAGGGTCGACATGTTTTGGATTTGTTTATCAAACCTCGGTTAATGAAGGGCCACCATATACGTTGTCCTAACTCGGTCATGCCCCAAGCTCCCGGATGTGTGGAGTGTAATACATCTATGACCGATTCTTTGAGGCTGTTGGGGATAGCGAGTTTGTTGTCTTATAGTACGCAGCCGTTGTGTACGCTAAGACTCCTCCACTTGGCGTGGATTTGTTTGCTGAGTTTCTTGCATCGTTGTTCGTCCCCAGATTGGATGCAGTCGCGTACTTCACGAAGTACGGTATCGCGGTTTGTCATGGCGGCTATAAGTTTGGTGTTGAAGATGTGGTCGGGGGGTTTTGGTAGCTGCTCCTCTTTTTCTGATGCTGTGCCTATTGTTGGTTGTTTACGGGGTGGGCTTAGGAAACTAGTCATTGAGAAGGTCTTTTTAGGAGAGGGTGATCCCGTAGTTTGATTTGTTTGTTCGTTGGCTGGGTTGTCCATTTGTTGAACAGAGTTTTTGAGTGTATTTAAAGGGGGGCTGCTGTGTGTTAGGCGAGATAAATGGCAAATGCTCTTGTGCTATTGTGTTGTGAGCGAATTGTTGGTTTGTTCTGACGCCATGAATTGCTGTGTTGAAATCCGTGTTATTTAAGTTTTGTGCTCTGCGCAAGTTGTAATTACTTACAGTATACGGTCTAATTGCCTTTGTGACGTGTTTTTGACTTGTGTCTTGTGATTTCTTACGGCTGTTCTGTAATTCCTTTATGGCTTTTCTTGGCATGCCTCTTTGTCGTGTGTGTTTATTGTTTATGTTAGTGTGCGTGGAATCGTTGGGCGTTTTCGTTCTATTATTTTTGTTTAGTGTGGAATCGTTGGACGTTTCCGTTTGGTTGTTCATTGCTTGTTGAATTTGTTGTTTTCTGGGTCTAGCCCTTTTTCTCAGTAAGTTTAACGTTTGGCGTATAATATCTATTGTTGCTATTATGAAATTTTCGTCGGATTCGTTCGGTGGTTTTGCGGGTTCTGATTGGTTTCATGACATGTAATCAGCTAGTCCCATTTTTGTGCCCGGTATGTGTTCGATGTTAAAGTTGAATGGTATTAGTCTATCGTACCATCGTGTTAGGCGGCTCTGATGTTTTTACTAGTTCGTTCTTTAAGTATGGATAATAGTGCTCGGTGGTCGGTTTGTACTAAGAAGTGGTGTCCCAGTAAATAGTGTTTGAAGTGTTCTAGTGCCCATACGACACCTACTAATTCTAGCTCGTTGATACTGTATCTTTCTTCTGCTTTGTTTAGGAATCGTGATGCGTAAGATATTGTCTCCCATTCGTTGCATGTTTCTTGCTCTAGTACTGCTCCTAGACCTGATCGTGAGGCATCAGTTTTGACTCTTGTATTTCGTTTGACGTCATAGTGATTGTTTTCTGTTAAGTTTTTGATATTGTTTTTTATTGTTTCGAAATCTGATTGGTGGTTTTCCGTCCATACGTATTTTGTATCTTTCTGTAGTAGGTCTCTGAAGCCTCGGCATAGTGTTGCTAGGTTGGGTATGAATTTAGTGAGATGGTGTACGCTGCCAAGAATTGATTTAAGTTGTTTGTGAGTTGTTGCTGGCTTTAGGTTTATTATTGCCTGTGTCTTGGAAATGACGGGTTTTATTCCTTTTTCTGTTATCTCGTGTCCCAACCATGTTATTTTGCTTTTGGCATAGTGACATTTGTCTAAGTTTATTGCCAAGTTTTCGTTGTTCAATCTGTCGATGCAGTTAAATAGGTATTTCTTGTGGTTCTCTAAACCTCCGCCTGTAACGATTATGATGTCGTCTAGGAAGCTAAAAGTGTTTTTCAAGTTAAATAATGTTTTGTCTATCGCCTTTTTGAATTCTGCAGGCACATCTGTGAGTCCGTAGAAACCAAGATTGAATCTGTGTGTTCCTGTGGCTTGACCGCCTATTATGTTGAAATTGCATTGGTTAGCTGTATCTTCATCTAGTGGTAGTCTAGTGGTATGCGTAACGTAGGTCTATTGTTGAAAATAGTATTTGTCCTTTGTTGGACGATTGTGTTATTGATTGAGCGATGTTATAACATGAGGCACTCAATGTTGTGCATTTGATATTTGTTTTTATGGATTGCTTTGTTAATCGTTTTTGAGTCCATCGCTAGTTTTATTGATTTGTCGTTTTTGACTGTAATGACTATTGGTGATATGTAGAATTCGTCGCTGCATTTTTCTAATTTTGTGATATGTCCGATGTTCTGTAATCTTCTGAGTTCTTCATCGACTTGTTTTTCTAGGTGTAGAGGTACGCGTCTTCCCCTTTGATGGACCGGGGTGAAGTTGCTTTTGAATTTGGATTTTATCTTATAATTTTTTGACCGCCCCAGTCTGGTTGTTAATTTTTTATATTTTGTTGCTACCTCTCGTTTAATGGGGCATGTTGACGTTATTTCTATTGAATCTATGTTCTTACCTTGTGCATTTGGGGAGTCTTTTTGTTTGAGGTGTATTCCTAGGGGTTGGAATAGATCTCTCCCCACGATGGCTCTATGTTTGTTGGGGACCACGATGATGTCTGCTCGTCCTGCTCGCCACCCATTACATTCGTTGTCACAGTAGAGAGTGCCCAGATTTTTGATGGGGGTGTTGGTGTAGCTTTTCAGTTGGACTGGATTTGTTGTTCGGCTCCACCAGGTGTTGCTGTCTCTTGCTTCGATGTCCTTCGCCATCTGTTCTGTAACTATACTGGTCGAACTTCCTGAATCTACCATTACCCAAAACTTGCTGTGTCCGTATTGTACGTGGAGTTTTGACGGAGTAGTTGGGTCGTTTGAGGTGTCCATCATGTTTACGGAGTAATCGTCGTCTGAATTCCCGTACGTTGAGTGGATTTCTGCCTGTAGGGATATCATGTTAATTCCGTCGGACGACTGTTCCATGCTCTGATTGTCGACTTCGTTTACGGAGCGTTGTGTTGGTGGTCTGTTCAGCTTTGATCTGCATACTTTTGCGAATTGGTTTGGTTTTGTTGCATCTGCGGCACGTTTGTCCTATTGCCTGGCATCTGGCTTTGTGATTGATGTCCCATGTTTGTCCGCAGTTTCTACAGTTGTGGGGCGTATTTCTACTGTTGTTGAACGTTGGCCTGTTGTTCCCTCTATATGGTCCTCGGGGCGTTGTCGTTCTATTGGAACCGCGGAACCTTGCGCTTGATATTTCTGAGATCGTTTCCTCGCGTCCGACGAAAGCGTTTTGGTGAGGGTCGGCTAGTTGTTTTGAGTGTATGGCTAGTTGGCTTCTGATTCCTAGCTCTATGCTAACTGCTAATTCGAGGGCCTTTTCTGGGGTGAGTGTCGTTTTTAACAGTTCTTTCTGTATTTCGTGGTCGATCATGTTCGCTGTGAATATGTCGCGTAATAATTCGTCCTCCAGGTGGGCTAGCTGACAATGCTCTGCTAAAGATCTTAGGGCTGAGTGGAACTGTTCCATTGTCTCTCCGCGTTGTTGCTTTCGGGTTAATAGTAGGTAACGGTCGAATGTTACGTTTCTCGGGCGTATGAATGTTAGTTCGAGTTCCTCACAGATTTCTTGTGTTGTTTTGTTTTCTACATTTGTGTGGGGGAACTTCCTGGCATGCATTTTTCGTCCTTCAATGCCTAGGCTTAGGTAAATAAGTGATTTGGCTTTCCTGTCTGCCGTGTCCCATGGCTTATCGCCGCATAGTACGCCTATTCTGTCTATTTGGTTACACTTTTTTTCCATTTGGCTATCGCGTGGTGGTATCGTGTTTGTCTCTCTCTTTCCATCGTTTGCGTAGGGTTGTGGACTGGTTGTTCCTCTAACAGTTCGGGGGGGGGGTAGATGACTGTTGTCGGTCTCTCTTCGAGTAGTTCGTCCAGTTCGATGTTTGTATTCGCGACTAGAGCCATTTTCAATTGGCTTCTCAACTTCTCCCATGGAATGGGCGGGTTGCTGCTGGGTTTATCCCAAAATGGTTCGAGACCGAGTGCTGTGCGTCCTTTTGAATCTGACTGCGCCATGTCGTACTACTAAGGGGCCTAGCGGTAGTACGATGATAATGATGATAGACGTGTCGACAAGCCTGTATTTATATTCAAGAGAGTCGTTAAATGAAAGAGAGTCAGTGACAACTATTCAATTCAAACGTTAAGGCAGAACTGTGCTGAGCCATTTCGCAGTTAGTGTATTAGTTGTGACCAAGGTCACGAACTACCTGTCACTGAAGTAATAGTCAATCGTCGGACCATTGAGAGTATGGGTAACAATGATACTAAATATGTACTGCGATATAAGTAGTATTAATTCACTGCACCGATAAATGATGCGGTGTAATATGGGTACCACAGTAGTAAAACTTGTTTTTTCAAAAAAATTAATTAAATTTAAAATTTTACATAAAAAAGTTCAAAAATTGAGAAAAAAAGGAAAACTAGAAAAAAAAACAACACAAGTTGCTTTTTTTTGTTTAAAACCTTATGTAAGAAACGACATTTTTGAAAGAAAAACTATTCAAGAAAAAAACTCTCTATTTTAAAAAAATAATTAAATTGAAAATTTTAGTTGAAAAAAACTTCAAAAACTGAAAAATGGAAGAACAGAAATATAAAAAACATCAAAATTTACATTTTTTGTTAAAAACATTATGTAAAAAACAACGGCATTTTTGATTTTGAAAAAAAATGTTATAGAAAAAACAACTTTTTTTTAAAAAAAATAATTCAATTAAAAATTAAAAAAAACTGAAAATTTTAAAAATAATTTTTTGAAAATTAAAATTTTTCTGAAAATTAATTTACAAAAAAAATTAAAAAACTGAAAATTAGAAAAATAATAAACAACAAAAATTGCATTTTTTGTTAAAATCCTTATGTAAAAATGTTACACAAAAAACTTCAAAAACAGAAAAAAAGAAAAATAGAAAAACAAAAAACGACACAAGTTGCTTTTTTTGTTAAAAACCTTATGTAAAAAAACAGCATTTTTGAAAGAAAAATTATTCTGGCAAAACATTTTCTCTTTTAAAAAAATAATTAAATTGAAAATTTTACATGAAAAAAACTATAAAAACTGAAAAATGGTGAAACTGAAAAATGAAAAAAAAATCAAGATTTGCATTTTTTGTTAAAAACATCATGTAAAAAACGGCAATTTTCAAAAAAAAAATTATTTTGGTAAAAAAGATGTTCATTTCAAAAAAAATAACAATTCATTTCCAAACTTCACATCAAAGAACTTCAAAAACTGACAAATGGAAAAATGAAAAAAAGTTGCTGTAAAAAAACGACTTTTGAAAAAAATAGGATAGGAAAAGAATATATTTTTTCTTTCAAAACAGTAAAAAATTATGCAAAAGGTTTTCAACTTTTTTTAAAAAAAAATGTAAATTCTATACTTAACAATTTGTATGAGTATCTATATCTAAAATTTCTTTGCCAAAAATTTTTCTTTATAAAGACCAGGTATTCTATAATCAAAGGCAGCACGCTTATTACAACATTCTCGTGGGAGAAATTGCTGCTGGAGTTCGCTGCAAAACTATCACTGCTATCGCTTTGCATCATCCAGTATCAGCTGCCGGGAGTGTATTGCACAAGCTAAAAAACCCGCGTCTTTGAAAAAACAGATATTATAAAAAACAAGCCTTTTTCATCGTTAACCGCCACTTTTGGAATAAAACAGATATTACAAAAACAACCATTTTTTGACATACAGTTTAATTCAAAATTGAACTCTAAATAAAAGTTGATTTCGAATAAGCATTTTTAAAACTCTATTAAATTATAGTATCAAATTATCAATTTCAATTCAAAAGCATTTCTGAGTGGAAAAACAGAATCTTACAAATTAACCAGTCAATTAGTCATCTCAGGAAATACTAGTCTTAAATCTAAAATTACACCGCAAATATAAACAAATAATCAGTCAAAGAGATAACTTCTCAGCCTGCTAGTTTAGTTACTATACAACTCAGCAGCTCATCTCAATTTGCGAGATGGAAGACACATTTTGCCTTCGTTTTCATCACCATCTGGATTTTGCTTCCCACTCTCTCAGGGTTATTGACAGCAGGAGCCCTTCTCTTGACAGTCTTTTTTGTACAAGACGCTGGTTGCTCAGATTTGAGGTAAGTTTTTTCAGATATTTTTTCACTTGCTTCATTAGATGAAATATGATCTTCGTAATCTGTATAGTCATTGACTACAGTACTAAGGATGATTCTGGCAGACTTGAATAAAGTATTTTCAACAGTCGATGCTCCTTGTACTTCTTTTATTGTATCTTGTCCAGTTTCGGTAGAAAAACAAGAAAAGGGGACTGCATTTTCTGATTTTATGTTGTCTAACTTGGGGTTAAGTGTGTTCTCTTCTTCTATACTTGCGATAATACTCTCTGTCAAAGACCCATTTTCCCACTCGTCACAATCCCGATCAGGTTTCTGATCCTGCAAATTGTCATACTCGTCAGACACACACCAGAGAAATTTAAGTTCTCTTTCCTCCTCAAAAAATCCCAATTGATTTTCATACATTGGTCTATAGGACAACTCATAATTACAGAATTGTGCACGGACCGATCTTCTCAGTTCCCTGTTGTCTGAGATTTGTAAAGTTTTGTTTTCGATGTGGTTCTTGTAGAAGTCTACAATTGTCTGTTATGTATGGAACAGAGACTTCAGGCATATTCTCGATTGCAATAATGAAGACCAGAAGCTGCCTCGGAATGGAGGACCAGCTATCCAGCCGAAGCACGTCTTCCTCCCCTTTATAATTGCTACATCATCATTGAAATCGTGGAAGAAGAAGTGGGCCTTAAGATTTTCGTTCAATTTCAGAGATTTGATATTCATTTTTCCAGGCTTTTTTGGGTGAAGACGGTTGAACTCCTAAAAGAACTGAAGTTACAGATATTCCAAAATCTTTCTCTCTGAAGAATTAATATGCTATTTGCGAACGAGTACGATGATTGTAATAGCCCTTTATTCGTTTCTTCTGGTCCGCTTTCATATTTATAACAGAGGTGACTTACCTGGAAGTGGAAATAGGAAGACGTAATAGAGATGAAGAATCTCAACTGAAAGATTTATAACTGACAACTTAGGTTTGTAGGAAAAAGAGAATCAAATTGTCTCCGAAAAAGAATGAAAAAGCTAAATATAGTTGTGTTGTTGAAGAGAAGGAAAATAAGCACAATGAGTTGATTTTTTGTTTGTACACTACAATAAAAATGACATCATTATGACGGATTAGAGACGTAAATATTACATTATTATGATTAAGACCTCGAACTCGATCACGTGAGCTGTGTATGCTTCGATAAAGTAAGAATAATATCGTAATTAGTAAGGATAATTTTTTGTTCACATGAGTTCAGTGACCCCATACAATACCTAGGTATCCCTAATTGTAGCAATCATATGACGTAGCTGGAATAAATTTTGTTCCAAGGAGTTCACTGACCCTCTCAGACAAAAATGAGATCACCTAATTGTTCGTAATTGAGAAGATAATAGGACGTAATTGTTAAATTACTATGATCGAACTCAAACATTTGACGATTAATTCTGTACAATAGCAAATAATTCGTGACAAATTTGTGCTCATTAAACCTATATCGATCACCTGAGAAGATTTGTCTCTACAAAAGATGATCTCAAAAGTTGATGTTTTTCAGGTCACTTAATTATTGGATTGTTAGTAAGAACTTAGAGAAAAACAGATGATGCAAGGTTGTCTAATTTTTGATATATTTTAGATAAATATTTGATAAAATTTTGTTATTTTGGTTACAATTTGTGTATTTTTTGACAATATTTCGCTACTTTGTGGTAAAAATGGGAAATTCTGGCGAGATTTGTGTCTCTTTGTGTGGCAAGTACTGGGATATTTTTGCTAGATCTGGGTTCCTTTCCGCAGGAATTAGGTATTTTTGGCACAAATGTAGTTTTTTTTTTGGTAATAATTGGGTATTTTTGCTGTGAATTGTGTAATTCTGGACTAGAAACAGATTTTTTTAGGCTAGAATTGTCTTTTTTCGGTAACAGTTTGATATTTTTGGTAAAATTTGTGAATTTTTGACAATAATTGGATATTTTGAGTCAAGAATTGGGTGTTTTTCACCAAGACCTGGGCTCTGTTGGCAATATTTGGGAATTTTTCGCAATAGTGGTGTGTTTGTTTTTCAAGAATTTGGGATTTTTTTTGCCAAGAATTGGGTTTTTTTGGCAATTATTGAGTAATTCTGGGCAATAATTGGGCATTTTTTCCAAGAGGTTTTGCTAGAACTGGGTTCCTTTTCGCAAGAATTAGGTATTTTTGGCAAAAATGTAGTATAATTTGGTAAAAATTGGGCTTTTTTGCTATGAATTGTGTAATTCTGGACAAGAAACAGATATTTTTGGGCTAGAATTGCCTTTTTTGTGGCAACAGTTTGATATTTTTTTGGTAAAATTTGGGTATTTTTGACAATAATTGGATATTTTGAGTCAAGAATTGGGTGTTTTTCACCAAGACCTGGGCTCTGTTGGCAATAATTGGGAATTGACAATTTTTTTTCGGTTTTAGGTTTCAGAATATAAAACTTCGAACAAAAACACAAATTTGCCCTCTCTTCATGACTTAAAATTTATGCCCATTGCATTCTGCGTTAAAAATTACGATATAAAGATGTACGGTAACACACAATTCCAAAAAAAAGTTTGAGGTTTCAGGTTTCAGAATCTAAAACTTCAAAAAATACCAACGCGTCTTCTTTTCACGACTTTTAAACTATGTCCATTGGATTCTGCGTTAAAAATTATGCTATAATGATGTACTGTAACACACAAATCCAAAAAAAAATAGTTTGAGGTTTCAGGTTTCAGGAGCTGAAACTTCGGAAAAACCAAAAAGTGTAATTTCTCAGGTTGAAAAAATCGCCATCAAATGCTTTGTTTAAAAACAACATATAGAGAGTTGATATAGCATACCATTCTCGAAGAAATTATTTTGTAATTTGAGGTTTGTGAAACTAAAACTACAAAAAAACCCAAACCCATAATCTACAATTGACCGGGAAATTACCACCATTGAACTCCACTTCGAAAAATTCCCTCTAAAATTGCGCTGGTGCATACATTTTCGACCAAAAAAAATTTTTAGTTTGAGGTATCAGAATCCGAAACTACGAAAAAAAAACAAATAAAATTCAGTGATGGTTTTCTGTGCTTTAGTATTTTTCATTGAAGTGGTGAAAAAAAAGTAATCGATTAATAGAACAATTTTAATTGAAATTTTTTTTAACGGTTTCGGGTTTTTGAAACTGAAAATACCGCGAAAAAAAAACAGAAACTACCAAAAGAAAATGCCAAAAATTCGGTTTCTTGCACGCTTTCACATCATGATTAAAAAAATTGAAAAATTAGAATTTTCAAAAAAAACTTTCAAGAAGTTTTTGTGGAAAACTTCCGGTAATTTGAAATTATTGAAAACAAAACTTCATTATTAATCGAAAAGTAAAACAAAGTTGATAATTGAAAAAGTTATGCGTAAATGAAAAAAGTTTGAAAGTAAAAGTTCTGCAGATATATTTTAATAAGTAGATAAGATTAGCTGAAGTGCAGTAGAGTGGAAAACTGGATGCATTTCCTGGGGGTAATTAAGATAATTACCCCTGGTTAATTATGATAAGATGACAGGTTTATTGTTCTCACTCTCTTCTTTAGGTATATATTTGGGTAATTAGATGAAAAAAGATTATACCTAATGTTAATAATAGGTACATCCTTTTACCCCCCCCCCCCCCACCTTTGCCTAAGCCTATACTACTCACATTCATTGACGAAGTAATCATTGACAACTTACAAACAACTATTTGTGTACATTCTTCTTGCCGTCAAAAAGCACTTTGAAAACGTTAGGAGCCACAAAAAAAGTTGGAGGAGACATCAAAAGAGAAACAAGCAGAAGCTCAGAAGTTACCACGTCTATTTTCAACTGTTTCTCATCTCTATAAAACTTGTAAATTAGTTCAACAATGATCTCACAACACAAAGAAAATGGAGAAAGCATGATGGTGTATATGCAAAAATTGCATAACAGCAAACAACCCCGGGATCAAAACGTAGAAAAACTTTTCGGCTCGTGATTGCGGGATCTGGAAGAAAAAATTCAAGTTTTCGAAAATCGAGATGAAGTCTAATGATACTTTGGTCTAAACAATATGCCAGATAACATTCCAAACAATTTCAACCAAGTTAATACCATTATCTGATATTTGAGTTAACTGCCATTAAAAAATGATCATTTATCTTTGCTGGCGGTTTTTTGACACATCCAAATTCTCTATAGATGCGAACAAAAACAAGCCGATTTTTAAAATGCATGAAATTTAAAATCAACTCTGAAAACTTAGCTGTCAAGTGAACCAGATTCAGTGTTCATGATATGGAAAAGAACTGCACTACAGTAACGTATGCACATCCCCTTTGGCCGGAGCCTTGGGTATTTAGTCTACTGACCTTTAGAGGAATGAATTCCAGCGAAGACCATCTGAGGTCCAGCTCTTTGTGTTGTGTCCCAAGAGCCTCAAGTCTCTCTCTATCCCAAAAATCTTTCGGGACAAGCAGAGCAAGTGTTTCAAGAAAACGTATATTTTTTCTCACACCTAATAATGAAATTAACCAATGAGAAAAGTGTAAAAGTAAGTATGTGAATGGAACTGTTGTAAATTGCGGGCGATAAGAAAAAACTATCGATTAACTCGTTTAGACTTTTTTATAAGCCACTTCGAAACAGGTGAGAAAGCGCACAGTTAATATTTGCACAAAAATTGAACTGAGCACCAAGTTAGTTAGTAAAAATAAGACCTTAAATGTATGACACTCATAAATAGATTAATCTGCAATGAACACTGACCAGTTTCACTGAATTGAATGATTCAACGAATTGGGGAGACAACAGTTATTCGTTTTGCAACCGAGAAAAAAATTTTTTAGCTGAAAAATTGTTCCAATCAAAGTCAAATTTTGTATAATAGCACTCTTACTTACCTGCTCTGAAATTAATTTGAAGTTGACATCTGATACTCACACCTAATATTCTTCCAAATTAAGTAAGTTCTGTAAACTCTTTGTGGCAAGATAAGAATGAAACTGGAGCAAATAGCAAGCCAGATTACTACTGGAGGTATTTGTTGTCACCGATGCATCACCAGTTGTACGGAACGCGGAGAAAATCAGAGAATTCAAATCTTACGGACTGAAGTAACAATCGATAATTAATTTTGAAATGATTATCTAAAACCACCAGAGGGCCGCAGCCTGCGGGAAAACGTGTTTCTCAGACCGCTACCAACAAACTGAAACTGACCAGAAAACGAAAAAGATATAGTGAATCCACTCTTCACAAAGATTATCCCAGATGTGCAGATTAGCTGAAATATTTTGATATCATCTTATGTTCTTGATCAGAGTCAAGCAAACACTCAAGCTGTCAGGAGAACGCAGCTTTCACACAAGATGTTGTCGGTGTACGAGTTTTCCAAAGAGTAGTTAAGCATAACACCAACTTCTGTTAAGCGTTCATTTAATGACAAAAATCATCTTAAAATGAAATGAAATCCCACCTAAATTACCTCAGTGCTTAGCTTATTTGAGACATCCTATTTATGGAGACACACTATGAATCATCACTAGAAATGGCTGGACTTTTATTTATCGTTTCATGACCCGAGTACAGAAAAGATATCGAGGGCAGCAAAGTTTTCCATTGCATAGAAAACAGAAAATGTACTAGCCCTCAAGCAGCCCAATACAGGTGATTAAAAAGCCGGCAGTCTCAACTGATCCCTCAGAAAAAACTTCAAAAAAGGTCTGTTAGAAAAAAGGAATCCATGGATTTATTAGCCAGATTACTACTGGAGGTATTTGTTGTCACCGATGCATCACCAGTTGTACGGAACGCGGAGAAAATCAGAGAATTCAAATCTTACGGACTGAAGTAACAATCGATAATTGATTTTGAAATGTTATCTAAAACCACCAGAGGGCCGCAGACTGAGGGAAAACATGTTTCTCAGACCGCTGCCAACAAACTGAAACTGACCAGAAAACAAAAATATATACTGAATCCACTCTTCACAAAGATTATCCCAGATGTGCAGATAAGCTAAAATAATTTGATATTATCTTATATTCTTGATCAGAGTCAAGCAAACATTCAAGCTGTCAGGAGAACGCAGCTTTCACACAAGATCTTGTCGGTCTACGAGTTTTCCAAAGAGTAGTTAAGCATAACACTAACTTCTGTTAAGCGTTCATTTAATGACAAAAATCATCCTAAAATGAAATGAAAACCAAACTAAATTACCTCAAGGCTTAGCTTATTTGAGACATCCTATTTAGGGAGACACACTATGAATCATCACTAGAAATGGTTGGACTTTTATTTATCGTTTCATGACCCGAGTACAGAAAAGATATCGAGGGCAGCAAAGTTTTCCATTGCATAGAAAACAGAAATTGTACTAGCCCACAAGCAGCCCAATACAGGTGATTAAAAAAACCAGCAGTCTCAACTGATCCCTCAGAAAAAAACTTCAAAAAATGTCTGTTAGAAAAAAGGAATCCATGGATTTATTAGCCAGATTACAACTGGAGGTATTTGTTGTCACCGATGCATCACCAGTTGTACGGAACGCGGAGAAAATCAGAGAATTCAAATCTTACGGACTGAAGTAACAATCGATAATTAATTTTGAAATGATTATCTAAAACCACCAGAGGGCCGCAGCCTGCGGGAAAACGTGTTTCTCAGACCGCTACCAACAAACTGAAACTGACCAGAAAACGAAAAAGATATAATGAATCCACTCTTCACAAAGATTATCCCAGATGTGCAGATTAGCTGAAATATTTTGATATTATCTTATGTTCTTGATCAGAGTCAAGCAAACATTCAAGTTGTCAGGAGAACGCAGCTTTCACACAAGATGTTGTCGGTGTACGAGTTTTCCAAAGAGTAGTTAAGCATAACACCAACTTCTGTTAAGCGTTCATTTAATGACAAAAATCATCTTAAAATGAAATGAAATCCCACCTAAATTACCTCAGTGCTTAGCTTATTTGAGACATCCTATTTATGGAGACACACTATGAATCATCACTAGAAATGGCTGGACTTTTATTTATCGTTTCATGACCCGAGTACAGAAAAGATATCGAGGGCAGCAAAGTTTTCCATTGCATAGAAAACAGAAATTGTACTAGCCCACAAGCAGCCCAATACAGGTGATTAAAAAAACCAGCTGTCTCAACTGATCCCTCAGAAAAAAACTTCAAAAAATGTCTGTTAGAAAAAAGGAATCCATGGATTTATTAATCGTACAAAATACTCTTCAGTGGAAAACAACAGTGGACTCGCATTTAGTTTAAAGAACTACATTTAGTGTTCTGTAAGCCAGCAGGCATTAGCGCTCCAATTTTCCTCAAGTCGGGCTAGCATGGTTACAACTTTGCTGCGGATGACTCCGGGCTTAGGTTTTTTTGTTCCACAAATTTATTGAATTTCTTTTTTTATTCAATTGAGCAATTTATTATAGATAAAACAGCCAAAAGAGTTGTAACCTGATAAATCACATTCTTTAAATCATCACATTAAGTTTATAAGGTTAAAACGTAATCAAGTTTTCGTTTACCGTAACCATTTTGATATTGGGAGCTTTTTAATACTCTCAATTGTTTCAATGGAGGCAATGAGGCCGAAGCATTAAACACTTTTTTATGATATTCCCGATAAAATCATTTACCTGACAAACCGCTGCTGCTATCAAGTATGTATACTCAAATTTGTCACGTTTCTGAACCATGCATCTTATCAAAGAGCCAAAATGACTGATACGAACGGATACCTGAATTTAACTAATATCAAAAGAACCCAATTGCTATTGCAGTTTACAATGCTAATTGAAGGTTAAAAAGGCAACATGCGGCATAACAATCAGGTGTAAAATGGCTCATAACACTGATTACCCATTAACCATACCCGAGGCGAGGTTTGGCGGTGAATTTTTGTAAGAAATGCGGTGAAATGTGGTGAAAAAAAAATTTTCACCGCGTATTTCTTACATATTTTTGCGGTGAATGCAGTGAATCGCGGTGAATTATTTATTTTCACCGCGTTCTCTGTATTCATACAAAAATGAATCGTTCCCACACGGGTTCGAACCTCTAACCTCCTGCATTGACTCAACTGCTTAGTCCACTGCGCCAACTCTCACTAACATCTTTACAATTTCTTGTGAATTTAAATCAGATTTAATAAACTTTGGAAATCAGATGCGGTGAATTTTTGTAAGAAATGCGGTGAATTTTGCGGTGTATTTTTGTGAGAAATGCGGTGAAATGTGTTGAATTTTTTTTACCACATTCACCGCATTCACCGCATTTCTTACATTAGTTTGCCACAAAACTGGAAGCAGTGATTTTTTGTAAGAAATGCGGTGAATTTTGCGTCGAATTTTTGTAAAAAATGCGGTGAAATGCGATGAAATATTTATTTTTACAGCATTCACCGCAATCACCGCATTTCTTACAAAAATTCACCGCATTTCTTACAAAAATTTACCCAAAAACCTCAACCCGGGTAGCTAATTGATTAAAAATATATTTAAAACGTTGTTCAGGCTAGTTGAAACCCTTCTTCTGGAAAACATAAAACTCATCATGGGCCAACTCCAAAAAATGAAATTTACCAATTAGAAAATGCCCTATTTTTTTCTTGGAAAGAGACACACCATACAAGTCAGCCATAAACAATTTTATTTTGGTTGATGGTCAGTCCAAGTGACGATTTTCAGTTTTGCGAAACCAGAACTGCTCATTAAAAGCAGTTTTTTCCCAAGTAGTTGCAAAAATTTATTTTTTGTAACAGGACTGCCCAGGAGTGTACACAGAGCAAATCAAAAGATATTAAATTTATGTGATCCTTTAGTGTACATTTTTTAGCTAGCTCGACCAAGGACCAACAAGAATAAAGATAAAACGCGCTGATTGAGTTTTTTTAAAATATAATTTTTCACCAGCTGATGGCACCCTAAGACAACTGGTTACTACAATTTATAAACTGTTGCATAAGATAGATTTTATTATTGAGGCAAAGTTTTTTCTGCTCTAGAACATTTAGATGAACGGATAGATTATTCTTTTACACATTTTTAACATTAGTGAGCGTTCAAGTCATTGAAAACTGATTTTGGAATTATAAGAGAGTTTATCCAGTTCTTCTGTGCTCGTTTACAATCCATGTTGGGAGTGTATTATTTTTTACCAAAATTCAAAAACTCTGAAAGAGCTCGTGTAGAATTGAAATTCTCATTGCCTTTTTGTTTGAAGTGCAACTACTCAACCTCAAGATCAAAAATGAAAAATCCTGTTGCAACAATTTTTATTTAATTGTGTAGCAAACCGTTTTTCAAGTAAGAGGGATATGGGATTACGATACGTAAAAAAAGTTGAGTTTTGACAACATAACGTTACTTTGTATGGGTGGACCAAGTTTATAAAAATTAGTTATCGTCAGTTGTTTGCCCCAGCGTAATCAAATGTGGCAGGGATTAAGTACATACTTTGGGGCAAGTTCTTAGGCTGTCACTAAGAAATTTGTTTTCTTTTTACACTGGGGGACATTGAACTTCCAAGACTGCTAATTTCTTCAGTTGAGTGGTTAACCTTGATAGCGCCAGAAGTCTGATATTGCTTTTCTTTTAATTGAATACTGTGAATAGAAGTCATCAGTGTGTAAAGACGGCGTTGAGGTCAGCTGATTGTTCAATTGGAGTCATAGAAAACTTTAAGTAGGAAAGGCACATCGGCCCGAGTGCTTATCAGCGGTTTGAACAAATTCGTTTTTCGCGCTTCTTCTACGTTGTGATTCGAGTAGTTACTAATATTGAGTAGCTCACTGCTGCTATTTGTTGTAGTATTTGAACTGAAGAAGGACCATAGTAACTCTGATATCGTGGAAGAGTTCAAATGTAATTAATAAAAGAGAATTAAAAGAATGCGTCGTAAAGTAAAGCTGGTCCGTCTCGAGAGAACAAGGATAGAAGATAGAATATCGAAAGCCACGAACGTCTTTGAGGATGATAATAGAGACATATAACTTGGTTTGATTGATTCAGTAGAGAGTTTGGAATCTTTTGATAAGTCTCAAATTGACTGCTTATATTGAATTATGTTTTCAGTGCTCAATTTCTGGTTGATTTTTCCTGACGCTCTTAACATATTGCAACGTACTATATCAATCTACTTTTTGAGCAGCTGAGTTAACTCATAGCCGGAGAGAGCGCTTGAAATGGGGACATCTTGAGTAATCTCCGAAGAAAACCTTTCTACCTAATATACCCCTTTCGTGTTAGCATTTTGGGTGGTAGTGTTTCACCGACTGCCAACCTGTTCTAAATACAAATTTTATATTGGCACTCCGGGGTAGGCTAAATTTCTTTAGGTTTGCTTACAACGCAATCAAATGAACTGAACAGCAGAAGTTAGTTAAGACGAGGAAGCTCAGCGGACACGATCCATAATGAATCAGAATGAGAGACAGCTTTTTGCAGAGGCTGTGGTTGTGGCTCAGTTGGCTTTTAACGAAACAGTCCGTAGGCCCCCGAAACTCCCGTTGTTCTCTGAATGCTTTTCATGGAATGCCCATTTCTCCTAACTCATGCACAATCATGGCTGGACCGATGAGCAGGCTCAAAGCACCATACCAACTCTTCTAGTTGGTAGGGCGAAGCAAGAATTCAATGCCACGCCTCCGCACTATCCGGACCCAGACCAAACAGCCTCAACCTTTAAGAGGACGATGACGTACTTGGATCACAGGATGTCACCCTACAATAATCCCAGAACAGCTCGAACAGAGTCAAAAAATTTGGCCCAAGGTGAGAAAGTGAGCATTCGGAAGTTCTCAAGAAGAGTGAGGTCACTGTCAGAGATTGCTAACAACAGAATGAATGCATCACGAGAACAAATAAATGAACCGAGAACAAATATTTGATGGGCTCTTCGATCTGGAGATACATGATTTTCTTCTTCGGGAGGACCCCAACACTTTCAATGAAGCAGTTGATAGGGCCCCTAATATCGATGCGATCAGTCAAGAATCTAGATTGAGGCAACATAGACGGTACCTCCAACAAGCAGACCAATGAGAGGAGAGACATCCAAGCTGTCATTGACCGTTTGGAGACTGACCCGATGAAATGGGTCGTGGAAGAGATGAAGAAGCAGATGAAAAATCAAGCGTATATGATCAAAGGGACATCAGATGAATAAATTTGATAACTCGGTAATCCCCGGACCTCCGTACGACGCTGCACGAGATCAAGGTGGAAACACATGTTGGTTATTCAACCCTTACCTCGAAAACAGCCGCTATGTGCAAAACTTTACCAACAGGGACAGAAATCAGCCCAGCAGTTCAAAACAAGGAGTTCACTGGTTCAAGAGCTCTCAGATGGGACACTACGGTCGGAAATGTACCAAAAGGTACTCATTCGAAAAAGAGTCATTCAAACTAGGACGGGCCGGGAGCCTTGAGGGATTTTAAAAACATTTCATCCCGGCCGAAAACGAACGAGATTTAACCAATGTAACACTTCAACCAGTGTAGAAGCAGTCAACAAACTTCGTGAACCACAGTCTCCGAGACAACAAAAAGAAGTAAAAGGAGAGCATGTCAGACGAACTGGAAGCATTACGGTTATAGAGATAAGAACTGTACTCCAATAGTAACTTTGGTGGACACAGGAGCTTCGACCAACAAGATATTACTTTCCAACTTTGACGAAACCAAGGAACCGAGAAAACTGATGCGATACCATGGACTCCTACCAGCAGTTGACAGACGCTACGTGAAACTTTCACGATCAGCAAAAATTCATCTCAAAGGGAGTGGTATCGATGATGAGTGCGAAAAACTTATAATAGACGAAAAGATTCTTGAACTCGAAAATCTACAAAACCATAACTGTGTGATCGATTTGCAAACAACCTAGTTGTTGAATACCCCAGAAGGGTCGGCTGTAGTTCTCTTCGACAGTAGGAAATTGTTGGGAACCGCGCAGAATGGTAAACTGACATCGATTTCGGAATCCAAAAGTAAGCAAGCTCTCAATCAGATCCTGGAAAAAGTTAGCAAAAAGAAAGAACATGTTGAGGTTATGAGGGCCTTCTTGATGATGAGGAAGAAAGTAATGAAAACATAAGATTCAACGTCAACGAAGAAATCCAGCCCGAAGAAAACATTTAGAGTCAAAAGATCCGTCCCTGATTTATAACGATGAATATATACGGCAAAGAGAGGGGATGGTTGGCTCACCCAAATCACCAAAAGGGGGCCAAGCAGATTCTAACAAAATGTGCTCCGGAATTGCCCGAAATTAGAAAATAGCCTTGCGAGACCTTGCCGTCAACTACAGAGATGTATTCGCCTTGGTCGATTCAGACCTGGGATCGACAGATGTTGTTGAGCATCGAATTGAAACACTCGAGAGCAAACCTATCAATGTGCCGCTTTATAGAAACTCCCCAGCTAGGAAACCAATCATCCAAGAAGAAATCCGGAAGATGTTGGAAACAGGCGTAATGCAGCCGTCATACAGTGCACCAAAAGACGGGATTTGGAGGTTCTGCGTAGATTACAGAAAATTGAACGATGTCACAGTGAATGATGGCTATCCGATGCCTAATCAGGCTCAAGGGTTTGATGCCCTGAGAGGAAACACATTTATCTCGATTATATCAGATCGGCATTTGGTCTGTCTAATGCCCCCGAAACTTTTCTACGACAAATGAACGAGATGTTTCAGAACTACCTTACCAAACGAACCTCATTTTCTTTGAAGACGTTCTCACATATAGCAAGATGGCGAACGATCTTTTAGAGCTTCTCGAATAATTGTTCCTAACGTTACGCAATGCCAATTTCAAACTCAAGCCTAAGAAGTGTCAGCTCTTCCAGAGGCGAGCGGAGTGGTGTACCTAGGCTATGTCATTGTCGTGGATAGCAAATCTCCCAACTCGGAAATGACGTCAAAATTTAATGGATGGCTCATACCAAAGACATCTTGGGACGTCCGTTTTTTCATTGGATTTGCCAACTATTACCGAAAGTTCATTAGGGATTTTGCTAGCTTCGCGAAACCCCACCACAATCAGACCAAAAAATTAAAAGGTCTGAACGGACGTCAGCTCAGCAAGTGTATTTCGACCAGCTGAGGCTAGAGTTAGTGGCTGCCCCAGTTCCCCAGTACCTGGACTACACGAGCTCCTTTATTGTAGACACCGATGCTAGCAATGTGTGTATTGGAGCAGTCCTTTCCAACAATTTCAATGGAATGGATCAACCCCTGGTGTATTGGTGTATTCATCACGTGTCCTAAGCCGAGCGGAGATGATATACTCTACTTCCAAAAGAGAAACCTTGGCGGTGAAACAGGCTTCGATGTGGCACCGAGATATCTTAAGGGTCTTCCATTTGTCTTGAGAACCGACCATTCAAGATTGTGATGAATGTTTCCACAGGACGCAAATGGGATGACGGTTAGGATTGTTCAACAGTTTCAAGAATTCATGTTTATCCTCATGAACCGAGCAGGGAGTCAGCCCGGTAATGCCAACGGTCCTTCAAGAAAAAGATCGGCGGAATTAGACTGGGCTCCGAGAGAAAAGTAAGGGTTAATGTGTAGTTGCCCCAAAACTGTTTCCCTCGAAGTGGTTTTGGCCCGAACACGAGAATCCTATTGGATAGCTAGTAAACACTAACAAGAGACAGTTTTATTGAAGATTTTTAATGTCTGTTTCGAGAGGCTCTTGTTTCAGCTAGGGAATCCCTAGGAGTAAACCAACGCCAGCACAAAAAAAATCAGTGGGAAACCATTCAAAATGCAGGATAGAGTGGGGAACTACTCAAAAAAGAAGGCAAAGTCTCGTAATTTTTTCTCTCCCATGAGACCGTCCATATGTAGTTCTGGAACGAACACCAGAAGTTAACTATAAAGTAGCAAAACCGAGGAATCTTCGGAGGTTGAGTAAACTACGTTGCAACTTGCTCAAACCTCACTTGGAGGAAGGCGACGTGTGGAACCCGAAGGAAAGGAAGCAGACCACGATTTTCCGGCCCGAAGACTTTCTAGAGGACCCAGACATAGACCGAGACAAGTGGGTAGCAGATTAGTCCCAGTACGTCCACTGCAGTATAATGTAAGGGCCCCACGCTTTGAATTGGGGAGAGGTCAAGCGGCCGACGACCTTCCAAACTTGGAGGAAGTGTTTCACGAAGAAGTGGCACCTGTGCTGAAACTGAATTGGATTCCAGCAGAGGTTCCTCCGAACAATAACAGACCGGAAGCGCCATTAGCTGTTAATAAACCGCCATTTAAACAAACCGTATGGTGAACTGGAGTGCAACCAGCCAATGGTTGTGCAAGCATCTGGGGAAACAATAGGAGATTCTACTGATACGGGACCTTCAAGGCGGCCTAGAAAGGAGATCCGACCAGTCATCTGGCTGGGAATTGATGATTAACCGTTTGGAATGAGGACCTACTACCGAGGTTTAACAATCTAACAAAACTTATAATACTTGTCGACCATTACTATCAACGCACTGCTTAGGACTAATTGGATTGATTGGACATTGTCGACTGTCAGCTTCATTCTGTGTCAACGATGGAAACAAGAAAGTTGGACAGTGTCTCAGTCAACCACACGGCAGGAGCAGCGCTCACAATGGAGACGTTTGTAATAAAAGCTAGTGCTATGGAGTCAACTTGGGTCCCAATCCCCTTCCTTATATTTCCAGCTATCGATAAGAATCACCTAGATATAGCCTTCCAGGAATTTTAGTTGGAATTTGTAGAACGATATGAGGGGGGCTACAAACAGCACATTTTTGGTAACAAGGAAGTGACGGAAAGCTATATCAATGTCAGATATATAGCACTTAAAGGAAAAGAATACGAAGTGGACTAAATTGCGCAAGTTTTATCAAAGATTAAGATGCGCCCCAAAATGTTCATCAATGATTCAGTGAGCACCCACAGTAGAAGACGGAGATGGGTAAAACCGCTTGTGTCGTCAAGCGAGGATTTTGTCACTACTTCTTATTCTTCGGATTCTGTGAGGAGAGACAGGCGATTGAGAAGTTAGCGTGAGGCAGAATTTCAGGATATAGCTGTTAAGACGGCAATCCCTGAGACTGGAGAGAGAAATATCCTGCTAGGACATTACCTTAACAAGACCCAGAATCAGCTAAAAATTGTTTCTCATAATTCAAATACAAACTATCAGATTATTCATTATGCGACGAATCGGTTGTTGGAAGAAACCGATGGCCAGCATTTACGCTTAAGCTCGAAACATCACGATGACTATCAGGAAGCTTCACGATTTTGAATGCGATGCTGAATTTTTCGCAGATACTTAATGCTGTGCGCGGACAACTTATTGCTTTCAAAATTGGTTTGCAATGTTTCGGATACATCCTGGATGACGCTCTGTCTTCGTTGATTAGAGGATCAATCGAAGCTACCCTGATACCACTGGTGATGTTATAGAGATGTCTCAATGGTTTGAAGCTGGACCGCATGCGGGAAGCAATGGATAACGACATCGGGAATTAAGGTGCCTGTGAACATCACAGTTCACCATACTGTTGGACTCTGCCGTGTCTATCTGAATGTCGCCCTAACACATCCAACTGACAATGGAGTTACAGCAACAAGGTAACTGTTCCGAAAGTCCCATCTTCTAGTTTCTGAGAAGAGGGACTACTTTGCTGAAATGTCTGAAGAGGAAATCATCTAAGATTTCGTGGGGACTAACCGTCTGAAGTTGTGTCTCAAGCCATTCTTTTTGTCCAGAATGAGTGAGGTTACTTGTGTATCAAGCTTATTCTTCGATCTACCGGCCGCTGTATTGAAGTTGTGCCCGCAAGAAATGGTTATTCTGCTGGAAGAGTTGACTGCGGATTGTTTGGACGACTCAACCTACTTGAATACGGTTAGATCGTCAGTCTACAAGTTTTTCATTTTTACTCAAAGATTGCAACAGACAGGTCGTCCTGTTTCTGGAAGTCAAATCCGTCTGCGCCGGCCACCATGTGATGGAAGACCTGAGAAGGAACCATTATTCTGTAGCTGCTTTTTACAACCGATCCAAAATAGAGGCTTGGCTTCTCGTCTTGGCTTCTCCGAGATCGATGCAGGCGAAGCGGTCGCCTCGTTCAGTTCGAAGATCGAGTTGAAACTGGGTGGGGCTCCAAGAGGTTGTGAGGCGTCAACCCGAAAAGAGCCGGATCTGGGAGAAGAGTCTGTACTTTCGCCTCTGGGAGAGAAGTCTGTACTTTCATCCACGGAAAATCGTTCGCTTGTCAACGGAAGAACCTCTTATTAAAAGATGTAGAGATTTTTACACAAGATCAAGAACCTAAGAACACTATGAAAGCCAGAGCTTTATCCAGTAGGCATCACATCAAAACATTAGCCGGTAGACTATGGTTACCACTCCAGTGGAAAGGCATATACTGGTTCAAGATTGCTTCAGGAAAAGGAAGGGAAATCCACTCCATACTTCCTCGTCGACATGCTCCTCGGGCAAAACGATTAGTTTAAGTCTCATAACTTAGAACAAATCTGCGTGAGCTTGGTAACGGAAGGCATTACGGTACTCTGCTCCGAATTTCTCAGACTCCACTTTCGGAAGCGTAGCAAATAGGGTCCTCATCAAATGGTGATGTTGAATTTTGATTACCGTTCCACTGCTCTACTGACACATCCCATGATGTGGGTAGTTGAAAATATTAGCTTGACAGTTACTTACTTGACAGCTACTTACTGACAGCTACTTACTGACCATTACTTAGAACAATTCAATAATCTGACTTCGACTACTTGACTCCGTAGTTCCTTGACTCAACGGCCTTCTTTGTGGCACGCATTTTTTGCGCATTCGATCTTATTTTAAAAATAGTTTCTACTTCGATACATTGCCGCAGTGTAAATAGATTGAAGGATTAAAGTGTTACTTGAAGACATCACTCAAAGACCACGGTAAATAATGATGAGATGTTTACTGGATTAGTAAGGATTATTAAAAGACTGCTTACCCCATCCTTCCTTGCAGCCATCGGACATACGGAAAACTATGCTGTGCGTCATTGTAACTATGTTTATATGTAGTCCTAATTGTAAATACAGGATCCCTAAGATCTCTACTTTGGATCTCAATCTCTAGGAAAATTATATCGACCGTTAGGTTGATCGGGAACAACAGGAAAGGAAAGTTAAAAGTTCTTCGATTATATAGAAACTAAAGGACGGAAAGTAATATAAAACGCAATTAACGAAGTAGACTACGAAATTGTGCTCTGAGTGTAGAAGGGAGGTGAGTAACTTTTTAATCTCTTCTCCGATATGGGAAAACTACTCGTGCTCTTAAATCACCTAGTAGTCGTCCGAAGTCTCCGGAACCATCTAATTGGCCTGAAATAACTAGGCCCCCAACCAGAGTGAAAAAAATAATAGTCCTCACCTGCGCCGAAGTTTAAGTTGTTAGTCGAAGTGGGATTGATGATGAGATTAGAGTCAGAATATTCTGATAAAATTTCCTGGAGCTGGATGTCAGAAATCCCTCCCTAACATTAAATTCTCAAGCCGGAACGTGATGATTGACTACCAGCCGTTTGAGATTAGTTTGCTGTGATGAAACAAAAGAGCTGTTTAAAGTTGAAGTAGTTACAAGTAAACTAATTCTCCAACAGAAATCAAATCAGGCACGTGTTGTTTGTTCAATAAAATCATTTTTGTTGAAAATCGTCAAAATTTTGTGAGTTCTTTTGAACTTGAAGTTTAATTCTGCTACATGAGCGTGTAACGAAAATAATGAGATTCAAATGAATGCAACTATTGTAAGCGAACGCGTGATGCGGCCCCCTTTCATCAACTCAGGTGCTTCCTATGGAAAGAATGGTCGGCAAACTCGGGGGAATCGGCGGAGGAAAACGATGGAGCCAGTTCCTTCCATCCGAGTGTGAATGTGGAAAGTGTCATTTCACTAAGGCTGCAGTCCAACAAAATTCTCACTAGTTACTCCTCTTACTATAGGGAGCCATTAACAGAGTCAGAGCGTTGAGAAATTTGGGAAATCGAGACCATTTCCATCGAGGATTACTGTGTTTTCTTGAACTGAAACTCTTATGTTTCATGGCAATAAGACCTATTTGGTCCCAAAATTTTAGTATATCACTTAAAATCCGCTCAATATGGGACGATTGGGAAAAAAAGTTGAGCATGAATTTCAGTTTTTGAGGTTCCTGGCAAATTTTCGGGAATATATTAGTGTAGAAATAGTGTAGAATTGAAGTTCTCAATGTTTTTTTTTGAAAAGCAACTACTCAACCTCTAGAACAAAAATGAAAATTCCCGCTGTAGCAAATTTTAGAGTAACGATGTGCGAACCGTCTTTCGATTATCAGGGATATGCGATTACAGTACGTAATAAGAGTTGAGTTTTGGCAAGATAACGTTACTTTGTATGTGTGGACCAAGTTTATAAAAATTAGTTATCGTTAGGTGTTTGCTCCAGCCTAATCAATCGTGGCAGGGATTAATTACAGACTTTGAAGCAAGTTCCGTTGTTGTCACTTTTGCAAAAAATTGTTTTCTTTAAACACTGGGAGACTTTAAACTTCCAAAACTGCTAATTTCTTCAGTTGAGTGGTTTACCTTGATAGCGCCAGAAGTCTGATATTGCTTTTGGTTTAATAGCTTGAATAGAAGTCCTTAGTTTCCAAAGAAGGCGTTGAGGTCAACTGATTGTTCATTTGAATTCATAGAAAACTTTACGTAGGAAAGGCACATCGGCCGGAGTGCTTAGCAGCAGTGTGAACAAAATCGTTGTTCGCGCTGTTTTTTTCCGTACTCATTCAAGCAGTTGCTAAGAATGAGTAGCTCACTGCTGCTTTCTGGTTTACTATTCGCGTTTGAAAAGGACCACAGTAACTCTGAGATCGTAGAGGAGTTTAAACTTACTAATAAAAGAGAGGGATCAGGAACCGTAGTAATGCAAAGTTGGTCATCATTGAGAGAAGAAGGATAGATGATGGAACATCGAGAGCCAAGAAGAAGATGTACGTCAAGTTGATATTAGAGAGCAATAACTTGGCTTGATTGCTTCAGTTGAGAGTTTTGGATCTTCTGATAAGTTTCAAATTTATTGCAAATTTAGTGCAAAAATTGATTTTAAAGTTGATTTCTCCAAGAAACCCTTTACTTATTCTAGCGGATTACCTATATTGACCTGTTGAGCAGCTAAGTTTATTCATTGCTGGAGACAGCGCAAGAACTGGGGACATCGTGAGTAATCTTAGAAGAGAACATTTCTACCCCATACAAACCTTTCGTTTTAGGATTTCGGATGGTAGTGTTTCCCCGACTATAAACCTGTTCTAAATACCAAATTCTACGTCTCAAATCGAAATTTCATATCTTTGGCTACCATAAATTTTCACAGAGTTGTGAGTTTTTGGTTCATTTTATACTTAACAGGTTTCCATAAACGCTAGAGGATATCATGAAATTGGTTTAAAATGCTGGGTAGCAATGCCATTTACTTTAAAAAAGTAATTGTGAAGGTACTCAATTAGCAACAAAAAAATTACAAAATGCTGCCTGAACTAACATGAAGCGGATCAAAGTTGTATGAGACTTTTTATCTGTCTGACTTAGATTTTAACAATATGTCTTAGCAACTCTTTTTAATGATAAAGTTAGTGGCAAAATCGCACTGAATTTTAAGTCATAAGTTAAATTAACTGTTTACAAATGCCGACGCTATCTATGCTAATAGTGCATCTAAATCAGTTCTATTGAAACCGTTTACAATGTTTTTGTAAATTTAAAAGTATCTTCACTTTCCTATTTTTGCTTTTTAAACCAATAAATAAAATATAAAATTTCAAACGCATTTACAACTGATAAATGATGCACGGTTTGCATAGCAGGCAAAAAAACCTTCGAAAAAGTTCCCAAGTTGAAATGGCACTGTTATCTTTTAAGCACATTATTATCTTTTATAGACTCAACACCCGTAAGCAGCTTAAGTCGTAAGATCTGATATTTACGGAGTTTTCCATTCTTTTTGAGGTGTAAGTTAGATCTATACAGATCATGTGACTTGAATGGATCATTCAGTTTGCTAACTTTCAATAGTTGGGTATCATTTAACGTTTTACTTAGGCTCTCTAGTTAATATAATAATAATAATAATAAATTCGTTTGCGATATACAAAGAATACAGTCATCATTCATGTATACCGCGCGAGCACCAAAAGGCTGAAAGCCTGTGTGAGGGGCCGCTTTAGAGCTTCTTTTCCCATATTTTTCCTTTGACTTTGCATTTTTTGAAAAAAAAATCGTCAATTGCAAATACTTGTTCTAATGCTAGTGAAAAACGTCAATGAACCCAGTTAAATGAACCAATTACCAAAACAAATTATTAAAAACTTCCGAGTCTAAAATGTAGTTGTCCCTAACTTTATGAAGAAAATCATTCAACTTTTGCTGTTCACAATCAATTGCTTTTCTTATTATTGTTTCGTCAAACTGTGCCAGAACGTTATATAGTAAGCGAACTCTGACTGATAACCGTTTTCTGTTTTGCTTAGTAAGTTTATGAATGGTAGGTAAACTTTTTAGTCTCTTTGTATCATTTAATGACTTTTCAACTTCACGTTTTTCTAAGAACCTGTTGACTGATTCATGTGGATGGGTTCTGCGTAGGATTGAAACCAGTAACTTAAATACTTCATATACGTGTAGTTCAAAAATTGAGGCTATTGCGTGCTTTTTTCTTGTCGTACGAACCTCGTCTGATTTCTTTAATTGAAAGACTATTCTGAGAAAAAAATTTTGTTGTCTTTTTTAAAGTTATAGCAGATAGTTAGATACTTAATTATTGTTTATCTTTGTTTTGTTCCTTGCCGGTTGCTGCTAACAAAACTTACGGTAGCAAGAAAGTTTACGGTAGAAAGAAAGAAAGTTACGTAGAAAGAAACTTGTTACGGTAGAAAGTTTAACATCAAACAATATTATCCAGAATTAAACACTTTGTAAAGTTATAACCATCAACTAACACTCTGGGCTAGATTGAGCCAGAGTTTAGATTTCTATAGCGATAATTCTTGCTGTCATTGAAACTGACAGCTTCGTACCAAGTTAAGCATTATGTTCTCAAATACTGCTTCGAACCTTTCCAGTATTGTTCGACGAAGCTTTAAAACTAAAAAATCGTTCGAGGACGTCAATGATTTGCCGATTGATGCTGAAGTTACCAGATTTGTTGTTCTTGGAACCGTAGATTACGTCGGACACAAAAGATTCAATGAGCTATTTGAGAATAGGACTTTGCCACCTGACTTATTTGACTTCTATTAACTCCTCCGGCAAAAAAGTTTCCTCCTCCGTCTACATGTATACTGTTGACGATGAATTTGTCAGTAATGATTTGACCTATCTGCGCGCGTTAAAACCCGCTATGTTCGTTTTTATAGTGAGGTTACCGAAAAATTTAGCAGAGCAGTTACAAAAATTGGAGTCAGTGATTGGCAATCTGCCATCGCCGCTTGCAACTTTGCCACGTTTCGTGGTCGCGTTCTCATTGGATAAACAGAAATATGAAATTAACCAATTTTACGAGTTTTGCGAGCAATGTGATTTTCAATCTGAAAATATAAAAGTGCTACATAACGAAAATGACGTAAGAAGTAATAATATTTGGATAATAATTTACGATTTTTTGAAGAAACGAGAGGATTTGGTGAACTCGCCCAGCGCAACAAATGCGAGAATCGATATCCGACACCTTCGTATGAACAAATTGCTACTTCGACCAGTTTTTCTAATCATACAGAAAGTTCATCAGGCACTACGCGTGAAGTCCCACTTGAAGAATCTGAGAGTGACGAATTTGAACTGCTAAAGAGAGAATTTGCTATTGTTTGAAAACTTGTAGATTTAGATATCAACACACAGATTATGAATTGGATTTTAAATAATTATATTTACCATCCTTGACTCATTTGAGATCTCTTTCCTGATTATAACGTTAGTGGAGTGCTCCTAAGATCGTGTTACTTAGACATAAATCACAGAAGTTTTAATTTGTAAAAAATTGCATAAAAGATGCTGCCATTACTAATTTGGAATTATAAACGCAAATTACAAGTTATTTTTTTGATAAGATAGCTGCGATTTTTTTCTGTGAAAATGCTTCTTAAGTAACTATAAAAGAAAATATAATAAGGCTAATTGTTTTTTTTGGTAAATTAATTTTTTTTTTCAAATTTTAATGTCTAATTATTTTGAAATTAAATTTAGTTTACAAAAAATATTTAACCCCTAAAATAAATATGCCATCTCAGACAACATACAATTCCAATTATTCTTTTGAAAGTGCTGTTTGAGATATTAGATTTCTATCATATATAAAAATTTAGTTTAAATTTCCAGTAACTGTGTAAATTCAAGAACATTTCCGTTATCCAGAGAGTATTGCCTATAAGTTTCTTCTTGTTGAAATAATTTGGTCTGTATATGTATCTGCAGCAGTTTTCCTTCAGCAATGATTTTATTTTTTTTATTTGCATTTCTACTGGCTTCTTGTGTCTCTGTTCTGAATATAGGTGCAAATACTGTCCCTGACAGATGTTCGTTCATTCGGTCTCTTGCTTTACTGCTTCACATTTTGCATTTCTTGAACTGGAGATAAATAAGACAGCTTCCTAAGATAAAGAAGAAACCATCCTAAAAGAAATCTGACGTGGTCTTCTTTTCTCGAAAAAAATGGTTTTTAAAATCTCTGATCTTTTAAAAGCAGTTTGAGAAGAATCCTTCCAATATGCTCATATTAACCAGTTTTGCTCAACAGAGTCACTAGAATTAGATTCTGAAAATTTTGAGAGGTTTTTAATGCAATAATGACCAATTTAATAACCAAGTCTGCGCAAAAAGAGAAAAAATTTTCCTTTAAAAGTCCCGGTTCCTTTGAATGCAATGACTGCTACATTTGCTCTCACCGGTTTTCCTTTAACGTCAAATTAAAAGTCGCTATAAGCTTCATTAACAAAAAATCAGGACTGTATCTGGAACTCTGCTTGTTCGTAGGACTCTAAAAATAGATATTGCCCGAAGGACTCCAAGAAGTTTTTGTGTTTATTTGGGCACCGAAAAACATAATTGTTTGAAGTGAATTTCAATTTTTTTTGTATTTGGAAAAGATATAAAAGTTTTGTGACAACTATCTGTTTTTTTATCCAATCTTCCAAATTTTTTTGAAGTGATTGAAAAATTTCTCGAAAATTGTTTCTTACGAGATAGCACTTGGTACCGGAAATTTCCGGAATAATAAAATTTAGTTCCGGACATGAGTTTTCTAGACGATGTGATGGCAAAATCTTAAGCGTAGGTTCACTTGGAAAAAAAACGAAAAATTAGATGGTTTTCCTCTGTTGTGAAGACCTATATTTCTTTTGAAATAGATTTTTTGCGGAAGTGTCGAAAAAAAAAGTCTCATATAGCTAGCAATGCACAGTGATTGGCTAAAGACAAAATCAATGTTTGTAGGTTTTTTGGTTTTTTGGAAATAACTTAATCAAAACAATTGTTTCAATTTTTTCCCTATCTTTGGGACAAAATTGTTTATAATGAAACCAAAATCTTTAATCAATCTTTTGTACTGATAATAGTTGAATAGCTTTTATCCAAGGATATCAATCAATATTTAAATCAAAGCAGATATAGATTGCACTTTTCATGGCGCTGATTCTGAATCGGTTCTGAAATTTTTCACAGAAAATGATCATTTTTTACTGTTTGTCTTTGTTCCGACCCCTCCTGGTGGGGGAAGGAAGTATATACTTCCATTTCCATTGAGAGTATTCTGGAACTGAAATTTTGCTATCTATATTCTTTGATTATCAAAAATGCAGCATGTTTTTTTGATCTTTTGAACTAACAAAATATCTAGATCTAAAAAAATTCAAACAACTCTCTGTTCTTAATGGACGAAAAGCAAAAGAAAGGCTGCTTTTGGTCCAATTTTGGACTGATACATTTAAAAATTATCTCTGATTGTAATCAGACAGTTTCTTTTTTAAAAAAAAATACGCTTCTTTATGTTAATTAAAAAATGCAGTTCAATTTAAAGCTCAGTTTTGATAGGAGCTATTAGCTTCATAAGCAGTTCCAAATTGATGTATCTAGTTCCTTTACCCGAAAGATTTTGGCCGCTTTGACTTTTCTAAACGTTTGATTTTTAAATAGACAATGGCTTTTTGAACTTTGCCGCTGTTTTTCTCTTAAATTGCCCATCTTGTAGTTAGTATCAGCAAAGAAGGAATGCTTTTTCTTCCTCTTCCTTCGAATGATTTTAGATTAATTTCTTGTGGTTTTACGCGTTAAGTCATGGTCTTCTGGCTTTGATACAACTAGATTTTACATTTTTTAATTTTTAGGAATTGGCCCAATTTCACGTTTCTCTTCTCCTTTTGTTACATTATCGCATTATTGACAGTTCACTTATTACATTATTGGCGTTAAATATAGGGGACTATTGACCATATGAAAGTCTTCAGAGTCATAAATTATGATTTCAAAGATTTCGACAAATTTTTCTCAAAAAATTTAATTGAAGCTTTTAAATTTGTCTTTAACTGTCTTTTTTGCTTTAGAGGTATCAAATTTTATGTGAACTTGAAGCTTAAGAACATAGTGAAAAGTATTACTAGAATGCAAAATAGTGCAGCAGCAATGGCAGCATGATTCTCCGATAAAAACTCTAACTAACGTATCTCCTTGTGACACTATTTTTATTACTCTTACAGCCCGATTTTATCTTAAGACACCGCCAAAAATTTTAAAAGTGATTTTGCTTTTGCAATTCCATTGCCGTGACCTCCTACTGAACCCTTATCTTTCTCTTATCTGTAATCATTATAGCAATGCCATCGAAAAACTGTCAGCAACAGTACGCAATGTGATCAAAGGAAATTCAGCACGGAATATTTCAACCGTAATATTACGTTGCCTTTCACTCCTTGTGACTATCCCTTCAATCTTTTTTGCGCGTTTTTTTAATGATTTTCTGGCTTTGATACTACTAGATTTCACATTTTTTTTATTTTTAGGCATTGGCCAACTTTTCACGTTTTTTTTCTCGTTTTATCACATTATCAAATCAATGAAAGTTTACATATATACATATTACATTACTGTTGTCAAAAATCAGGCACAATTGAACATATAAAAATTTTTAAAGGTATGTATCATGGTTTCAACGGCTGCTGATTTAATTGAACTTCTTACATTTGTCTTTAACTATAGTTTCTATTTTGTCTTTTTGTTCGTATAAAAATTCCTTGCTTTTGACAAGATTTTCTGCCTTTTTGGAGGAATAAATGAGCCTATGTTATGATTTGAGTAGATAGCCGATGGCTTTCATGAGTTTGAAGACAACGTTTTTCAAAATTTAAAAAAAATCTTTTCTTTTTAGTTTTTGTTCTTTGTCTGTTTGTTACGTAGTCTCCTTTATTAGGAGTCACGTTTGGCATTGTTCTTGTCAAGAGAAGGTGCAAGTGTACTCAATCTATTGTTTTTAAAGATTTCATTTCCAATTTACTGGCTTCGATACAGGTTTTTGCGAAAAAAAAATAGATTTACATTTTGTCTATGTTTGACGCTCTTTTTGAAGACGTAAGACATATTGTGACTAAATAAAGGTCTCAAGCGCTTCCTCTGACACAAAATTTAGCCTATTTAAATACTTCATTTTGTAGCTAATAGCTTTCATGACTTTGAGAATAACTGTTTTCGAAAAATACAAAAGTATCACTTAATTTTTTTCTCTTTTTTGTCTACTAATTACCTATTCTCAATAAAGAAAACTTATATACCGTATAAATTGCGTTCGAGCAAGGCTCAAATGAACATATTTTGAGGTGCAAAATAAGAGTACGGCTTCGACAGCGTCTTCTCGATTGTGCGCTATTTGTCTCTATTTGTTGTTCATTTTGTAACCGCGTAAAAATATTGAATGAAGATAGATCTGACTGCCCTTCTATAGAAGCGTATGTGATCAAAACAGGTTGGATGTTTTCGATTGCTATCTAGTTGTTTTCATTACTTTGAAGCTAAATGTTTTTAAAAATTAATGCCAATTTTTTAACATTGCTGCTTTTTGTTCATTTTGGTCTAATTGTTACCGAGCTTTACTATGGAGTGGTCCATATCTTTTCTGGTGAGGTACAAGTTTTTTTTAAGTTTAAGCTTCATCTGACGTTATTTTGACTTTGCTAATAAGTTTTGTTTTTATAAAGAATGGACAAAAAATTTCGGATGTAATTAATGTTTGTTCTTATAGTTGTTCGTCTTGACTTGCTTTCTTAATAATGGCTGATCGAATCAATCTAATACAGCAAATGTTACTCCACTGTGTTATCTGCTTTGGAGGCGATCTTTTTGTTCAACACATTTTTTTGTTGAAAAGTTCATGAATTTTTGGGTGTTTTCTATCTGTCCCTTATTTGGTAGACATTTATGCCAAAAATGCGGATGAGCGGGGTCGGAACTTTATGTGGGAACGCACATTACCGAGCCTCCTTGTTGTATTATAGGGATGATTAAATATTATAATTATTATCTATATGTGATAAATTTGAAGTACCAGAGTGCCGTTCACTTTCCTATTACCCAATTAATCGCAAGCTTTAATTGAGCCTGGATTCAATATTTGTTAAAAACCACCCCATCTATTACGTTGTGGTTTGTGGACAGAAGATTGCGTTGGTTAATTAAAAATGTGTTTTTGATATTCTACCGCTCGAGATGAACACAGATAGAAAAGCTAAATTTTGCAAAAGTGTGCAAATTTGCCCCACGAAGTCCATAATGAGCTCTATTGTGGCAAGGCATGGTCAAACATCAGAGTGGATATGTCTCTTTTCCACCAGAGAAACAACACAAAAGTGTTTTAAGTAGAGCGGATATGCTAGCACAGTGTTCATAATTTGCAAATCACGTGTTCGAATCCCAAATAAAAGTTCTCGGGTCAGCCATCATACAACTTTGTTTGATTTCATACTATGTCATAAATGGTAATAAATGGTAATCATACAAGATCATCTATATGTTTTGTAGATTTTGGTAGTAGTCATACAACGAGTATGTATCCTGGAAACCACAGATAAATCATTGAAAAAAAGTAAAAACCAAAGTTGTGTAATTTGTGGTAAAGTTTTAAAAAGTTTCGTGGAAGTAATAGAAAGTCAAATGTGACACATCGACTGTTGCCAAAAATTCTTGTAAGAGGTAATTAGTGCGCATTTTATTTCAATTCTGGACCTTAGGGCATTTATAATAACTTTGGATTATGTATCATTTTGAAAACAATCTTAATGTAAAATGCCAGAAGATTTTTGCATGCTTTGTTAAATAAATTAACTCTTATAGTTATAAGCCGGCTTCGGAGAATACAAAATTTTTATTTATAAAGGAAAACTAATCTTTGAATTAGCACACTCACAAATTGATGCCGGGAAATCACAAAAGAAAAAATTTATTGATGAACATTTGAAACGTTAATAGAATGAAAAAGATGCTATATTCCTTTTAATCGCACTAGGATTATATATGATTTAATTGGTTTTATAGTAGGATTGCACTAAAAAATCAAGCATGAACTGAAGAGTACATACATGAAGAGTACGTATATGATCATGAAATTGAAAAAAAAACTTGAACACAGGTTTTATTGAAAGCATTAGTTTGATTTGTAATTAAAACTATTTTAAATTGGTTAGATCATAGAGTTTGAGGTGTCTAATACAAATTGTTTCCAAAACAAATTTTTGTGACAAATTTAAAGCAAAATATTCTCCGTCAGAATCCGTTAGGATAACCATTTTTTTATTGCTAGAGTCTTGACAAACTATCAAGTTCTTCCTTGAATTGGCAAGGTAAAACCAAGAAAGGCATCAATGATTGCACACAGACTTCAATCATAAAATTTCATTTAAATTTGAGAAACGGAAATTTTGATTTTTAAAAAGTTACCTGGACTGAACGTCAAGTTTTAATCAGTACTGATTCAGCGAAAATGCAAGTCTTGGATCAGCACTGTATCAGAGCTCTAATCATGTCACTTTTCAGACTTTGGCACGTCCTAAGTCTTGTCAAGTCTTGAGTCAAGCCTTGGCCATGACTTGAGAAGTCTTGAGCAATTCTTTGGTCAAGTATTGTGCACAGTTTTTATTGTTGCTCTATTTTCGGTTCGAAACAAAAGAAAGGCTGCCACTTACATTGGCTTGCCTAAACACTCTCCAAAGTGGAGAAAAAAAAACAAAACAACGCGAGCACTTCCACAAAGTTCACTTGAGAGAATGAAACAAGTTCTGATACCGCCCAACGATACCAGTCAAGATGACTTTTTGTGCCCATTGAAAAAAGTTTGGTTTCGGTGTGAATATATGGGACATTTCAAATTGGTATATGCTCAATTTAGAATAGGCTAGGTCAGATTCATTTTTTCTCTCTAAAATTTTTCTTAAAGTTCTACTTGCTTAACTGCGCAACAATCAAGACTTGTTTCTGTTAAGACTTGACTTAAACTTGACAAGACTTGAACAAGTCTTGACATGTCTTCAGAAGTCTTAAAAATTGAGATAAGACGTGATCAGTACTGATTTGTCAATTAAAGTCATGTATTTCAATTGAGAAGTACTGATCAAGACTTGAAATTCGTTCCGGGTAAATAGTATCGGATGTGTTTGTGCCAGTGACTATTATATGAACAGACAAAATATAAGACTATTATTAATATAAGACAAAATTGCAATAAAAAACTTGCTTCTCAGGTGAATTCATTACTCGACAAGTGTTATTCAACGAGCCAGATTCATTACTAAAAAAATCTTAAAGTTTTTAATATGTGCTGCTATTTGAGACGAATTTGTTCTCGGTTAACAATAATCAGTATGATTTACTTTCATCTTGCATGAAACTTTTAAGGTATGTTTTCAGAACAGAAAAATCAATTTTTTGCATAGTTTAACACGCCTGTACACAATCACAAAGCATTATATACAAAAAAGCCCCAAAAGTGACGCCAAAAATTTTTCCTCAGGCATTTTTATCAACATAAAATAGGAATTATTACAAAATTAAACAAATCAACGCAGTTGGGTCAGAACAAACTCACCAGATATTTTTTGGCCTCGTAAATTCTGTTGTAGTCTTGCGACGCCTCGTCGTTTTGTAAGAGTTTATCTAGATGTATTTTTGCAGCAACTCCCCGGGTTGACCACCATAAATCAATCTTAGATACCATATCAAAGTCATATATGGTTCTTAGTATCAAAGTGTTGCATAATAGTTTTGCGCCGCCTATATGTAGCACCAATTTTTCTGGGACCATTTTTGAAGCTCCGTTCCTCCCCTTGCCCCCTCTTCCATTCCCCCACGCTCGATTGTCCAGCTCTTAGTGTTTTACATAAAAGATATTTTGCATCAACCAAAAAAATCTCAATTGTAAAAAGATCGAAACAAGATTGAGGCACATTTCGAAAAGCCATATTGGATGGTTTTCTCGGCATGACATCAACTTTTAATTTCAGGCAGGTGGAGGAAATGCTTGGGAGCTTGCAGATGATACTTTCTATTTCGGCGACAGTTTGGATGTATTTGGATCACGTGACCAAACAATTTTGTCCCTGTGGCGCTTCAATTTTTTAACCGGGCAGCAAATATCCAGGTAAAAATTTATCCTGTGCTTATTGGCATTTGTGTGGCTTCAGTTGTTATTAATTGTTGCAATTGATTGCTTTGTGATTTTTAAACTAAAAAAACATCCAACTGAATCGCCCTAGATGTTGAAGCATAGTTATCTCTTATGTCTTGCGCTATTTTATCTCAATTCTACTTGAAAAAGTTTGAATCATTAGCCCGAATATTGTAAGATCTTATCAGATTTTAAAAGGAGTTAACAAAGTTAGTACTGATCATGTAATAACCTGAGAACAAAATTTTTTTAATACTCACTTCTAATTAACGACAAAATGAAACGCTAAAACCCTACTTTTGTTAGCAGGACACATATAAGAAGGTTACAAGAAAACTGTTTGTCTCACTAAATTTAAAATCATTATTTTTCGAAATTTTTTTTACTTCCACTTACTTAAAAAAAGAGCAAGATATCACTTTCATTCGTACGAGTCAGAAAATGCAATGAACCAATGAACAAACAGAAAAGTTAATAAATGTCGTCATGTAATTGAGTAGTTACACTTTTTGACATCAGATTTATCGCAATACTGAAGTAAAAGACAAAAAGGCAAAAAAATCTATTTAGAAAAACAAATCAACAAATTAATTGGGTGTCCTTAAATTCTGCTTCCTAAAATTTAGTTTTTCACCTTGATACTTTATCCTTAATAAATATTTGATTGAATTGAACAACCAGTGAACTTAAACCTGGAACACATTGATAAGACATGCATCATCTGACACTTGCGAAACTTGAAAATCTTGCCAAGATCTTGAAAAACTAATATTTCATTGAAAATCATGATAAGATCTTGGTCAAATCTTATCAAAGTAAACCGGGAAAATTTGTTGACAACTCCAGAGATAATCTTGGCAAATCTTGATAACACTTTTTACCTGATCGCTGCTCGACGTATCTAGTTCTCAGAAAAGAAATCAAAGTCTTCTGAGAACTCAACACACTCAACAAAATAAAGAGATTACTTTATATCAGTAGTTTTTGACTGTGATGTTGATTAGTTTTTCAAATTTGTAAGGTTTTAATAGGACCTTACTGGGGACTTTCCCGGTGGCGGTCCTGTATAATTTGTGTACTATGTACATACCGAGCTTGCACCCACTTAAAAATTGCATTATAATAGAAAAAGTGGGCTCAATTGTTGGTTAATAAACTAACAGGAGCTGAATTTTCCAACAAATCTTGATAACTTTTGGCTAACCTTGATAATTCTTCTTTAATTATATGAATTCGTCTTCAATCTTGTTTAAAGGTGCTTTTCATTTCTACAACTTGGTAGGTCGTGCCATGTCGTGGTTAATCGTTTATGGTTATTTTGCCAATATCTCGTTTCTTGACAGCCATGTAATGTACTTGCAAGTTCATACAAGACTTGATATTTTCATGGTAAGTACCATGTTAAAACGTTTTCAAGATTTAGCAAGAATAGGTATAGCAAGATTTAGCAAAATTCAGTTCACTGGGTAGATTATGCTTGATTAACTGCATAACATTTTCATTCTTTGCCATATTTTAAACAATACTATGGAGTAAGAGAGGGTTCAAATCTTGAAACAGAAAAGTAACTCCACAAATTTTCAAGTTCGCTTGGATAGAAAACTCTAAAAAAACCGGAAACCGGAAAACTGTTGAAATCTCTTCAATCAAGCGAGCAAAATACTTTTCCTTTCAAACATTGCAAGGCATGCTGATGATAACAATTGATAGTTTGATTAAACCTTAACAGGAAAAAACGGATTCAACATAAACTGGTGTATGAAACTTTTCAAAAAAGTAACAAAATACTCGAATTATTCCTGAAACAAATTGAAAATAGGAAGTCAATGGTAACAAAAATTTTCGAGTTAAGGTGCTGTAATCTCTTTTTTTGATCAATTCTTGCAATTTTGGTCAATTCTTGCAACCTCTCAATCAGATAATTTCACTAATTGAGAATTGGAATATTTTTTAACGAAGTCTAAGAAACAGCCACAACCTTTGTTTTTCTTAGGGGCTTAACTAAACTTCTGATTTCCGATACTGTTTGCTGTTTCGTTATTGATTTGAGAACTAAATACACTAAATCTATTTCAAATCTAAACTAGAAATACCCTTATTGTTCTACACTACCGTGTTCATTCCGATCCACTTCAGTAGGGGGATGAGGAGCTAAATACTCAACTGGCTTTTTTGTTCAGTCATTTTGGCCGACTGATGTATTCAATGTACAGAGTTCTGAGAAAATTTCAAATAAAAAAGAATTTTTTTAGAAATTTGTCTTTCCCGGCGAGCTGCGGAAGTTCAAAATTTTGTGAACGTTAAGCTCACTTCCTTCCTTTTGCTCACTTTAATCGTAATTTTTGCATAATTTTGGGTCAGTTTTTGCAAAAGTATGATAAAATTGTCTACGACAGTCTGATTGGTCTAACGTGATTTGCAGCTAAATTTTTGAAAGTTCAGCTTTGTTTCCTTTTTTGTCCATTGAAAAACCTCAAAGATACCTATTAGTTCCACATTGTCCAGTTTGAACGGTGGTGCTGACACAAAAACCTCCTGTGCTTATGAAGTCGAAATAACGCTCTTTTTGCTATTTTAAACTGATAATTTCAAAAAATGCATAGTTTACAAATTATCATTTCGTTTGCCAAAAAACAACATTATCCTTTTTTAAAGAAGAAATGAGTTCTTAGCAGCCACTGAGCGAAAACAAGGCCAGTTTTGGTCTCATCGTTGGTTTTTGCAAACTTCATCTGATTGTATTTTGCAACAACTGTCCTTTTGAAACGTTCTTTGCAGTTTTTTCATCCCAATTAAAATAATTCTGTTTTTATTTAATTGTTCAAAAGATAAAGGGACCCTTCATGTTCCAATAAAGTGCAGTGAAACAATATTGATTTTTTTTGAGTAAAGCTCATGGTTTTTACGGCTCCGACAAATGTTAATGATTTCTTCCTTAATTCCTGAGTTTTGAAAAATTTGAAATTTCTTTGAAAAAAATTATAATTCGAAATTTGCCAATTGCCATCTCATTTCTACAAATTATTCAGAGTAGTCACAGTGAAGAAAAATTTTGTTTTTTACAAGCCAATCCTAATGTAGTTTTCACTTTTGTTTTGTTTGGCGTTGATACAATTCTTAAATTTGAGGTTCTCTCTTAGATTGTCCCATCATCACAACAATGGCATATTATTGACTCGTCACATATTACATTGACGAAAAAAGGTGCAAATGATTTTCAATATTGTTTTTGATTTTTGTTGACAGATCTTTGATCTTATAGGCTTCCATGCCGTTTCATTGCAAAATTTTATTTTTTTGCTTGTATTAGATTTTTGTAGTCTGAACAAAGACGAGTTCCAAAATTTTCGTATGAAGATTTCACTTTTGACAAGGCCAATAAATAATTTTTGTTGATAACTAATTGCTTTCATGACTTTGAGTTTAAATGTTTTCAAAACGTGCAAACGTTTTTCCGATTTTACTCCTTCTGTTTTCTGCCTGTTTGTTAATTGTTCTTAATAAAGACAAGCCCTAATCTTTTTTGGTGAAATTTAAGTCATTTGTTTTAATTGTTTTTTATCTGATGCTATTTTGACTGTTTATTAAGTTTTATAAGAAAAGAGTTAGACATTGAATTCTGGTCGTAAGTAATACTTGTTTTTGTATTTGACTTTGTTGTTTGTCTTGTCTCTTACTCCCCTTAAAGGCAGGAATTATTGGCTTTCTAATGAGTTATTGTTTGATTTGTATTTTGGCTAAAGTTTCAAGCATTTTTTTTAATACACCACTTGTTATCGAACAAAAAGTGAATTATTGAAAGTTTTATATCTGGCCCCCATTAGGCGGACAATAAAGTCAAAAACTTGGAGGAGCGGGGTCCGAACATTATGTGCGCAAGCACAATACCGAGCTTCTTTGTTTACCAAAACAAGCTTATGCTTGCGATATAATCAGATAAACTAAAGTTCATCACTTTGATGAAAAACTTTCAAGCGTGCAGAAAAAATGCCAAAACTTATCCTTTGAATTATGAAGCCAACGCTTCGGTCTAACAATTGATATCACATTCGACTACACTCAGACAAAGTTGCTCAAAGTTTCTTCCTATTTTTTGTGATGATTCAACCAAAATAGTTTTTTTGGCATTAATTTTGCCAATTTGAGCCAAACTTATTACGTTTATGCCAACAACTACACTGTATTACGTTTTGCGGTGGCTAGCAATCATTTGTTGAAGGATTTTTGCTTTCATACATAAATTTTAAACTTTTCTGTTTACGTTATATGCGCTTCATTTATGTGGCCACAAATATATATATATATATATATATATATATATATATATATATATATATATTTGTTGTTCAACATAAGTGCAGAGAAAGGTTGAAAGTAAATTGAAAAAAAATTCGACCAAGGAGGTCAACAAAAAAGTTGTTACAATTCCTGAACTACAAATGTCTCCCTCTAAAAGTGCAGGGTTTTGGCAAGGGATATTCTGAAATGAAGCTGAAATTTAGGAAAGAAATGTGGTAATGACGCGTAGAATTTTTAGCAAAGAATGCGCTGATATTAAAGTGTGCCAAACATTCCACCCGGAATTATCCTGGATAAACACCTACAAATTTGTTTCAGATTTGGTTCTGGGTGCACGACATTAAATCGGGGACTGGGTACAATTCATAAAACTGCTTTGGAAGCAGCTTCAACTGAGTTAAGCAATTTGTGTCTTGTTAGCTCAAACCAAGCCATTATGAGCTGTGCTTTTCCTGCTGAACCATATGACTTCATTACAAACTCGGCAGATTTACTAGAAGGTTAGTCATTACCATTCAAAACCAGTTACAAAATCCTATCTTGTTTTTGCTGGCTTAATCGCAGTATTGAGGTTTCTATATAACGATCAGTGTTTATCAAAACGAAAACAAAAACACCTGTTATCACTAATCACGGCTGTTAACCAATAGTCGTATTTTTATCTAATTGAATTTAAATTGTCTTAAAATTTTTTTCTCCAACTGGCAATGTTTTCAAATATAACTCTAGTCCAGATCTTGAGTAATTAAGAAACCGTACACGACAAAAAATTGTCCTTAGAAAGATCTCTCGGCCGAGACTATGAGGTTCTTTTCTGTTTTTTCTCTCCCCCCCCCCTACGTTATTCAACCCCCCCCCCCCCCCGTTACAGAGCTCATGTCCTTACATAGTAAATCATTATGTGAAACATTGCGCGTGCGTTTGCGGGGGGAGTTAGAGTTCAATGTCTAACTCTTTTCTTATAAAACTTGTTAAACTGTCAAAATAGCATCAGATAAAAAACAATTAAAACAAATGACTTAAATTTCACCAAAAAAGATTGGGGCTTCAATTGCCATCTCAATTCTACAAATTATTCAGAGTAGTCACAGTGAAGAACAATTTTGTTTTTTACAAGCCAATCCTAATGTAGTTTTCACTTTTGTTTTGTTTGGCGTTGATACAATTCTTAAATTTGAGGTTCTCTCTTAGATTGTCCCATCATCACAACAATGGCATATTATTGACTCGTCACATATTACATTGACGAAAAAAGGTGCAAATGATTTTCAATATTGTTTTTGATTTTTGTTGACAGATCTTTGATCTTATAGGCTTCCATGCCGTTTCATTGCAAAATTTTATTTTTTTGCTTGTATTAGATTTTTGTAGTCTGAACAAAGACGAGTTCCAAAATTTTCGTATGAAGATTTCACTTTTGACAAGGCCAATAAATAATTTTTGTTGATAACTAATTGCTTTCATGACTTTGAGTTTAAATGTTTTCAAAACGTGCAAACGTTTTTCCGATTTTACTCCTTCTGTTTTCTGCCTGTTTGTTAATTGTTCTTAATAAAGACAAGCCCCAATCTTTTTTGGTGAAATTTAAGTCATTCGTTTTAATTGTTTTTTATCTGATGCTATTTTGACGGTTTATTAAGTTTTATAAGAAAAGAGTTAGACATTGAATTCTGGTCGTAAGTAATACTTGTTTTTGTATTTGACTTTGTTGTTTGTCTTGTCTCTTACTCCCCTTAAAGGCAGGAATCATTGGCCCTCTAATGAGTTATTGTTTGATTTGTATTTTGGCTAAAGTTTCAAGCATTTTTTTAATACACCACTTGTTATCGAACAAAGAGTGATTTTTTGAAAGTTTTATATCTGGTCCCCATTAGGCGGACAATAAAGTCAAAAACTTGGAGGAGCGGGGTCCGAACATTATGTGCGCAAGCACAATACCGAGCTTCTTTGTTTACCAAAATAAACTTATGCTTGCGATATAATCAGATAAACTAAAGTTCATCACTTTGATGAAAAACTTTCAAGCGTGCAGAAAAAATGCCAAAACTTATCCTTTGAATTATGAAGCCAACGCTTCGGTCTAACAATTGATATCACATTCGACTACACTCAGACAAAGATGCTCAAAGTTTCTTCCTATTTTTTGTGATGATTCAACCAAAATAGTTTTTTTGGCATTAAGTTTGCCAATTTGAGCCAAACTTATTACGTTTATGCCAACAACTACACTGTATTACGTTTTGCGGTGGCTAGCAATCATTTGTTGAAGGATTTTTGCTTTCATACATAAATTTTAAACTTTTCTGTTTACGTTATATGCGCTTCATTTATGTGGCCACAAATATATATATATATATATATATATATAAATATATATATATATATATATATATATATATATATATTTGTTGTTCAACATAAGTGCAGAGAAAGGTTGAAAGTAAATTGAAAAAAAATTCGACCAAGGAGGTCAACAAAAAAGTTGTTACAATTCCTGAACTACAAATGTCTCCCTCTAAAAGTGCAGGGTTTTGGCAAGGGATATTCTGAAATGAAGCTGAAATTTAGGAAAGAAATGTGGTAATGACGCGTAGAATTTTTAGCAAAGAATGCGCTGATATTAAAGTTTGCCAAAAATTCCACCCGGAATTATCCTGGATAAACACCTACAAATTTGTTTCAGATTTGGTTCTGGGTGCACGACTTTAAATCGGGGACTGGGTACAATTCATAAAACTGCTTTGGAAGCAGCTTCAACTGAGTTAAGCAATTTGTGTCTTGTTAGCTCAAACGGAGCCATTATGAGCTGTGCTTTTCCTGCTGAACCATATGACTTCATTACAAACTCGGCAGATTTACTAGAAGGTTAGTCAATACCATTCAAAACCAGTTTCAAAATCCTATCTTGTTTTTGCTGGCTTAATCGCAGTATTGAGATTTCTATATAACGATCAGTGTTTATCAAAACGAAAACAAAAACACCTGTTATCACTAATCACGGCTGTTAACCAATAGTCGTATTCTTATCTAATTGAATTTAAATTGTCTTAAAATTTTTTTCTCCAACTGGCAATGTTTCGATTGCACGTTTTCAAATATAACTCTAGTCCAGATCTTGAGTAATTAAGAAACCGTACACGACAAAAAATTGTCCTTAGAAAGATCTCTCGGCCGAGACTATGAGGTTCTTTTCTGTTTTTTCTCTCCCCCCCCCTACGTTATTCACCCCCCCCCCCCGTTACAGAGCTCATGTCCTTACATAGTAAATCATTATGTGAAATATTGCGCGTGCGTTTGGGGGGGGGGGGGGGGGTTGGGGGGGGGTCGAAATGTCAGCGCCGTTTCAGCGCATCTTTTTGTAAGAAATGCGCTGAAATTATTTATGACATGGGCTGAACGCACTGAATTGCGCTGAAATTTCGAGATGGCGCTGAAACTTTAAAGTTTCAGCGCGCCTTCAGCGCATTTCCTACACAATTTCAGTGCATTTTCATCTCAATTCTCACACAACTTTCAGCAGTTTTTCTGCGCATTTCTTACAAAGTTTCAGCGCATGTTCAGCGCATTTCTTACATAATTTCAGCACTTTTCATATGAAACGTTTTTTTATTATAAATTCAAGTTAAATGGGAAGCAGTTCAGTTCTCAATAGCGCAGTAGATTAATTGATAGATGAGACACAAGGATTGGGGTTCGAGCCTCGGAGCGAAAGAAAAGAGCTAAACTTTTTGAAATTTCAGCGGATTCCAGCGCATGTCTTACAAGTTTTCAGCACTTTTCAGCGCATATCAGCACATTATTATGTAAGGTTTTGCGCTGAATCTTTTGAAAATTGAGCGCATTTCAGCGCATTTCTTACACAATTTTTTGGAAATTTTCTCGACCCGGGGGGCACCAACGGTAAAGATCAGACTATGATAAGACAGTCCCCAACTTTATGGACAACTGTCCATGACAATGCTTAGATCGAAAAACTGTACTCAACTACGTATAGACAATGAATCAACACATCAGCCTTGTATGAATCAAAATGTTTAAACTTGACCATTTATTGGCTCGAAAATGATCGAAGGTTAATAAAACACTTTGTTAACTGTTTTTGTTTTAACCAAGTTTTTGCATTTACCTCAAGGTTAGGCTAATGCGGATGACGCAATTCAATTATAACTCTAGTCGAGACCTTGAGTAATTAAGAGACCGTACACGACAAAAAATTGACCTTAGAAAGATCTCTCGGCCGAGACTATGAGGATCTTTTCTGTTTTTTCTGCCCCCCTACGTTATGCACCCCCCGTTACAGAGCTCATGTCATTACATAGTAAATCATTATGTAAAATATTGCGCGTGCTTTTTTGGGGGGGGGGGGAGTGGGGGGTCGAAATGTCAGCGCCGTTTCAGCGCATCTTTTTGTAAGAAATGCGCTGACATTATTTATGACATGGGCTGAACGCGCTGAAGTGCCCTGAAATTTTGAGATGGCGCTGAAAATTAAAGTTTCAGCGCACCTTCAGCGCACTTCTTACACAATTTAAGTGCATTTTCATCTCAATTCTTTCACAACTTTCAGCAATTTTTCTGCGCATTTCTTACAAAGTTTCAGCGCATGTTCAGCGCATTTCTTACTTGATTTCAGCGCTTTTCATATCAAACGTTTTATTATAAATTCATATTAAATGGGAAGCATTTCAGCTTTCAAAAGCGCAGTGGATTAATTGATAGATGAGACACAATGATTGGGGTTTGAGTTCAGAGCGAAGGAAAAGAGCTAAACTTTTTGAAACCTCAGCGGATTTCAGCGCATTTCTTAAAAATTTTTAGCACCTTTCAGCGCATATCAGTGCAAAAATATGTAAGGTTTTTGCGCTGAATCTTTTGAAAATTGAGCGCATTTCAGCGCATTTCTTACATAATTTTTGGAAATTTTCTCGATCCGGGGGGCACCTAACGTAAAGATCAGACTATGATAAGACAGTCCCCAACTTTAAGGACAACTCTCCATGACAAAGCTTAGATCGAAAAACTGTACTCAACTACTTATAGACAATTAATCAGCAAGTCAGCCTTGTATGAATCAAAATGTTTGAACTTGACCATTTATTGGCTCGAAAATGATCGAAGGTTAATGAAACACTTTGTTAACTGTCTTTGTTTTAACCAAGCTTTTGCATTTACCTCAAGGTTACGCTAATGCGGATGACTCAATTGGCACAAGGACCAATTTAGATACCCGGAAAACGCTATGGAAAAGAAATACAAATTAAAAATTGTACAAAAAAATTTTGAAGTTTGCATACAAAAAACAACAAAGAGTTTTTTTCGTATTTTTCATTTTTTTGATATAGAAGTATTTGAAACACGTCACTACATAGTGAAATCCCTAAATACATAAGTATTTAACGTTATAAATTTTGTTTTTTAGCAGAGTGACAAATAAGATCGACCAACAAAAAAGGAGGTAATTGAAAATTCTGACAAACTCTTCGAAAAATTAGGTGTCTAAATATCAAAAATTCTAGCTGATAAGAATCTTCAAGCTAAAAGATAGCAAATATACTTAATCAAATAGATTGATCCAACAGGAAACAAGGGTGCCTACGTTTGTCAAAACAAAGTGTTTAAAAACGAGAGAGAACCCGTAGATGCCAATTTAGGGATGCAAAAAACGAAAACCGACGTCCATTAGAACACGCATATCGCTTTTAACGCAATTGCTCAAACAGATGTCAAATTACCACAACTGAAAAACATCTCTGTCAGAAATTTTTAAAAAAAGGTATTTGTTTGAACACCAGCTTGTTACTCATATTTGAAAAGGTTTGAAAAATTTAGACGCTTTAAAACTACTTTCTTCCAGCCTCCTTTGCTAATCCTGCGTGAGTAAAGTCATTGCTTCTCATTGATTTCTCATTGGCGTCAAAAACTTTGAAGTGCTGCAATAGATTAAAGAAAAAAGTCAGCGCCTCATTACAATCAACAACTGAGACCATAATCAAATTAGCTTGCTAATCTCAGCATTGTCTGCTCCCCCATGTTTTAAGATTAGGCGTTATTGGTTTTCGCGGACAACAGTGACAATGAGGTAAACTATTTTAAATTTTCTCAAAATTGGGAACATTTGTCACTGATATCCGCGATCGGTTATTTCGTATCCATTTACGTTGAAAATTAAGCAGATTTCTTTCACGCGAGAAATGAGATAACCGGAAAACGCTATGGAAAGGAATTACAAATTTAAAATTGTACAAAAAGGTTTTGAAGTTTGCATACAAATAAGAACAAAGAGTTTTCCCATATTTTTCATTTTTTTGATGTAGAAGTAGTTGAAACACGTCACTATATAGTGAAATCCTTGCATACATAAGTATTTAACGTTATAAAATTTGTTTCGTGGCAGAGTGACAAATAAGATCGACCAACAAAAAAGGAGGTAATTGAAAATTCTGAGCAACCCTTCGGAAAAATTAGGTGTCTAAACATCAAAAATTCTAGCTGATAAGAATCTTCGAGCTAAGAGATAGCAAATATACTTAATCAAATAGATTGATCCAAAAGGAAACAAGGGTGCCTACGTTTTTCAAAACAAAGAGTTTGAAAGCGAGAGAGAACCCGTAGATGCCAATTTATGGATTCAAAAAACGAAAACCAGCGCGTCCATCAGAACACGCATATCGCTTTTAACGCGTTTGCTCAAACAGATGTCAAATTACCACACCTGAAAAACATCTCTATCAGAAATTTTAAAAAAACAGGTATTTGTTTGAACACCAGCTTGTTACTCAAATTTGAAAATGTTTGAAAAAGTTAGACGCTTTAAAACTACTTTCTTCCAGCCTCCTTTGCAACTCCTGCGTGAGTAAAGTCATTGTTTCTCATTGATTTCTCATTGGCGTCAAAAACTTTGAAGTGCTGCAATAGATTATAGAAAAAAGTCAGCGCCTCATTACAATCAACCATTGAGACCATAATCAAATTAGCTTGCTAATCTCAGCATTGTCTGCGCCCTCATGTTTTAAGATAAGGCATTATAGGTTTTCGCGGACAACAGTGACAGTGAGGTAAACCATTTTAAATTTTCTCAAAATTGGGAACATTTGTCACTGATATCCGCGATCGGTTATTTCGTATCCATATACGGTGAAAATTAAGCAGATTTCTTTCACGCGAGAAATGGTAACAAAACGTCGTCACTCATGTTTGCAAACGCGGACCCTGCTGAATTTGTAGGATTGGCGACGTAATGATCTCAGGCCAAACTCAACTTTGCTCAGACTTTTGATCAATGTTTTCTTTTCGTTCGAAATTCTTTCGGAGCCATATCTGTTCAGACCGTCCTATACCGAAATGATCTATGATCAGACCAATCTCGATACATTCGAGCATTCCTTGGCCAGACCATTTCTAGACCATTGTCCTAGATTGTGTTCGAAACCACCTACGACCTGACTTTCATCACATTTGTGCAATGTTTAGAAACGGTTCAATCTCCGTGTTCCTTGACCAGCAATTCTCAGTTGCCCAATGACTCACCACATCGAAAGTCAATCTCATCACAAAATGACAGAAGACCCTCAGTTGCAGAAGATTGCAGTCTCGACCTAAACTTACACGCACCTTCTAAAGCATCCTTTCGTCAAACCGAAACCCCACCTAGCCCACAAATCCCCAGCTCTTCTAGTTTTGGAGACTCGACGCCTATTTCGCCGTTTGAATATTGCGTGCAAAAGTCGGGAAGCTTTTCTACGCCTAAATCGGTGACAGATCTTTCTCCGATGAATGTTGCGAACCGGCTTGCAAACAAACCTGGCTCTCTAACGAACCCGGGAAGTTTTGAAGAAGAATTTACTGACGAAGAATGTTATGTTGACCATGGCAATTTTAGGCCAATTGGACATCCTGCTGAGTTTATTCTCAATGATCACTACGCTAAACAAGCAGGTGACGAAGTTATTGTTAGCAAACACTACGCGCAAATAGCCGACGAATTTATGCTAAAGGAGCGTTCTGCCGGGCGGACTTCACCGTCAACACCTTTCGTTGTTGAAAACTTCAGACAGATTTCTCGGTTAAGGCGTGACCTTCAAAACATAGATCACGAAAACGGAAGACATTTTGACCTTCAAGAAGTTAACAGCTTTAACATCGCTGAGGAAAATCCCTTTTCGAAATCTAAACCAGCTCTCATCAAATCTCTGAGTTCAGTTTCAAATAAGCGGTCCTTGAGTAATTTTGCTTGCAATATTGAGCCCGAAATGTTTCATAACAAACAATACAGGGTTAATTTTGCAACACAAGAATATTTGGGCTACATTTGGGAAATAGATGGAATACAACCACTGTTTCCAAATTTTCCCTTAGTTCCAAATGCGTACAGGACAAATTCAAGTGCCGAAATGATTGCGAGGGTGTCAGTAAAGAAGGTGACAGGTGAGTGCCAGATATCGGTGTCCGGACTTTTCACCCCTAATAGCTTCACCCCAGTCAGTTCACCCCGATTAAATCTCCCATCTGTCGTTTGATCGATTTTTTCAATTTGCCTGTATTGAATATGAAAAAATAAAAAAAAACATTTGGTTTCAGATTCTGGTGTGCTTAGATATATCAACTCCATATTTATGATAAAAAGAATCTGATCATAAACTGCAACAAAATCTTAGTTCAAAATTAACTGACAATTAACTTGGTTAACATGATATTCTCATCAACACAGCAGATTAGCAGTTCATTTAATCAAATATCAGCAGTCCGTTTGTTCATCATTGTTCATTAGTGATGTGTCGTTTTGTCACTGAATTAAATTCCCTATAATAGCTTCGATCTTTGATATTTGAGCAATTTGTTCTGAAAAACAACCGATAACCTGAACATGGTCAATGAATCTGCCCGGCGAAAATCTTGGCAGTGAGTGCTCTGAAGCTATGCGCTGATGCATGTTGGATTTTGAAAGATTTTTTCAATGATTTGAGTAGCAACCATTCTCCATTTCTCTAATCATATATTTTTCGGCCATGATTTTGCGTTACTGAAGAGCATTATTTCAACGTAGTTATTTTATTTCGAAACATATTATACAAGCATATTATGCATATTACAAATTAATTAGTTAAAAATTGCCTAAAAATTGTGACAGAATACAGCAAAAATTATCAAGAGAAAATATCCAGAATACTGAGAAAATTTTCAGATAATCAAACTAATTTCTTTTCAATCTCATCCTTAGCCACCTACCCCCCCCCCCCCCCCCCCCCAGCCTTTTTATATTTGCATCAAAGTTAACAGTTGTGTATTTTTTAGAAGTAACAGCAAGACAAGTTGAGTGTCAAGGAAACTCATCTGAAGTTATGCAAAACAACGCAGACCATATACAAGGAAACAATTTGGACAAAACATCAACTAAAAGTGACCACAAATTAGTGGCCGAAACTGTTGCAGCACATGAAGGTCCTCTTAATACCACAAATGGTGTATCTGGATTCGATACTGAGAAAAGTTGTGATCTGAACATAATTCAAGGCTTGTTTTCCAAGAGGAGGTACGACCAACAGGAGTGACGTCATAAACATCATGAGCTATGTCTTTGTATAATTCTTGCATGAGTACAGGGGAATCATAAATGATTCTGTATTAATAGGATAACCAGCATATCATAAGAGGATTGATCAAAGCTTTTGACATTATTAGGAAATAAATTGTGATATCATGTTAGGGATAATTACCCGGACCTTGCTCACAGTGAGTTTCAGCGCTATACCATCGACTTTCAATTGTAACCATTGCTGAACCAGTCAAATAGAAGTGTAAATACTTCTGCCAGTCTGCCCAGAGTCGATTAAGAAACATCCCAGTCTGTTCCTCTTCTTTGCAGCCTCATTTACATTATTGGTGAACACTGCACAGAATATTTCACATCATCAGACACTGTACATACAAAGAACATAGCAAGTTTTAAAAATTTCGAATGACTGACATCATGCTTAAAATTTTTAAAATGGCGATACTCTCAAAAGCTATTCTAGCTCCAACTATACCATATATTGCTGCATTTACATGTCTGCGGTGGAGTCGGAGGCGGAGGTCGGAGACGGAGGTCGGTGGAGGTCTATAGACCTCAAACCCATAACTAAATTACGTTGGGTCAAATGAACATCACATTTGTGGTTTTTTATCACTTCTTTAAAAAGTTGCATGACCTGATATGATTCCCCCCCCCCGAAAGCACACAAATAGTATATTATCTGTTTCTGTTTTGTGTGAAACTAAGTATATGGGAAACTGAATATATGCGAAACTGAATATATGATCTTGTTTGATTACCGGGAATCATGTATGACTCTTTATTGTTACCGAGATCTTTGCTTGATAGTCAACCCGCTTAACATGGATTTAAAATAAAAGCAGTTTATATTTATCATTTTCCGCAACTTGTTTCAGCAGCGCAATTTACTAAATCTGGAAAAAGAGTTCTCGAACCGAACAAGTGTAAATAAAAATTTCGATCAATTTCAGCTGTGATGATTGGCAACAACGTGAGCATCTTCAAAGGACCCTGGTTTCCTCAATTCTGTCCAGACACAAACTTGCACCACCAGCACAACAACACGTGATCAAGAATGTCAGCTCACCAAAACTATTGGAGAAGCACATGGAATCGATCGTGGACAGTGGTGGCGATACTGGAAAACCAACATTGGATGCTGGTTGAGAGATTATCTGTCTCAAGTTATGATGTTTAACATTACAAGCCTCTAACGGTACTCAAATAAACCATTTTAAAAGAAATTGGCGGTGACTTACTGGCCAACTACAATTAAAACGATTTAAGGTAAGTACGTAAAACCGCTTTTCCAATGTATCAATACAAAAACGTGGAACAAATGTGGAAATCGGCATTAAAATTAGTGAATTGATTAAAAAATTTGGCAGTGATAGACGCTTGCAATGGGATTTACGAGTTTCAGAAAAATAAGCCTACGGAAAAGATCCTCACTTAATTTTAGATTAAAATTTGAATGCTTAGGGGAAAATAACCCCACAGAAAAACCCACTTGCTGTGTAAAAGCTGCGGATTTAGTAGGCTTGGCCATGCTTAGCGGCCCGTGGGACTTGATAGGCAACTAGCACAACAAAACAAATTATCATGACCAAAATTCAATTTTCAATTGGGGGTTTATTTCCTATCTAAAATTCTAAAATTCTCCAAAATTATAAAGATAGGTTGTTTTTAGCAGAAGTTTATTTCCTTTACCCGGAAGTAACAGCCGGAGTTCCAGAGTTTCTTTACGCGGAGTTCCAGAGTTCTATTGTATGCCAAACAACTTCATTCTTTCTCAGAAAGACGCCTATTTTTTTTACTAAATATGTTTTGATACTAAATTTAATCCAACATAAATCATTTGCTCTGCTTGCTAACAACAAAAAAAGCATTGCTGTTGTTGGGTTCAGAATTTCAAAAACAGGGGTGAGGCAATTTTCGGTATTCGAAAAAGAAGACCCTGAGCAGAATACGTGATTCATTTTTCAACATTGAGTTCTTTTCAGTCTTTCCATTGTCTTTTTCGTTTAATTTTGTGCTGTCTTCATTGATTGAATAAGATATTAGCAAAGAAAATAAATAATTCGGTCAATATTTCATCAGACATTCCGTCGGGGGGCAATTTGAGAAAAAATTCGAGAGCAGGTGGTTTTGAAGAAACAAGTAGTTTTAGTCATAGAACTTTCATTTATGACACATTTGTAGTACCACCTATATTTTAAAATTTTGATTAATGAAGTCAATGTTCGATAACCCGAAAGTTCTAAAATTGAAAATCATTGTCAACCCGGGTCTACGTGCAACTAAATTTGAAAAAGACAATTTTAAGGGCTATTGAGTCTGATCAGAGGTGGGCTACAATGTATTACGATTAGGAATCTACCTAGCGCATTATATTTAATTTAAGAGGGGTCTTGGCCTGGGGCCTGGGGTCAGGTAATTTCAGAGTTCTCAGAAAAGCATGCTAAGAAGAGTGGTTACAATCTTGTTTCACATTTCTATAAAAGCATACAGTTGTAATTAAGGTTCTACTTCTTTTCACTTTTCACCCCGATTCATTTAACCCCGCTACATTTTGTTGCTCTCAACTGTGCATTTGCAAGTTGCCATGATGTCGCCGAAGTATCCATCTGCAGATTCAAAGATGTCATCGCGATCATTCAACTCAATAACGCCACCGGTTGAGTTACCAAGTACCAATAGAAACAACCCAATGACAACTTCTCATATTGTCACATCAAATCAGCAACACCACTCTAAAAGGCTATTTTTATTTTTATTCTAAAACTCTAAACAAACATGAAAAGACTATCTAATTTCATGGTCTTGGTGATTTTTGTGAGATTTCATAACTTTTTTAAAACTCGTTTCTGACAAATGCGAGGCATTTGGTTTTTGTTATAAATGCTCTACTGTTGATTGAATATATTTTCAAAAATGGGCGGGCCCAGCTCTAAACAAATTTCGTTTAGTTAAAAACGTTTAATCGTTGTCATCCTTGAAAGAATTATATGCAAATAAACTATTTGGTACTTAAGCTTAGGTTTTGACTTATGCAAAGACCATGATATATAGATAAGATTTATAAGCGTGTGCGGAAACTATAGTTACAGTAAGCAAATTCAGTTCAAATTTGTTCCAAGATTGGATATATCTGCAATTAGAATCCACAATGAGCGTATTTATGGCTAGGGTGATCAAGATTTACAAAATTTCGCCACTAATTTTTACACCCCCAAGCGTCACTTTTTTCATTTTTAAATTATATAATAACAAAGAAATTGCCAATTAGACCGAAGTGAAAGTAATTTTTACACACCCAAGCGTCACTTTTTTCATTTTTAAATTATATAATAACAAAGAAATTGCCAATTAGACCGAAGTGAAAGTATTGGTGATTAATTTCAGGAATTTTCCAAGTCTTGGCCAAGACTTGGCACTTCTTAATCCAAGTCTTGGCAGGCAAAAAAACTGTCAAAAATAGCCGAATAAAAACAAAAATAGCCGGGAAATTGTCCAATAATAGTCGGAAAATGGTAATAAAAAACTCAGAAATCGTCAAAAAATCGTCAGAAAAAGAAAGGAAATCGTCCAAAAAAAATGGGAAATGGTCAAAAGATCTTTTGAACTCGGAATCAAATTTGACCGGAGTAGTAACACTAGCAAGAGAACATGATATGCTAATTTATATGAAAAAAATTAGCTCAAGGAAAGTTATTAGAGAACAAGCATCAGGCATACCTAATTTTTCGGGGTATGGTACTTGAAATCCAAAATTCTGACCAAAGTATTAATCGGATCGGGACGGGACATAGCTCATTCAATTGCCTGTGAAATAAGCTTTAAAACTATATACAAGACATCCTGTTTGGAATAGTATTTTGTAAATTAAAGAGCAGCGAGTTATGACCCCCCTCATCATATAATTCATAACTCATTCCCAATTGTAACCCATTTTATAACTCCGGTTATAACCAGTGATATAAACAGTTATAGCTTGATTAGTTGTAACACACTAGCACTAACAGAGGGCAACATAAGTTCTTGTGTAAGTTTGTATTGAGGCAGATATATTGTCGCTTCTTGGCATATTTATCGGCTGATTTGTATTTCTGGTACTTTGCACCAGAATAGGGTACACGGCACTTCGTTGCCGAACAAGTTTCAGAACCTCGGGCCATTATGAAGACCCTCATAGTGGCGTGGCACCTTTTTTCACACTTTCGCCTCGAGTCGAAATGTTCGACATTTGGTTTATCTGAAAAGTACAAAACATTTGTGGTTTCGGCTATTTTAGGGGCTCGAACGGCTAAAAATGGCTGAAAACGTCCCAGAAACACCTGCAATACCCTCATTTTGTGGTAAATAGAACCCCGGCTTGCTAATATACAATTTGGTTTTCCCTCGGGATCATTTTATAAGAAGAAGATTGAATTTCCCATCAGATCACACTGACAAATTGTCGAAGATTCTTCGTCTTCTTCTTCTGTTTTTGATATAACCAGTTCTAATTTGTTATATATATATATATATATATATATATATATATATATATAGGACCCCGTGATATAACCAATTATAGTTCGTTATATTTATAGCAAGCAGCTATAATTGGTTATATATATATAGCACCCCGGGAGAGTGGCAAAAAAATTCATGCAAAAATCGTGGCACGTTGCAAAATTTTTTTGAAATCGAAATTTCCACTCGAAATTTTTTGAAAAGTTGGTTTTGACTTGGGAATCAACTTTCAAGTGTTACCCAAGTCTTGGCCAAGACTTGTCAGACATGCAAGACGTTTTTTAAGACTTGCCCAGTACTTGAAAACGAAAAAAAAAGACTTGGATTTAGACTTGCCCAGTACTGATATAGACTTGGAGTTCGGTACGGGAAGCAACTAATTACAAAATTTGAGCAATAATGTTTTACGCTACTCACATGTTCAAAATGGTGCAATTGGGATACGTTTATCCGTGTAAGCTTGTTGCCAATGATCGATAAGCCTTTTTATAAGATATAAGTAAATCATTTCCAATTATTCCACTTATTGAGTAACTGTATTAAAATTTGTCTTTTATATGAAAATATTATTAAAATTTATCTTTTCGGACATTGATCACGTAATGAACTCGACTTTAATTAAGTGCTGTATTTGTTGTCATTACTCTCCCCCCCCCCCCCCCCCCCCCATAAAACTATTCACGAGTCGAGGTCTAGACCTGAATATGTCGTATGTCTATGGTAATTATGAAAAGTAGTCGATACTCCTCTACCTTAGCTAGCATTTGTTTGTAAGTTTGTTCACAAATGATTATTAAAAGGCTGCTAACCCCACAAAGTTAGATTCCCGATAATTCCAGATACTTCTAGATGCTGGCAAAACCCTAGAGAATTGTTTGCTCCATATAATCAGTTTCTAAGGCATTTCTCGCAAGAATGAAAGCAATTTAAAAATTCTGTTCAAAGGAGAGGGGAATTCATTTTAGAAAGCTGCCTGAATGAATCTCTGTTCACATTTTAGGCTTGAGACTCAACTCTGTTACAGAGAAGAAAGAAGCAAAGCCAGCCAAGCTGGAGATTTGAGCCAAGAACAGAATCAGCTCATGCCTAAATATTCGCTCGCAGACACTCCGAAGGATTCTTGGGGTAGGGAAAGCAATGATTCAAGAAAACTGCAAATAGCGTTTCCATAGCACCATCTTTCTCACTACGAGTTGCAGAAACTGAAGATAGATAACTTCATTTTTATGCAAAATTTGTGCTTGACCGTTTTGACTTTTCGAGTGACTTTTACTCGCTTGACTTGTTGATTTCGCGTGATCTAAAATTCTCTCTCAATCACAATTTCAAGCAGTTGAACTCATTTCGCGGCAATTTAATACTAAAAAACAAATGAAAATAAGTGCGCCAAAACTGGTGCCATTTTTCACTTTAAATCTGGATCTTTTCCGTTTGTACCCCCCCCCCCCCCCCCAGTACGTTATGCGCCTCCCAGCACGTGCCATTACATTGTAATTCATTATGTAAAAAATATGGCACGTGCGTCGGGGGGGGGGGGTGCAAACAATATGCGCCCACTAAACTGGGGGGCACAAAAAACAGAAAACCTCTAATGTGGCTATTTGAAGCCCACTATTGAACTGCTTGGTCCCAATTAGGCTCCTCCTCCCCCCCCCCCCCCCAACTGAAGCAGGCTGCAATTGATTAGAGCTCCCACTAGTTCGAGAGAAATTCTCCCGTCGTTTAGTCGGTTATGTTCGTTTTATGCCAAATTAAATATTGCTCTTAGGTTTAGAACAATAAGGTGCTCTTCACAAAACGCACAAAATTAGCAAAGAAACTTTTGGTCTCATCGTAGATTTTAGAAACATAAAGGATTCGGATTGTAAAGCGGCATTGTCTTTCATTAGACTCTTTCCCCACTGTGTTTTATGTCGTTTTTATACAAGTCAGTTTTCGTATAGAGGTTCAACTAAAAGAAGAAGTCATATATATTGAAATTAAGCCCAATAAATAAATTTTCGTTTTCAGGTAAATGATTATGATTGTTGTGGCTCCGAAAAAGTGTACTTTAAAAAAATCTTGTGTTTTGCTTGCGACTGTTTTCCTTTTTTCAGATCCCTCGTTTTAGTCCAAATAATAAACGGTCAAATTGGCTATCTGATGAGGTATTACATAAACCATCTACTCATCTCAGCGCATTACTTCTGGCTCAATTGGCTACCATTTTTTCCCAAGTTAGTTGCATGGAGGCCTAATTAAGCTTATTAGTTTTTTTTCAAACGAAGTTTGTAGCAAATGTATTAGTCATGTTTTCTCTTTATTCAATTTTTCGCTTGAGCAATTTGTCGTCTGGCCGGTTTAAATTTTTGTCCTCATAAACGGGATAAACAAGCAGCGCGCGGACGGCATTAAGTGGCCGAGCAGTTCTCTTAGAGCCATACTCCTCACTAGTCTCTAAGTATGCGATTCACCAAAAGTGTTTCGAGGAGAAATTTTCTTGGTATGAGAAGACGGCGCTTAGTCTTAAAAGTTTCCCCTTCAGTTACCCACTACCCTCCGACACTACCGTCCACCCTTCTCCGACCGCGTTATTTGGAACCCATCTCCTTCTGGTTCTGCTCCTTCACATACCTACCCCCCATCGCTTGCCGTCCCCCCGTCGCTTAAAACCACACAATTCCTCTGACAACCCCCTAATGCTAGCATCCCTAAGCCCCAGATGGCTATCACTGAAATCAAACACTCGCCGATCGTTTGAGAACAATTCGCCCAACGTTAGTCGGTTATGTTATAGAGAGTTTAAAATCATAACGTGTTCAATGAGTAGCTTTTAAATAATTTTTCGTGTTTCGCCTCTCTTTGATGCTCTTCATACAGTAATATGATATTTCATGAAAAACGAAAATCTTTTTAAATATCTTTATTTGATTGCTATTGGTCTTACTGCTTAGGAATTTTTTTCAAGAATTTGAATGGAATTTTGATCTTTGCTGTTTTCTTTTTGTTTTTTCCCGTATTTTAGTCTGAGTAAAGACAAATTGCATTGCTTTTTGTTACACAAATGTTTATCTCTTCTAATTTTGTGTTTTGACGAAACTGACTTTATTGGTTTTTATGGGTTTTTGATTCTTCTCTATTTTTTTCACGTCGCCAATTGGATGATCAAATGTGGTCTTATGACTTAGTCTCACTAGTGACAGGTCCTATTGATTTCTCAAGAATCTATGTGTAAATCGACTGAGCAGTTCTGTAGTCATTAGCTGATGATTGTTGACTTACGAGGTTATATGATTTAATAGAAATTCAAAGGATTTTTGAACACTCCCGCTTTTCATTCTTTTTGTTACCAAGTCACATTAAGGGACCTGTCCTTAATGTGACTAGGTAACAAAAAGAATGAAAAGCGGGAGTGTTCGAAAATCCTTTGAATTTCTATTAAATCATATAACCTCGTAAGGCAACAATCATCAGCTAATACCTACAGACCTGCTCAGTCGATTGACACATACTTTGTAGTAAGTTCTAGTGAACTTGTTTAGTGAAATTATTTAATAATTCTATTATTTCAACACAGCATTATTTAATCACATAGTAGTTTGAGGCGATTTTTTAAACTCATACATCAATTGTTTGGAACAATATGAGGATTTTTGAAAGTTTCTTGTCTCTTCCTTATTTGGCAGACAATTAAGTCAATATGTGGGTGAGCGGAGTCGGAACATTATGTCCTCGTTCTATTTTTATCGTATTATTTGTTTACAAATCATGACTACATTAATTTTTTTGTCCGTCATTTAGCGTCATATTGATTATTTGCATATTGGATCAAAATTAGATATGTTGGATTATGTTCACATATATTATAAAATAAGGAGTTTCGTTAATAAATTGATCGGCTGTTAAAAGATTTCTTAAATGATGTCCTTCATGATTCCGGACACAATCGAGTAAATTGTTTTTTTTTCTTTCAATTTCCAGGAAGCCCCGAGTGCCTGTATCTGAATCACCCATGTGAGAGATCTCACGCCACAGTTGGAGCAGCCAACACCTGGACTCCCAGTCCCTGGATAACCCCATCACCTGTTGATTTCTGGAGTGTGAAGAAAGAGAAGAGAGACCAGTTCACTAGTCCAGGGTTGCCAACGCTCACTGGGTCTGGAGACTGCGAAAAAAAGTATCTCGATTCTGCTGCTTGAGTCAAATTGAGAAAATGATTTTACACAATGAACGTTTAAATAATGGAAAATATTAACACAATTTTGAGTTAAAATCAGATCTCTATAGTAACGCGTAATTACGCCTTTATATTTCTTACTTTTATTAGACAGTTTTCATAGTTTTCATACAAGGTTCTATCATGCTGTACGTATTGCTACGGTTTTTTGCTAACATAGTGAAACAACTTTGTGAAAACTGACCATTGCAAGATCTTGGAAGATTATATGATATTTAAAATCATACAATTTTTACATTTCCTGATTCATGCGAGATTTTTGCACATTATTGTACACCATTTGAGCTGATACTTCAAACTTTGCGTTGTTCTGCGCTCTTATTGCACATCTTTTCAGCTGCGGTTGTACTTCAATCTGCATATCCTTCCCACCGAAAAAGATTGTGCAAGAGATGAAAAGGCTCTAAGAATATGACCTGTAGTTAGAAAAGTTTACCTGAACCATTATAAGTGAATTTTAAGGTTTGGAATGTAATCATTGATTTTTAAAATATTTGTTAATATTATTTATTTTCGTACTTATATATGTACATTAATATATTATATACACACATGTTATATAATAAATTTTGTTTCTCAATCTAGATCACAGGTGACATTCAAACCAGCCAGCCCATTGCACTGCAGCCCTTCCTCAAATATCGATAGGAAAAGCCGGCGCAGCTTCACTCAAACCGAAAGGAAGCCCACTAGCCGAGATGATGTCCAAACCCAGACTCATTTAGCCGAAACCACTTTTGTTCCCTATTTACCGAATCTCTCTACGAGAGAATCTGTCGCCCATTCGGCTAAAAAGGACAGTGTGCCAAGTAGCAAAGCCACTGCCTCTCAAAGTCGAAAAATGGACAGTAAGCCTAAAACTTCTTTCAGCCGAAATACACCAGGAAGGCTTACACAAACGATAGACGCTGGAACGCATTCGCCTAGCGACACGTTTCGGCAAATTAACATCATGAAACAGAATTCAGATCTTAATCACGATAAAAACCTGGAAAATGTTGTCGACGTCATGAGGAAAGACAAACCAAAGAGTGCGCGTAGACGATTGTCGACTGAGAAGAAAAAAGAAGATCTGCCGAGTAAATTGAAAAAGAATTTCAAGAGGTCTGTCATAACCAATGAGCCATCTCCAAGACTTCTTGAGCTTATAGAGTTAGTAAATCCTTGCTACATTTGGTTCTTATTTTCTCCCCGCCAGTTAAAAGCTATAGGCATGGTTGTTAATTCACAGATTCTACCTTTAATTCACATAATATTAACAAATTCCGGCAAAATGTTTTTTTTAGGTGCGAATTATTGACTGGGGCTGCATATGTCCAGACAAAATATGAATTCTCGAGGGGGCGTCCTCCGTTCAAAATTCCATAGTCTGGAAACATTGAAAAACGCACGAAAGTCTGAGCATGACTGCACGAAAGTTAGACAAGAACGCACATAAGTCTGGGACATAGAAGCAAAAAAGTCGAAAATGGTAGCGCTAAAATTTCTTATATTAATGGAGATGAAAGCTCTATTTTTTTATGTCTTCGTCAAAAAAATTGTTTCCATCAGAAGAGTTACTCCAGAGTACTCACTGAAATGTCAACCTACAAGGCAGAAAAGCGATAATCATTTGAGTTAAGAACAAATAGCTAAACGTCGAATGCGGAAAAAGTTTCGCTCAGTCTCTTGCTTTTAATTTGCATTTTGTTCTTAAAATTTTCAAAAACCGTACTATCCAGTTCATAATTTAAAGGATCTGTTCACGAATTTATCAAATTAAGATGATTTTTGTGGACATAAGTTATTTGTAGTAATTGCAGCTTGCGAGAAGTCGAGAGCATAAAAATCTGGACATGCACGCACAAAGTCTGTTGGGGGTACAGTTGTCTTGTAAACTTGCAAACGTTTGAACAAGAAGGCACTTATGTCTGGCTATGAAGTCACGAATTATTGAAGAACGCAAAAAAGTATGCACAAGAATTCTTAAAATTTGAAAGAAACTCATCCAAAACAAAGGCCCCAAAACATGAGTTCTAAACCTTCCATGGGAACCAAATTGATCCAATAACTCAGAGTTTTTAAATACATCAGGTCTTTGCTTGATTTTTAGGATTGTTTTAAAGAAAACTTGTTAAGAACTCATATAATTTTTTTAAAAAGGTCAATCATAATTGGACATGAGGATCTAAAAAAATGTTATTCCAAACCACTGGCAGGACTTAACACGACCAAATTGCTCAGTCATAAAGGTTCTGATCGATTTATGTTATAATTTATCGGTTCTACAGTTCAACAAACAAACACGCAATTTAAAAGAACGTTCTAGTTTCTTTGCCTCTCCAATTACTGCTATTTTTGTTTTGTTTTTTAGTTTGAGAAGCAATCATAAAACTTTCGTCAACGGAAAACTATTTTCAGAACAATTTAACGTTTGAAAGCAATACTTTTGAAATCTTACAAAACTTAATACTGCCTTAAACGGCACCGTACTAAGTTTTGTAATTTTTCAGTGTTCAGAAAAGTAAAAACCAGTTCCAAAAAAGTAATTAAAAATGACGTCAATGGAATAAGCGTTTCATTATATATCGCTTTTAAGAAGTCAAACTAAAGAAATTGGTATTTACAACATTTTTGTACGTTGCCCTAGAAAATCTGTTACAGCCTTAAACGGCGCCGTACAAAGTTTTCTACGGCACCGTATAAGTCTTAGTATGTTTTCAAAGTTTCGTCTAAGTTGGGCAACCTGGGAACGCTCAAAATTTAAGTATGAAAGCACGGGAACAGGAGGCCACGCAAAGTTCTGAGCATGAGCGCACAAAATTCTGGTAAACGCACAAATCACTAGCAAACGAGCGAAATTCTTGGCCTATGCTGTTTCCATTTGTGAAGTTCTTTAAGTGAGAACTTTTAGTTTTACCGGTTTCCCTCTGGCACCTCAACAAGGGAGTTTCTTTTTGTTTGTTTTGTTTCTTCATGAAAGCCACAAAAGTAGTCCTCGGAATGTCTATCCGAAAAACAGTTTAGACATTCCCGGTGTTGTCAGCCAGAAAATATCTGTAGTACTTAACAAGTGTGTATCATAAAGTGTTTATAGGCATTTTATTACATGTCAATCTATGATCAGACTAGCCAGTATACTCTTCACTGCATAATTCACATTTGGTGTTAACTTGATTTAACTATGTCCAGCGCAAGCGAGGATTTTTGTTATTGTATTTAACAGACCCGTCTCACCACCCAGAGTTTTTCAGTACTGAACTTGGAAAACACCATGACTGCATGTTTATTAACATTTTTTGCTTTTCCATTCTCTGAGCAGGTCAAAACGTAGAGAAGTCCAAGTTTTCGAATTATTTCAAACTCTTTTGGTTTTGATCATAATATAAATACAGTCAGTTTATGTTACTACTCTGGTATGGGGACTTGCTGGTCCGTCAATAAACAAGGAAAAGTATGGGGATTTTAGCAATTTTATATTCAACCTTGTAAATCAAAGTGTCAAAGTAAAAATAACAGTGCTATGGGCTACATTTGGGATTCTAAGTACCTTTTGAAAAAGCGACTTGGAGTCTCTACTCTAGTGTAGCGCCTAGTACAGTTAAATTGACTCTGCCATTTTAGCGGAAGGAAGAACTTTTGTTCTACGGCTAAAAAAAAGATTATAGAAGCAATGATCTTGCTTTGGTATTTGTATTTTATTAACTAAAATTTCTAGAAAAAAAAATATATGTCACTTCACTTCATAATCACTTATTACAAAGAACTCATAGATGAACATAGACAGGAAGGTAATTTTTACCAGAAAAAATGAAAAGATTACGTTATAATTGCTTTTGTCAAACGCACAACTCAATTTACATTGCTTAGAATTTGTCTGTTCATATGGGAACTCTATGCTTTTTTTCTCTGAATTTGGACAGGGTGGATTGAAAAGAGCAGTTTTTGAGAAAATCCTTGCTTCCGGTTAAAATCAGAGTTAAACTGTTAAATTTACATTCGAATAGAGAAAAGAATTTTGATGAATTCGCAGCAACAAAGACCTAGTATGCAGTCTCTTCCAGTACCTAACTCAAATCCAAATTCAGTACTGAATCAGAGTAAAATTCAGAAATTATCAGTACTGTTTCAGACTCTGATTTAGGTCACATTTCCCTCCGAATTCCTCTGATTCAGAGTCTGATCCAGACTCTGAATCAGATGCTGAAAATCGACGATGGATGTCTACCAACTTATCGAAAAAAAAGTGTCTAGTGCTAAAAATCAGGTGCCTGTTGGGACCACTGTTGAAAAGCAGCATGAGGCATCATACCGAAGAACCCCGACTGATATATTTAACTGATTATGGAGAAAATTGCACTTTCTTTTTCTATATTGACATTTTTTTCTCAAAGAAACACATTCTGATCAAATCGTTTGCAGATTCTTAGTTTGCATAGACCATCTAGTTGCATCATAAAACCAGGTGCTGAGACATGCGGCAGATGTTATGAAAATGATCTGAATCATAATTAATCTTTATATTCCAAAAGGTGCAAAAATATTCAAGATGCTTATTTTTATCACTGCTATTGTTGCACAAACCTATTTCGAAGCCGGTTATTCGCACAATTTTTTTTTGTTTTGCTGCTTTAAAAATTTTTGGTTCTTGTTCTGGATCAGAGCTGATTCGGTATTCTGACCTTGCTCTGATTCAGAGAGTTTCAGAGAATGTTAATTCTGAATTTTTCTCTGAATCAGAGAAAATCAGAATTTGTTCTGATATATCTCTGATTCAGTACTGAAAAGATGAATTTCTCTGAGTTTTTTCTGTTTCAGTGCTGATTCTCTCTGAACGTTAGGTACGGGATACCTAGCATGCTACCCAGGGAAAACAAGCTATACAGTCTCAAATTGTTCAGAATTTGACTGTCAACTTGAATGCTCTCTGCTGCTGTTAGTCAACTGGGTACTTTGACTAAATTTAGCAATCCGAGATAGTTTCGGTCTTTGAAAAAATTTTTCATCCTAGTTTGATAATCAGCGCTTCAGAGAAAGCCCTTGTCACTGGAATAACCTTTTTTACAATATCTTATAAGTCCTAAAAGACAGTATAAGATACTTTTCTCTTTGTTGCTCTGACGCTTAAGTGTTGCATGCTGTAGCTTTTCGGCTACTGCTTGAAAGCAACTCTGAATTGTCTTCAACTTGAAGAGCATGTTTATCGTGTAAGATCTGATAAGAGGAAATTTTTTTCTTGTAAGATCTGATAAGACGGAATTTTTATCGTGTAAGATCTGATAAGACGGAATTTTTATCGTATAAGGACTTATAAGAGGAATTTTGATCGTGTAAGAACTTTTAAGAGGAATTTTATCGTATAAGATCTTAGAAACGTCTTATCAGATCTGATAAGAAGATGCATCCCCTTACAGGCTATTAGCAAGATGGTTTTGTCAGAAATTTGTCAGATCTTACACGATAAAAATTCCGCATCAGTGGGGTAGAGAATACCCCCTCCTATGCTAGACTTTATCACAATATTACCTTGCCGAAAGTTCAGTTCAAGCGAAGTCGCGGACCGCAGTTCACGATCATGCCTCTCATGCCTCTCATGCGCTGAGATATTATCTGGAAGTCACGGGAGTAGTATAAAATTCTGACTAGAACCTCAACGGGGGGGGGGGGGGCAATTACTGCAGCGTGGCAATCTACAACGGGGTGGGACATTTTGAGGTGGCCATCTACAACGGGATGGGACATTTTGAGGCGGCCATCTACAACGGGGTGGGACAATTGGAATTTTTTAAAATGTAGTAAAATGTCCCCCCCTATTTTACATATATACATACATATACTCAATACACACATACATGCATATATATGTGTACATGTATATGTATGTATATATTTGTATGTATGTATTTATTATGTATATGCATATATGTATATGCATGTGTATATGTATTGTGTATATATGTATTTGTATGTATGCATGAATGTATATATGTATGTATGTATGTATGTATATATGTATGTATGTATGTATGTATGTATGTATGTATGTATGTATGTATGTATTTATGTATGTATGTATGTATGTATTTATGTTTGTGTGTATTGTAGTATGCATGTATGAATTTATTTAAGTATGTATATGTATGCATGTATGTGTATGTGAGTGTCTATATATGTATGTATGGATGTATGTATATATACATACACACATGCATACATATATATATACATACATACATACATACATACATTCATACATACAATCATACATACATACATACATACAAGCATACATACATAGATACATGCATACATACATACATACATACATACAATGATACATACATACATACATACATACAAACATACATACATACATACATACATACATACATACATACATACATACATACATAGATACATACATACATACTTACATACATACATATATACATACATACATACATACATACATACATACATACATACATACATACATACATACATACATACATACATACATACATATACATATATATATATATATATATATATGCATACATACATACATACATACATACATACATACATACATACATACATACATACATACATACATACATATATACATTCATACATACATACATACATACATACATACATACATATATACATATATACATACATACATACATAAATACATACATACGTACATAAATACATACATACATACATACATACAAACATACATACATATATACATACATACATACATACATACATACATACATACATACATACATACGTACAAACTTACATACATACATACATACATACATACATACACAATGATAAAAAACCCAGAGTTGTACAAGAAAACAAGTTTTTACCTAAGTATGTACACAATTATGGTCAGAATAACTTACGTTCATAAATGCATACATAAATTGGTGAAAACAACAGTAAAACAACTAACCTGTTAGTTGATGTATAAAATCATTAATGATATATTAATTGGAGAGTCATCAGATCATGCCGAAACATGTTCAGGGTCACAAAACTTTCCAAAATAAATTGACCAATCGGAGTGCTTGATTTATTATTCAAGTTGACAACCAATCAGAATTGAAAGATTTATAAACAAAAATTTTAAACGCTCACGTTCAGTAAACATTAAAAAATGAACACAATAGGAACAAAAGACATCAAGCTCATTCACGAGAAAGTTTTATCACTGAGAGGTAACATAAATTATACACACATATCTTATCGACAATTATATTTCTTAGCTGCTTGTTCTTTGTTAGATCCAGAAGTTGACGGAGAAATAGCACTTAAATTTAGACCCTATGGTGGTTTTATTGGAATTGATAATTCAAGACTAGATCCGTTACTGAAACGGAGCAAAGTGCTACGACTTCATGCTGCATTGCATGACGACACTGGATTTATAAAAGATTGCCGAAACAAAGACCCTGGATTTGTTTACGCTTTCCGTTACTCACCAGTAAACAATTGTCTTTTTGGACACCTGACAGGAACATTATTCATTCTATCAGTGAAAATTTTTCATTCACAATTGTTTCGTGAATTGGAATGCTAGGAAATTTTGGCAGAAAACTACAAATATAATTGTCCTCGATCTCGAAGGTTTCAAACTCAAGTCACTTGGATTCATTATAAAAGAACTCAGTTTGTGTTCGAGTTACAACGATACAATATTTTCAAACCACCGCTTAAATTCGCTGATTTACTCGCACACGATAGACAAACTGTTATTTGGCTGACCAATAACCTACACGGTCTTGATTGGGACGAAGATGATATACCTTACTGTGATTTGAAAACGATCTGTCTGAGTTTCAGTTTCCGATTCACACGGAAAAACTTTTTTGCCAAAGGCATTGAAAAGTGTGAGCTCCTCAGTAAGCTTTTACAAAAAACTGTTTATAATCTGGAGGATCTAAGTTGTCCCCGAATCTCAGAGATAATATCAGAAGAACAAGTTCCCTCCTGTTATCTTCATTCAAACTTTCGTTCAACAAACTTTCAATTATCAAATCACTGCGCGGAACATAAAGCAAGAATAGTTTCACAGTGGACACAAAGTGATGCACAGAGAAGACACGGCAACTTTAACAACTTATCTGTCAGACAACTTGAAGATATTCACTTGCTTGACTCCACTTGACGATCAGCCGATTGTAATATTAAACATAGTTCAGGATCCCTATCCACCAATACAGAATAATTTTCAAGTGATCAACAGAACCGAGCGAACTATCTCAACAATAAGCGAAACACAGCACAACAACCGCGTTACAACTTGCTTTATAGCGCGGCAGCAAAACGTTATTTTGCAAACATTACTCTTTCTTCCGACGAGCTAGACAGCTTTAGGGCTTTCCTGCCCGTGATAGATAATTTCTATCAATTCCAACTGTACGTAAAAAATAAACAGAGAGCTGGAGAACATCGGAATCAGTTCAATTGTGGCTATGAACAAAACAAACTAGAAGCCTATGCAGTCCCCCAAAGAACAGCGAATCCCACGTTGGAAGCATTGGGTGGACAAAAAAGTTCCTCAATTTAGATTGAAAAAAACACCACCAGAACGTGAGCTATCACTTAATGAGATGCCGAATGAGTTGCGGTTATATGTCTTGGAGCACACCGAAGTTGAAAAGGTCTTCAATCAACCCTCGTTCGAGGAAAATGACTCATCAACCGTTTGTTATAAACTAGAGATAAATAGTCATATTAAAGGTTTCAATTTGTTTGAGTTCTGGTACACGAAACAGTTGCCCAGTATATAAATCAAAAATTTAACATTCTATATCATCCTTGTTTCAATTCACTTTTCAGTCAATTATTTTTCTCCAATGAATCAAAGAGACGAGGCTGACGCCGGTATCAGTAATTTAGTCTTTGATGTGAACAACAAGGAGAGGCCCCCATGGCGTTGTTGTTCAAATTCAACAGTGCCAAGGTCCGAAGTAATTTTTTTTGTTCAAGTGAGTATTATTGTCTTAATGATCATTCTTTGCTTCTCTATGCTCTTTCTATTATCAGAAAATTGTGAAGAGAAATCAATTTGGATTGCTCTCTTATCGAGTTTAGTTGGTTACATTTTACCTAATCCCAAACTATGAACAAAGTTATTCTTACACATGACAGGGTATTCATGTCATTTGTAGGACCAAGTGGTTGTGGTAAATTAGAACTCTTGTTTCGAATGCTAAAAAGTTCGACCTTTTTTCCACGTTTTGAAATTTTTTTTATTTTTACAAAGAGTTCCAACCACTTTTCAAAGATATGCAACGAGTTATACCAAGGATTGAGTTTCTAAAATACTCAGGCTTTGATATAACAAAAAAACTATCGCATTGTCTGTTTATCTATGACGATTCATGTGAAGAAATCTTCAACGATAATGAATTTGTAAAAAGAGATACCTCAGAACGTCATCGCAAATTACATGTTATATACGTCAAGCATAATTTGTTCCATCAAAGCAAATGGTCCCGAACCATTGATCTGAATACAACACACATAATATTATTCAGGTCGCTTCGTGACATTCAACAAATTGAATATCGAATATCTTGGAAAACAGTTGAATTGTCTCCAACTGATTAAAGAAGCATACAAACTAGCAACTGCGGAGCCCTTTGGACATTTGATGATTGATCTCGACCCAAAAACCAGTCAGGGTTTACGTTTTTCATCGCAACTAATTGGACCGGATCCTTCTATTTTTTACATTTCGTCCGCTGAAGCAGTCATTACAACAATTACAAATGAAAAAGAAAATTTGCATATGCTCAAGCAATGGGCAAATAAGGGGAATGAGAACACAGCTCAAATAGAAATATTACATCAGGGCGATTTCATTTGGTTCTAGAGTGACTGTGTAATAAACGTACTCTCTGGAGTTGTACCAATCAATAAACTTGAATTAAAAAGTTTTGAGAAAACCACTACGTAAACTTGCAGACAGGCGAGTTGAAAAAAGTGAGAGAACCAAAATTTTTCGATCAGATTCTGGAATCCGTCTAATTAAACTGATTGAGTTACGTTGTGTTGCTTTTCTGGAGCAAAATGCACACTGAAGAGTTTGTGCTAATTCCTCGTCAAATGTATGCGAATGAACAATCTCAAATTGCTCAACTTCTCAACAATAAAAATGTCCGAGAGAAAGCAAAACAAATATCACTGTTGCAAAGAAGCAAGTCTCCACCAGCACCTTCTACCACGCAACAAGACATGCAACAGCAGACCGATAATATTTTGGAGAATTTCAAAGATGAGTTGAATGAGACTAGAGATGACAAAATTGATACAAAAGTTTCGACTGAAATCAGGGAGCGAGTTTTGAGAGATATTGAACACCTTGACAGAAAAAAGTTTGAAAAAGCGAGCATAATATTGGAAAAAATAGAAGAGTCAGCATCTCTATCGCTGGATCAGACATCAAGACTGGTGGTTAATAAGTCAAGCACTGGAATTCTTGTCGCAGATTTTCTTTACGATCTACAGCAAACAACCTCTAAGCTTTCACTTGAACATTACAAAGTCCTGACCTTTCTAGATATCAGTTCACAATTAACTTTAATACATACGCAAAAAATTTTCTTGCCTTATCACTAAACGAAAAGTTACAGTTGTTTGAGGATGAACCAGAAAACGAAGAATCAGGAGTCTCGAGAACAGAAGAATCAAAAGCTTCTGGCGACGATGAAGGAAGCTTTGAAGATGCAAAAGACGAAATCCAACCGTTTAGCTTGTGGACAAGTTACATCCTCTCACGTTAAACAATTGAACAAATTATACACAAAAGGTAGTGCAGCTTTTGGAAGCATTGCTAACTTGAAGAAAGCCAGTGGTTTATCAAGATCCAAAGTGGTTCAATACCTTCAGTCGAAAGCCCCATACACAAAATACAGACAATTCAGAAAAACTTTTCCGAGACTAAAAGCTGTTGCATACAGAATAAACGAAATCTGGTCTGTCGATGGGGCGTATATGGATAAAATTGCCCAACACAACAATGGAGTCAAATATTTAGTGGTGGTTGTTGATGTTTTATCGCGATACCTTAGAGTGCAACCAATGAAAGCTTTCTATGCAAAAGACGCCGTTGAAGCGTTCAAAAAATGATCAAATAGAAAAAACCAGAAAAGGTTTGGACAGACAAGGGATCCGAGCTTAAGGTGAATTCAAACAAATTTGTGAAAAGAAGGAGATTCATTTATATACAACCGAAAACGAAACAAAGTCGGCATTTGCTGAGAGGAATATTCGATCGCTCAAAAACATTATTCACAAATACCTGGAGGAAAATTGGACCTGGACTTATATTAAGCAATTGCTCCAGTTTGTAAGTACTATAAACAGTCGTGTTAATCGTGTTACCCAACTTGCACCTAATAAAACTTTCAAAAGAGATGAACCGTTTCTAATATACCTAGCAATTAGCACAAAAAATAACAAATACGAAGAAGGAGACCTGGTTCGGATTGCAAAGCCAGACGAAATATTTAGGAAAGGTTATAAACAAAATTACACAGACGAAGTCTTCACAGTATTCAAGGTTGCCACCCTTAGTCCAACAACATACAACCTTATAGACGCAAACAACGTAATAATTGAAGGTAAACTTTATGAACCAGATTTAGTCCAAGTGAACATTCTTCCTGTCGAAGACTAAAAATGAGTATTCATAGAGAATTTACCATTGATTTGATATTGAATGCATCAATGGGAATTTTTACCAATAATACTATGGCGAAGTTTCGAAATCAACTCGCCCAACCATTACAGTTAGATGAAGATTGGCAAGTTGCCCTTGCGTCAATATCATTTGCCTCAGACATCAATAATGTAAACTCAGCCGAAATAGTTGCGTATGTCAGTTCTGGCGCTGAACTTGATGCTTCACATAACCGAACCGGACAACTTCGAAGAAGTCGCAAAGGTATATACAACAGTTCAGAAGAGCTTCTGGAAAAAATTTTTCGAATCCCTCAATTGAAACAGTTTGACTATTCATTTTGACACTGTAACGCAAAAGTTAGTTTTGAAATTTGGACCTAACGAAGGTTTGTCATTTGAAGATGAAGAAGAACCCAGCATTCTTGGTTTTAAAGGAATAAGAGATATTTTGAATTATGGTTTTATTCACATTGGTTACAAGTCAGAAAAAGCAGGCAACTCTTTGAACAGACATGTTGGAGACTTTCCAGTTGATATCACTTGCGGATCACAGTTAATATTTGTATACATTGATATAATTGAACATCAGAACAATGGTGATGTGAGAGCTCCAGTAAAAAAAATCATTGAGTCTGAAAGACGTTTGAGAAACGGTAGCATAAACACAGTGACACCCATACACCACAGGTCCTACACAAATTTGGATTACAAGCCAAGATTATCAAACAACATTCAGAACATTCAGGTATAGTTGAGAAACGAAACTGGAAAACAAATTCCTTTTACTGGAACCGGAAAAGTTATAGTCCTTTTAAAACTCCAAAAAATTATTTAATATGGAGGCATACTACAGCAATCAAGCATCTCAATCAATGACGCATTTTTCCGGACACTACAGACAATGAGGCAGCGGTTTTGGAGCCCTTGCTGCAGGTATTGGAAGAGTTTCTCTGCCATTAGCACGCAAATTTCTCTGACCCGCAGCAAAAAAGATTGGTCGTGATTTATTGGTTCAAGGAGCACCGGAGTTAGTAGAAGTTGCAACCAAAAGAAAGTCAGCAAAACAAGCACTGAAAAGTACAGTAGCCAAAACAGCTCGCAAACAAATAGGTGGATCTCTTCAATCACGTATTGCATCAGGCCATAAAACAATTAGACGAAAAAGACGACAATACACAAGACCTCGTTCAAACCAAAAACAAAAAATCTCAACCAAAAGAATCATTTCTCGAAAACCCCGTCCGAAAAGGAGTCCTCTGGGTTTTTTCTTGCGAGTGAAAAATGCGAACTTATATTGTGAAACCATCTGAAGCCACTCACAGTTCTTTAGAATTATTTGAAAAGCCACCTTTGCTGGTAACATTTGATCAATCATTCGAGCAAAAGAACAGGACCGCTTTATTCGCCTTCAGGATCATCATTGGAATTTGAAGTTGTTGGTGATCGCAACAATTTTATTGACTTGCAAAAAATTCACCTGGAGATCAAGTGTCGAATACTTCAAACAGATGGAACGGATTTGCGCTACACAGCTGGTGACGCTAATGCCAATGATTTTCCATATTTTGCTAATAATATCCTTCATTCACTTTTCGCCGACTGTACTGTTTCTACAAATGGTATCAAAATTTCAACAGCTAATGGACACTATGCACACAAAAGTTTCATAGAAACTGAATTCTCTCATTAGACAGACGCAAAAAAAACCTGGCTGAAATGTCAGGGTTACGAGTATGAAGAAAACCCCGGCACTATTCCAGCAGCAATATCAGATATAAGAAAAAAAACAGCCCGACAATCCGCACGCATAACATTATATGGAAAGTTGGCGGTTGATTTCTTTTCATGTGAGAAACATTTGGTTAGTGGAGTTACGTTACGCATTTCAATAAGAAGATGTCAAGATGACTTTGCGCTCATCAGCGAAGACGCAGCGAAACACTACAAGGTTAAAATAAATGAGGCTAATTTACTTATCTGGAAGATGACGGTGTCAGATAATGTTGTAGGTGCAATTGAGAAGACATTATTGAAAACTCCGGCAATTTACCGATACAATGAAGTAATTACCAAAACATTCTTGGCTACAGCAGGCCAACAAAGCTGGAAACATGAGGATATTTTCACTAAAGAGCCCATCAGAAGAGTCATTGTTGCATTATGCGTTGGTACAGCATTCATCGGTACCAACACCGCTAATCCATTCCATTATCAAAAATTTGGTTTAAGAGAGATAACCGTTTATCGAAATGGTTTTGCAACGGCTGGAACTCCAATGTCAACAACTGACAACAAGAGGTTGTTCTACAATTCAATGAGTGCATTAGCTTATGTAGAAAATGGCCATGGAATACCTCTGAGTGAGTTCGCAAAAAATTATACAATGGTATTTGATCTGACCAGCACTCAAGAGGCAACTCATGACTTGAATCATCCAGAGCTCACAAATTCATCATTGTCTGTCGAACTCAAGTTCGATGCAGCGTTAGCTCATAACATTGAAATATTTTTTCTTGGGGAAAAAGCATCTACGATCTACCTTGACTGTGCAAGAAACGCATCTAAAAACCCATGATCACATACTAATGGACGAAGACCAAATTCATCTTAAAATGAAAAAGTGTAAACACCTCAAATTCAAATTCAGAGTGGTTTATGCCGCTGATAATTTTCCTCTGAACTTGCAAACCAACACATTTATTATTGTTAATGCATCACGATCCAACTCTATTGGAACCCACTGGGTAGTGCTAGCTAAACGATATGCATACCTAATAATATATTTTGCGGATCCATTGGCTCTACCCTTGACTACCTACAAGGATATTTTCAACCGTTTACAACAGTGTAAAGACTTGGAGATAATGATGGATATCATGGAACATAGAAGAGACATTCAGTCTCCATTGCAATCCTCAGACTCCCAGCTTTGTGGTTTATTTTGCATATATATTGTTCTTCATTTTTATAGTGAGAAATTTCCATTCATACCTGATGTAATTGAATTAGAGTTGCTAGCTTTTGTGAAACATATGAAGTTAAAGTTAATTTAATTTTGAAACAATAACAACATTTTTTGAATATCAATTTTTACAAAATTGAAATGTTATGAAAAAGTTTCAGGTTTCTCGCACAAAACTCCCGTGGCCACTAAGCAGAATATCCATTACCTGATAAAGAGCTGACGAGTGTTCACCTAGCATAGGCTGGCAAAATCGTTTCATGGTTACATCAGGGACTGTAGAAGAACGTTTGTTTGCCGTAAAAGTGCTAATACATTTTGCTGTTGCCTCACTCAGGGGTGCCATGTAGTCGTGAAATTATTGCACCACGTTTAACTAAGTCATTTTGCGTAGGCTGAATTAGTAATTTGAAACAGTTAACGAGACACGGTATCACCGCAGGTACATAAAGAGAATCGAATATATTATCATCTTGCGAACCAAATTCACACATAACATGATAATGATTGGAGCCAAATGTGCAACCTTCGATAACTGTTGCAGATGAATAATAATCATATGCATAATATTCAATTGTTAAATTTTCAAGTTTTGGTTCCGTCTCACAAATATTGTACTTGAAACGTTTTTGAAATTTCTTGAATTATCCAGGACTGTTCTCATACATTGCCTCAATCATAACGAACGAAAAAGAAAAAGCTAATGAACCAACTATGAAACCATAAACAATGACAGGAAGCAAACGGTATAAGAGAATTTATTCCGATTCCTCATTGACTGTTACAGATGTTATTGGTATCTTCTTTTGCCGCTGAGTCGGTGTTTTGCCGGCCCGTTTAGCTGGACGTTTCGAGTCATCAGTTGAACCTGGTTTTAGAAAAGAGTCGATCAATCCAACTGGTTGATCAAGCATTTTTTCTAGTTTTTCAATGTTTTGACATAGCAACCGAAACTCTCGCGCCGAAAGTGTAATTTTTTGATTGAAGTCCCAATCGACCTGTTCACTATCACGTTTGAACAATTTCAAGGATAAATAGGTGCCAGTGGTATGATAAGACTTAACAGCAGCCCTAACAAGCCGTTTTTCCTTGAGCGAGAGATCCAAATGAAAATCGCTGTACTCAGCATCCTTAGACAAAACATTACCCATAATGTTGCATATATTGAGACAAACTGTATCAAAGTAATCTGAAATGATAAATGACTATTACATTACTGTTTATTGGAATGTAAACAATTTCAAACCCCACGCCAACATGTCTAGACAAGATAACAGCTAACAAACGAATCCCCCTCCCTACGCGTGTAAACAAATTTATACTCCTCTGCATCAGCTATGACGTTTATACGAAATATGAAATTCAAAAGATCGGAAAAAATATACCCTGCTGAATCAAGACCCATTCAATGAATCACAATTGTCCAAGGTAATTTAAAAATTTCCGTTCACTAATGCAACATCAGCGGGCCAAGCATTATATAGGCCATTGCAGAAAACAGTTTTACAAGTCCCGACCTTTAAATCTAAAAACTGACAAATTTTCATTAGCAATGGATAAACTAGCTCGCCTCCTCGAGTTTATTTATATTTCTCGAGAGCAACCCAATTCAACTTAGGTCAATATGACATAATTCTATTTATAGACATGACGGAATAATGATGAAATGATTAACCCAAATAAACAAATCGGTCTGCAACAATTTTTTCAATCTTTCTGCCATTGTTCTTTCTTGTTTTTCAATATAAGTTTTGTGAAAACTCTTTAGTTCTTTGGCACCTTATTACATTACTGCAAGTCTTTTGTTACTTAACCTTCTTCTTGAATTTGCTTTCATCCTGCTTTTCCTTTCAGTTCCATACGATATAAAAGCAAGTTTTCATTTCTCTTGTTACTAGAATTGGTTCTAGACTCGGTGCTGTTAAGTCTTTATAAAATTTTCCTTACAAAGAAAACTGTGTGCTTTGTTACCGTTTAAATCCGTAAAATCAGAACAAAAAACATCTCAATTGTTTATCCATCACCTGCAATATGGCTGCTGAATATTTAGAAATTGCAAAGACAAGTGAGCGAGGCACTCAAACCCTTGTGCGAATGTGTCACAACTTCAAAAATATTGTCCTTGTAAAGGAAAGCTTTGACGATAAGACAGATTTATGGCACACAAAAAACAGCTTTATTGTTCCAGTTAATTACGTTGAACCAATACTTGAATGCATAAAACAAAACCATTTATTTCATCTTACAAAAACGCCAGAAAAATCGTTACAAGAAGGGTCTCCATATGCTCATCGATATTATGGATATATTTCTCCCATTCAAACAAAGAAGCAGGATGTGAATAAATTGGCAAAGCGAACACGAAAACTTTTTGCAGACTATGATCATGACTGCATTGAAATCTGGGAGAATCAATTGGGGCAGCTAGAAGAAATTGAACAAACATCTGGTTTTTGGAATTTTGATCAGTTGCCAAGTGAAGAAACAAAAACCCCGGAAAGCCCCTTGTTGCTTGCCAACAACTTTTCTGATGATGTCAGCATCGATGAAACACCTCCTTTGAGCCAATGTTATGCCCCCGTCAAGAAGGTCATCAAGTTATCTCGACTCTAAAATGAAACAAAACTCCTTAAACTCATTGTACATATTGTATTTGTTGCTTTTCGAAATGTTTAAGCATGATAATTTTGTTAAAATCTTGAAACCAGTTGTTAATTCAACTTTAACTAAAGATTCATCTTAGCACTAGACAAATATTGTGAGACAGAATTAAGCGATGCTGAAAATTTCAGACATTGAACAAACAGGTGTGCGAAACAATTTTTTAAACAAATAAGCAAAATGAGACTGAGTTGAAATAAACCCAGCTGAAGCTTGGATTGTAGTGAAATCACAGTAAGCAATCAATAAATTTTTTTTATCAGATAGTCGTACACCGTACCAAAATTAGAGTAAACAAATAAGAAGTAAAACTGTGAACTCAATATCACCTGTTTTAAACAAACAAAAAGTAAGGAAAACCGTTGAGAATGTAAATTTTTGTGTTGTTTACACAACAGTCTGCGCGGTGTGTCCCCCTCTACTGCTGTTTGCGGAGCAGTAGCTTTCTGTTGCAAAAATAAGCAAAAAAGACGCGCACTCTGATTGGATGAAACAAATTTAAATTACAGCTTGCCCGAGAATACAATTCTTACATTTGCTTTTTGCCTTAACCTGAAATTCACTTGATTGAAAAACTGCAAATATTTTCATTTCCTTGTCATAGTTTTGTTTTCCTTTTTTGCGTTCCTATTCTTTCTCTCTTTCTACTGTTCATAATGATCGCTGAAACGTGTACAATTTGTCAGAAAAAAATCGTAGATAAGCGCAGCCTCAGACGACATAATCAAACAGTTCATAAATAATACGTCCAAATCAACTGATTCGAGTGCGATGAATGTGCGTTTGCTCATGAAAAAGTCATAAAACACGAAACGCATATGATACAGCAACACAACTCAAAACATCCCCGCTACTGTCTCTACTGCAACAAGTTCTATGTAGACAACCTCAAGTACATGGAGCATATGAACAAAAATCATGGACTTCCAGTATGGAACGCTGATCTGGAAAGCAACCCAAGTTCAGGCATTCTTCCGTCCGAGCAAGCTTTCGGTGGTGTTTTGAAAACCTACGACATACCAGTGGGGGAACAGGAAATAGATCTGCTAAGTTTTATGCGGAGCAAACAGGACAAGATTGAAAATGTTGTTCAACTGAACACGCAAAATAGCGCACAAAAACTTCAATTTAGTGCATTGGTGCAATTAACAAAACCATCAAGTGATGAAACTGTTGATAGTCAACCTGATCGAATTCAGATATATATCAATTCAAAAATGCAGCGAGTCGACGTCACCGGATTGAGTAAATCTTGCTTTGCTGTAATGATTGAGCAAATGCTCCTCTCACTGAGCAACATCGCATCTCATGGAAGCGGGTGGACGTTAGATAGAATTGAGAATGTCGAACTACGATTTGTCAAGTCAAAACCAATGAGTGCCTCTTCCTATCTAGCTCTCCCAACTGAGTTGGCTAGAACTCAATACTTGCTCAACATTTGCAACAGACAAGATGAAAAATATTTCCTATACTGCTATACATCACAATATCACAACACAATTGGACCCAAATTGATACCGGACAATGCATCCTGGAGACAAAAAACAAATCCAATAATGTATGGTCCAGAAAATCTCAGAGCAAAGCAACCAGTTGGTGAATTCATGATGCCAATGGCATTTCACTAATTGAACAAATTTGAACAGCTAAGCCAGGTACGCGTTAATGTATTTCGGCACTCAAACAAAAAATTGATTCCTTTCCGCATATCAAACAATCAATTTTTCGAATTCAACCTGGACTTACTCTTGCCAAGTGATGGTTCAATGCATCATTATGTGCTGATCACAAATATCAAAGGACTAGTTCACCAGTACAATCAGAAACAACAGCGTTTAGAAAACCATTTGTGTCGAAATTGTTTTCATATTAGCACTTCAATCGAACGACATGAGAGACATGAAGAAATATGCCACCAAAACACACGAGCAATTATTAAAATGCCAAAAGCAGAACAGCAAAAATTTGAAATTAAAAATAATCAAGCACGTTGGTTTGCACCAATAGTCGGATTTTTTGATCTGGAGTCTATAATTGAACCAGTTACTGGCAGCAGCAGCACCAACACACAAAGCTCGAGCACTACTAGAGCGCTAGAAGAACACAAGCCATGCAGCTATGGTTTGCTTTTTGTGGCCTTGAATGAAACGAAACCGTTCTTTTTTGATCTGAAGTGTGGGCCGAATGTCATGATTGAATTTGTCAAGTCGCTGGAGCAAATTGCCAAGCGCATTTATGATGTTAAACAACAATACAAAATTTTTTCCGGTGAACTATCAATACCAAAAAGAGAAGCTACTCTGTGTTGGATTTGCGAAAACGAATTGAATACAAGTCCAGAAGATCCCACAGTACTAGATCACTGTCACTTCACAGGAAAATTTTTGGGATGGGCCCACTCGCAGTGTAATTTAAAACGTAGAAACCTAAACTTTACTCCACTGTTTGCCCACAATTTGACAAACTATGACCTTCATCTCCTAGTACTTGCACTACAGAGCCTGAATGAGAAAAATACATTTTCTGTGGTACCAAGCACAAGTGAGAAATTCATCTCGTTGCAAATTGGAGTGCATATAAAAGCAACACAGAACAAAAAGGGCGTTTGGACAAACCAGTATGAATACATAAGACTATTGGACTCCTTCAAGTTCATGAAAACTTCTCTTGACAAACTGGTACAGAATCTGCCCCCGGATCAGTTCAGCTTGCTTTAACAACATTTTCAAGAGTGGTACACATCGTCGGTAAACCTGTTGAAACAAAAAGGCTCGTTCCCTTATTGCTACGTTGACAGTTTTGAAAAACTTCAAGAGACACAGCTTCCCCCTCGTGACAAATGGACCAACAGTTTACAGCAACATGAAGTCACAGTGAGTGAAGATGAGTACTGTCAAGCGCTCCAGGAATTCAATTTATTTTCATGTCAAAATATTGGTGAATACTACAACTTGTACTTGAAAACTGATGTTTTCCTACTGGCCGCAGTTGTTCTTTGCTTTCGACAAGTTTGCTATGACACCTACGGACTGGATTGCTGTCAGTATTACACTGCATCAAATTTGTCGGGCGACGCAATGTTCAAAATTTGCAATCCCCATTTACATCTTCTAACTGAGAGGGAACACCTTGATATGGTTGAGAACCTTATAAGAGGAGGCGTGAGCTCGGTGTACAGTAAGCGTCTTTGTCTAGCAAATAACAAATTTCTTCCTGATTACAAACCAAAAAACAGTTTTTCGTTCATCATTATGATAGACGCTAACAATCTATACGGAGGAATCATGGAAAAATTCCCACTGCCACTATGTGAATTTGAACTGTTCGACAAGAATGAGTGGACCGACGATAATGCTCAGGAAATTCTTCACCGAATTTTAAATACACCAGATGATGACCCAGTAGGATACATAGTTGAAGTAGACCTAAGCTATCCCGACAGCCTACATGATTTACACTCTGACTTTCCCTTGGCACCCACAAAAAAAGCTATTGATGAATGTTGGCTCAGTGAATACCAAAGCGACTTGTTGGCCGATATGCAAATTAAAAAACCCCCGCAGGTGAAAAAGCTCATCCAGATGCTTTTCGATAAACAAAATTATACACTGCACTACCAAACCTTGAAACTCTATGTTCAACTAGGATTGGTAGTAACCAAGCTTCATCGAGTGATATCAATCAAACAAGAAAAGTGGCTGGCGCCATACGTGAAACTAAATACCGAAAAAATAAATCAGGCAACGATTAATTTTGAGGAAGATTTCCACAAATTAATGGTAAATTCATCATTTGGAAAAACTTGCGGGGGAAAACGAAACAGAATGAAAGCGAAATTGACACGCACTGAAGAAGAAACACTCAAATGGACAGACAAGCCCGAGCACCAGTCATCAAAAATTATCAGTGAAGATCTGGTCAGTGTATGCCTTCAACAATCAGAAATACTGGGGGACAAACCAACCATCGTCGGTGCTTGTATACTGGATTTGGCTAATAAATTCATGTTTGAGTTTCACTACAAAGTTATGAAGAAGAACTTTGATTGCAATTTGCTTTATTCAGACACAGACTCCTTCGTATATGAAGTGCGCTCAAGAGATTTCTTTGCAGAAATACAGAAGAAAAAACAGGTTGCAGATCAATTTGATTTTTCAAACTTCCCTCCTGAGCACCCGCTATACAGCAGGGACAATGCACGAGTCACTCTTAAATTCAAAGACGAGATGGGAAGCCGGCCAATTGCTGAGGTTTGTGAACTCAAGCCAAAGCTGTTTTCACTCAAGCTCGCTGAAGGCAAGTCTTTTTCACAAGCCCCCCTTTCACTCTACAAACACAAGTAATCAAAACAAACAGGCAAATGAAAAACATTCTAGCAAACAAATTTTTTTTGGGGTATGGAAAAAACGGGATAAATTTGAAATAAGGTTTTTTTTCTTAGGTTGCGCTAAACAGTCAGCAAAAGGGGTCACAAAAGATGCACGGCGCAGCATGACCCACGAATTATACAAGCAAACTCTTTTGGGCGGCGGGGTGGTGCGTCTTCTCAACACCCTAATAGCCTCTAGCAACCACAGGCTTCACACAATAGTTGTCAACAAGAATTCATTGTCGGGCTATGATGATAAAAGATTCATCTTAAGTGACCAAGTATCAACGCTGCCTTATGGACACAACTCATTGAGAGAGGGCGTGTTTGAGAAAGCAATACTAGATGAGCCGGAGTGGGGTTTGCTTGATGCGAGCCAAGACGGGCAGGAAAGCATGCAGCAGGCGCGGGATAGCTCGCAGCAGGCACGGGATAGCTCGCAGCAGGCGCGGGATAGCTCGCGGCAGGCGCAGGAAAGCTCGCAGCAGGCGCAAGATAGCTCGCAGCAGGTGCAGGATAGCTCGCAGCAGGCGCAGGATAGCTCGCACCAGGTGCAAGATAGCACGCAGCAGGCGCAGGGTAGCACGCAGCAGGCACAGCAGAGGCGCAAACAGAACCAGCAGCAGAAAAACAAGCAGCCAAAGCAACAACCAACAACAACCATTCCACAAACAAGCACCATTCACAACTGAAGTTTCAACTCCCCAGACCCAGATTTTTATCAACGTGATTATAGTGAAGATGAATTAGAAGAAAACTTGGTAGATTTTGACTAGATGTCAGAGTTATTGGACATTTGGTCTTCTAGGACCCTGCTTGCGATGGTTTTATTTTGGACCAAGCAATTGAATCGGATAACGCAAGTGTTTCAAGTGAGAATCAAGTCACTTTGCCAGCACCGAAAAGCAAAAAGAGGAAGCAGAACGCAAAAAAAGGAACGGCGAAAAAACCAAGAGCTCGCATTATAGACTATTCATCAACTGATGAAGATTAAACTCACTCATCAGACAACTGATGAAGATTTGTCTATGCACGTTCACAGACTATCTAAGTTTTTTTACCATTAAAAAGCCCGCGAACAGAACTATACTATAGTAGGCACCAATTGAGATCAAACTTTTAGAGTTTTTGTTGAAGTGCTGAACGCTCGCTCCCTCCTCTTCTTGTATTCCCAAATTGTATTTCAAACCTATAGCTATTAACAACTCTCAGTAAAAAGTTCCTCTCAAGAATCCAGTAGCAGTTATTTCAAGTCTCAATCAAATATCCTCCACCCCAAAACAAAACGCCCTCAACGTGCGCCGCGAACCACTAGCTCGATTGCTAGAAGCTGCTTGATCTTCACCTCAATATATTGCAAAGCCGATCTCAAAAGTTCGCGACCAGAACTTCTACGGCGAGCTCAACCTCCCGAGTTCACAGTCTTTCATTGGAATTTTGGATTTTTGATTTTGACTTGAAACAAACTGCCGACAGATTACCCAATAGGTACTTTGACTTTTTCTCAGCTCAATTCAGAAGTTTACATAGAGATTAGTTTCAATTAAATAGAAAGGTTACAATTCAGTACAAACAAGACACATCGAAAATCAAAGATCTGTACATTGTTTAATGAAACGTATAAACCAAAAAAAGTTCGCGGGCTCTGCTTAATTGTTTATTTACTTTGTAATTTTTGTCGTTAAACTTTTTTGAGAAACCAGAAAAACTTGTGTATGTGATTTACTGATCCTTTCAACAATGTTTGAGTCATATAAACTGACTGATTACGTTGTAATTTCTATTCAAAAGTTTGTTGAAAAATTCTCAGGACCAGATTTTTTTTCAACAACCTTTTTATTTTATCTGGTTCATTGATATAATAATCTAAAAAGCAGAAAAACAACCGTATAGAGCAGATAGTTCCTTCCCGTAATCAGGTCCTGTAAAAAAATCTTACCTAGTTCTTGCAAAGGTAGACGAGAAGATCTCCGTTGTTGAATTGAATTACAACCCTGCCTTCTACCTGGAACTTTTCGGGAACTTCACACTTCCCACAATGACACAGATTGAGGTCAATAAAACCTCTGTTCAAGCACTCTTTGATTGGTCGGAGAACAAATTCTAAAAAATTTATCATTTTTTTAAGTGATACAGTCTTCTCAAACAAAAACATCAGTATTTAGTTGCCTTTTTTTCTACGATTTGTATAACAAAGGTTTTCATTGTATATCTATAGGTCTATAGGTTGTATGCTATCTTTGGAATTAATCAAGTTTCTGCAAAACATCTCATTATATTCTTTTTAATAACTTTACGTCTTACTTTTTTTGTTCTCAGTTGCTGGCATTACTTCGTTTGAACACCAAAAGTCTTCAATAAACGTTCAGCTGAAACAAAACTTTCCATAAAATTAATTCAAAACCACCCACTCCCCCCCCCCCGAAAAAAGATCCATTCTATTTCATCTCAGTGGGTTTACTCTTTACCCCCCCCCCCCCCCCCCAAGCGCACGTATTTTTTTCTACATAGCAGCGTTCAAAAATGGTCAAGCGTGCTTAAAATCATGCATTGCGATGCGCTGAAATGGTGATAATTTGAAAAAATAGTTCCTATCCATTAACCTGATCCTGTAGAAAGTTCTGTCTTACTCTGATGTTGAAACCTTTGACCCTGTTTTACCATTGTCCACTTTTGTTGAAGATCTCCAGCCAAACCACTTCAAACTCCGATCAGACCTACTATTATAGAAAGGTGAGAACTATACAGCTACTATACAGGTCCCCCTGGACAACTACACTATTTTTAATTTTGCTGTAAGTCTTTCCTACTAAACTCATCTAAATTCTGCCCCTAGCCCGAACAAACCAGACTGTTTTCAATTTTTGCTTAAGTCTTTCCTACTAAACCCATCTAAATTCTGCCCCTCCCCAGAACAAGCTAGAGTATTTTGAATTTTTACGCGTAAACTCGGGGGAGGGGATGACGTTCATGTCAAGAAAAGAAAACTTTGAACTAAGAACTCACTGTTTCAGAAAAAGATTGCACGAGCCATTCATCTGTCAAATAGAACGAAGTCGATTGAACTGCTGAAGTTGGAAAGTGCTACTACAAATCACTGGATGAAATTGGCAATTTATTTACTATAAAAAAGGTCTAAATTTTTATTAGAATTATAAACTAGTATTTAAAAAAGGTCTAAATTAATAATAGAAATATAAACTAGTATATACAAGTATATAATCAGCCTGAAATAATTATAAATTGGATAGTATTACCCCTTTATCACTGTGAAATGAAATCTCAAATTCTTTTAAAAAAATTTTTGTGAAAATGGCCAACTTCAGTGATTTTTCCACAACCCACAGCTTTGATCATGAAAGACAATGAAATTAAAGTAAGCTAGGTTCTGGAAAGAAAAGTTAACTTGACTTGATCACGAAGTTTATAAAAATAAAATAAATTTTTCGGATCCACAAATGGATCAGACAATGTTTTTTTAAACACAATAACCCCTTGTTTTTTTAGCCAAAAACGTTATCACAACAAACTTTCCTAGTTCCCCTAAAACTCTTTATTTTGTTCTTATAATAGTAAATTTTTGATCTGTTGATGAATTTTTCTAAGATATTGCCGCAAAAACCTAGTTGGGGGACAAAAAACCGAAAATTTGGAACATTTTTGGCTAAAAATTGGGTTAGGATTTGTTAAAGTCGGATAAATGCACGCTTAAAATTTGCAAAAGTTAACAGGGGAGAACAATAGAGCGTAGAAATGGCGAGATATGCGGTATAAAAGTGGGACATCGTAACGCGCCTTTGTCTAGCTCTGCACAATATGGCGGGAAATTACCAAAGTTTGCAAATCAATATGAACTAACTCAAACAGCCGAAGAAAAATTAAGACGAATGAAATAATATTATAGCACCACAAAATCTTCAAAGAATCTGACTAAACCCTCAAAAATAGGGGGGGGGGCATTTTACTGCATTTAAAAAATGTTCCCACCCCGTTGTAGATGGCCACCTCAAAATGTCCACCCCGTTGTAGATTGCCACGCTGCAGTAATTGTCCGTCCCCCCCCCCCGGTGAGGTTCTAGTCAGAATTTTATACTACTCACGGGTCGGTTTTCGGGGCAAAGCCGCGACGTGCGCGAAAATCCTCCGCGAAAAACCTATAAATACGTTCGCCCGGATTTTTTTTGCTGTGTGTTCCAATTTGGCTAATTATTGCCGTTTTTTTTATTTACTTAGCTTAAAATAGTATGCTGGAGAGGAAAACGCAAATTAGGTCTCAACTAGCTGAAAATATAACTCGCCTAATCACGATTAGGGCTACATGAAAACCTTTTCCGCGCAAAAAAGTTAGAAAAGACTAGTTAGTTTGCAAAGAACATCTATACTCTATAGGAAACAGATTCACCCTTCTAAATAATTTACATTGCAGATGACGAAAAAAAGAAGCTTATTTGTTAATTCGCGGCAAGTACGAAAAATAAAGTGTAATTCACGGGTAATTAAGAACACACGAATAAACGACATGAAATTTGCTTTCAATGCGGTCCCAGGTTGAGGTCCAGACCCAAATTGACTTCTGATCAGACCCAGTCGAGCGCACACCCGTGTGTTCCCAGACCGAAATTACAGGGTCTTTTCGGAAGTTCGAGCGCACTACGGTCTGATCATGGTCTGGAGATGGTCTGATCAGAGGTCATTTTGGTCTGAAAAGTCTGATCATAGGCGGATTCGAGCGCACTTGGGTCTGATCAGAGGCAATTTCGAGCGCAATTGGGTCTGATCATAGGCGGATTCGAGCGCACTTTTGTCTGATCAGAGGCGACTTCGAGCGCAATTGGATCTGATCATAAATGTCTTCAAACGCAATTGGGTCTGATCAGGGACCATTTCGAGCGCATTATTTTTTTTTTCATTTTTTTTTGTTTTTTTTTACTAAAAGATGTTGGCTCTGCCAAGAGGCAGCCAAAAAGCAGCTTTCTGATCAGAGACTCATCTAAAGTCCGATAGCTCTGATCAGAAAAAGAAGAGTCCAGCAGATAGCTGAGGCCGGTCCCCTTTAGAAGAAATTTTGATCAACTGGAGACCACGACGTTTCTTATGGAAAGCTGTCTTAACTCATCCATTGAGTCAGAATTATAAACTAATCGGTACACTAAATAAAATTTGTTCTCAACGGTTGGGTTTTGTTTTCTTTAGCAATACTTTTAAATTTGATTTTTCCTTAGATGAATTAAATACTGCAAACATCAATTTTTATGAAATGAATATATTATAGCAAAATTAGGAGATTTTTTCATAATTAAAACCTGTCTCTGATCAGACTATTTCGAGCGCACTTGAGTCTGATCAGAACCGGTTTGGAGCGCACTTCAGTCTGATCATAAATAGCTGCAAGCGCAACTGGGTCTGATCATAACTGCTTCGAGCGCAACTGGGTCTGATCATAACCTCTTCGAGCGCATTTGAGTCTGATCATAGTCTGCTTAAGGTCTGGGCAATGGTCTGAATTTGAGTCTGGACCATGGTCAGAAGATGGTCTGATCAGAACACCTTCGGTCTGGAAAGTCTGATCAGAGGTCACTTGGGTCTGGAAAGTCTGATCAGGGTGAATTTCCGTCTGGAAATTCTGATCAGAGATAATTTCGGTCTGGAAAGTCTGATCATAAGCAAATTTGGGTCTGGACCTCAACCTGGGGTGCAAATTAACTAACAAATATTAAATCTCAACTCTCTTGTTATTCAAATTAACTATCAAAAACTCAGCTGGTGCACTAAGGGTAATGAGTTTTTCTGTTTTGACGGCAGGCGGGAAGCGACTGGTGTTCGAGTTCATCAAAGGACCAAGGCCAAACCAATTAGAAGAAAACTGCACTTCAACCCTAAATCAGTTGCACTCTCTTCAGCTCTTCCTTCTCTCAGAAACCGCAAAGGTAAACTGAACAAAATTGTCCTCCAAGAAATGTCATAAATCAAGTCAACACGTTTTCTGTCATGAAATGACTTTTTTTAGTTGAACTTTTGACTCCTAAAATTGCAATGATCAATGAATAATCACCATGGATAAAATATTTTAGGACCCGGAAAAATGTGCAATTGATCTTCGTCGATTGGCATTGCTGGAATCGCCAAAAAATCGAGCCAAAATTTTAATGACTTAAGGATAGGAATTTATAGCCACAAATTGACATAGTATAAGAGTCGACTTTCACCACAATTATCAACGTTAGCAAAATGCTCCTCTTTGCGAGTGTATAGTATACTCACACGTGTACCTGTTTTCTACCAAGTACGTTATGAAGATAATAACTAAGCAGAAATCGAAGAAACTCCAATTGGCAAATAATTACAAAAAAAGTCCCTCCAACGACTAATTTTACATTGAAACTATAGCCATTTACGAAAATTTTAGAAATTTTTTATATCAATTAGGTCTCAGGTAATCAATTAGGTCTCAGGTAAATATTAAAAAACTCGCCTAATAATGATTTCGACTAATTGAAACCCTTTTTCCGCGCAAAAAAAAAGAAAACTATATTGCAATAAAAAAATTATTAGACATTTAGTGCATTCTAAAAATGAAACCAATGAAATGAGCCAAAATGAGATTTTACGTTAAGCAAAAAAATTTGTCGCAATCGGCACTAATTTTCATCTCTATAAAATCTGCATGATAAACTTTAAGAGGAATCTTGAGCATCCACAAAACTACCCTAAGTGCAGACGCAGTGGAGATAAATTGTTTTGATTTGAAGTTGCTAAAAGTAGAATCAAAATAAGGAGGCTGTAATGTGCGTACGCATATAATGCTCAGACCCCGCTCATCCACATTCCTGACTACCAAATGATTAACAGATAGAAAACTTTCAAATACATAACTATCGTCAATAACCGATGGAATAAAATGATGCCAAGGTACACTGCAGATAAAATTTGTTGTTAATAGAACTACTAGAAAAGACGATAACAAAAATTAAACACCAAACAATAATTACGACCAAAACTTGATGTCTTTATTTTAAAAAAAATCTTGCCAAAATGAAATTTGCTTCAAATGAAACCTAAACACAAAAAATTAACCTACACACCATTTAAAAAAGTGATGGGATCTCTCATCAATGCGACGGGGTAGCGGGTCGACAACAAGAGCAAAGAGGTGCGCAATTCAAAAGTACATATCTATTTTTAAAAATAAAAAGTTTCAAAGGAAAATTATATTATTGGATATTAACTGAAGTCACTAATTTGTTCATTTATTTCTCCATAGAAAACATATCAAACCTGTCATTATCCAAAGGACCCCACACAACTGCGAAAAGAATGAGAGATAACGCCAAGATAAAAAATTTCAATTACACTTGTGCAAAAATGGCAGTGAAGCCAATATATTCATAAACTAGTCCCTAAGAGAATTAAAAAGCTGCGCAATATTTGAAAAAACCAAAAGGCCAACAACTAATGTTGTAATTTAAAAAAGAAACAAAAATTCTTCAAAATTTTGTAAATTTTTATTAAAACTGGTAGGAACAGTAGTGACTAAGCCGAGAAACAAAAAATCGAAACTTAACCGGTTATATAGAATAAAATATCGCTGGCTGGAAACGCGTTGTGACCTATCCTACGAGCCTTACGGAGACTATATGACAAATCCAATGTTAAACGATTTAATAAATAGCAAAGCTCAAAAGTCCAAATATCTTATTGAGAATAAATATTTCCAAAAATCATATCAATAAAAAGATTTCAAAACAAACAGATAGATGAAGTTGCAACACCTCAGGAAGCCAATGGGGCTTGTTATTAATGAGACTAAGTAGCAAGACTAGTAAGAAACAACTAATACAGGCAGAAGCCAAAACTTTACAAGCGTTTTTTTGAAACCACAGAATAAGAGGCACTATAATTATGAGATGTAATCTACCAGAACTGTCAATTTTGTTTTTCGTCTGAACATCAAAAAAAATTACCTCATAAAAGGACTAAGTAGATATGACATTAAAATAAACCCAAACAAACGTACAGTATTGAAATCTTGAAAGTTTTTATGAAATTAAATGGTGGAAGCCATCAGCCAAAATTTGTAACCAACCAATAAGACAAAGTTTAAATCAGCTAAATTAGTTGAAAATCTTATTGTGACAAAAATGAATGCAAAAGAGACAGTTGAAAAAATATTTTTTTAAAAAAAACATACCTTGAAAGTCTTTAAAACAGATAGATACAAACTGAAATCCTTAAATGGGTTTATTTATACGTCCTGCCGAAGCAATTGAAACCAATTATTATCAAGCATGTGTGGTGCAACATCAAAAAGAAAGACAAATACAGGCAAAATTGGAAAAAAGTCCACTAAATTTTGCGAGAGAAGTGTGTCTCAGCCCAAAAATATAGACAATTCAACAAAAAGAAGTAACTTTTTAAGATTTGCCTTTGCTTAATGATGCCTCCCTTTAATTGGACTTGTCAATTTTGTAAACATTTGACCAGGAAACAAGATGAAGTTTTCAAACATGCAACTATGTTTAAAAATTAAGAAAGAAATGAGAACCCGTAATATCCAAACGCGTAGTATGAAACGACAGTAATTTTAAAATTACAGGAAAATGGTTTCCGCCTATTTTTATTGAGACTGCTCGAGAAGTTGAGAGAAATAAGATAAAATGTTGGCACATTTGAAAAAATCACCGAAACTTTCTTAAAACAATTATATTGAAAGTCAAAAGAGACATTAGATAACAACTGAATGCATTTACTAGAGTCACTTAAACCTCATAAAGAAGTCAATTGGATCTTTGATTGGGAGGACTATGACATTGGATTACAAAAATTTTAACAAAGGAAAGCAGAACATTGGAATTGCATAAAATTTTACGAAAAAAATTCGTCTGAACCATAAAAGCCATGAGCTTCACTCTGAAAAAAAATTAAGGTCAGTAGTATTGGACTTCATATTTTTGTAATTAGCCTTAGTCAATAATTGAGCCCTGATTGACATTTCTGGCCAGCAATTTAAACTAAAAACCTATAAATGCGGATATATTTTGAAAGAGGCCTCGTCCCATTCAAATCTAACAACTTTCTTACGGTAAGGATCCACCTTGAGATGAAGATCAGCCCTGATATTGAGGCACATCTAAGACTACAGTCAATTGTTTAAAAGGTTCCGAAATAGTTCAATATTTAATCTACAATTTTCAGTATACCAAAAGTAATTAACTTTTTTGTAAAATTTTTGATTTTAGATTTTCGAAAACTTGCCAAATTATAATTCCAGAAGACTCTTAAAGCCAGACGGACTACACTTGTCACTCTTTTGAGATGACAAAGAGATTGAGGAGAGTTTTAACGTGTCTACTCCCTGGAATTTTGAAGAATTTGGTCTAAAAAGCGTATTTGGTCCCATTTTGCACAAAAAAATCTGAATTTTTTCAAATTTTCGAATAAATTTGGGACAGAAATCTCGAATCAAACAATTCAGCAACCCTCCTCTATCTTTTAAGAGAAAATCAATAACACTACTGTTAACAATTTTAACAAATTGCGAACAAAATTGACGAAAATGTGGTCAAAAAATGGAAAATGTGAATAAAAATATCGGAATATCGTCCACTATTCACGAAACTTTAAACCTCGATGTCTCCCTGTATCAAGCGAAAAAAAATCCATATTCTACGCTGGCCGGGCTTTCTAATGATACCACTCACAACTCCCAACAATGATTATATCGACCGGCCAAAATTGTCTGAACAAAAAAACCAATTTTAGTATATAGATCCTCCCCCCTCTAAAGTGGGTCGAAACAATAATGGAAGCTACTCAATACTAAACGTAAATTTGAACAATAACGCTAACAAAAATTAATGAGAGAGAGAGCACAAATTTTTTTCGTCAAATAGACATGGTCTCACGTAAATTTCTATTTAAACGTTAGTTTCACAACTTTTAAAGTTCGAAAATTCATCCATGACTCAATTTTTGCGGTGATTTATCACTCATTCTGCAATTTTCACTTTTTTATAAGGTGATTTTTGTATTTAAAAAGTTGATATGATTACAATACTTTTATTTTATACTTTTCTGTTAATGCTGAACGGAAATCTGGTGTTCTTTAAAGGGGAAAAATCCAATCATTTCATTCATCTTTCAAAAAACTTCATTATTTTTTACAGAAAACCTAAATTTCTCTGAGTTTTTTCTGTTTCAGTACTGATTCTCTCTGAATGTTAAGTACGGGTTACCTAGCATGCTACCCAGGGAAAACAAGCTATGCAGTCTCAAATTGATCAAAATTTGACTGTCAATTTGAATGCTCTCTGCTGTAAAGATCATAAATTGCGAATAAAATCGATAAATTTGCGAATAAGTGCATCATGATTTCAATAAACCGCAGCAAACGAGCTTTCAGGCGTCTGCAAATGTTTCTGATTTCCTACCAAATAAAATTACAGAAAATATTAGTGCAAACTTTAAGAAAACTGCATAAAAATTTATTTTGGAGCCTCTTGGAAACGGGAATACACTGAATGTGAATTAATTCTAAAAAGGAAGAAATTCTGCATTTAATTGTCGTTACATATAACAATAAATTCTACTCCGTACCAATATGGCAATCATGATAGATCATGTTAGAAAATATTTTGGGATCTTTTCAACAATGGCCTCTCCCCCAGTAGAGAATACCCCCTCTTATGCTAGACTTTATCACAATATAACCTTGCCTAAAGTTCAGTTCAAGCGAAGTCGCGGACCGCAGTTCACGATCATGCCTCTCATGCTCTGTGGAGATATTATTTGGAAGTCACGGGTTGGTTTTTGGGGCAAAGCCGCGACGTGCGCGAAAAGCCCACTGATACGCTCGTCCGGTTTTTTTTTGCTGTGTGTTCCAATTTGGCTAATTATCGCCGTATTTTTATTTAATTAGTTTAAAATAGTATGCTTGAGAGGAAACCGCAAATTAGGTCTCAACTAGATGAAAATAAATCTCGCCTAATCACGATTAGGGCAACATGAGAACCTTTTCAGCGCAAAAAAGTTAGAAAAGACTAGTTAGTTTGCAAAGAACATCTATACTCAATAGGAAACAGATTCACCCTTCTATATAATTTACATTGCAGATGCCGAAAAAAGAAGCTAATTTGTTAATTCGCGGCAAGTACTAAAAATTAAGTGTAATTCACGGGTAATTAAGAACACACGAATACACAACATGAAATTTGCTTTCAATGCGGTGCAAATTGACTAACAAATATTAAATCTCAACTCTCTTGTTATTCAAATTAACTATCAAAAACTCAGCTGGTGCACTAAGGGTAATGAGTTTTTCTGTTTTGACGGCAGGCGGGAAGCAACTGGTGTTCGAGTTCATCAAAGGACCAGGGCCAAACCAATTAGAAGAAAACTGCACTTCAACCCTAAATCAGTTGCACTCTCTTCAGCTCTTCCTTCTCTCAGAAACCGCAAAGGTAAACTGAACAAAATTGTCCTCCAAGAAATGTCATAAATCAAGTCAACACGTTTTCTGTCATGAAATGACTTTTTTTAGTTGAACTTTTGACTCCTAAAATTGCAATGATCAATGAATAATCACCATGGATAAAATATTTTAGGACCCGGAAAAATGTGCAATTGATCTTCGTCGATTGGCATTGCTGGAATCGCCAAAAAATCGAGCCAAAATTTTAATGACTTAAGGATAGGAATTTATAGCCACAAATTGACATAGTATAAGAGTCGACTTTCACCACAATTATCAACGTTAGCAAATTGCTCCTCTTTGCGAGTGTATAGTATACTCACACGTGTACCTGTTTTCTACCAAGTACGTTATGAAGATAATAACTAAGCAGAAATCGAAGAAACTCCAATTGGCAAATAATTACAAAAAAAGTACCTCCAACGACTAATTTCACATTGAAACTATAGCCATTTACGAAAATTTTAGAAATTTTTTATATCAATTAGGTCTCAGGTAATCAATTAGGTCTCAGGTAAATATTAAAAAACTCGCCTAATAATGATTTCGACTAATTGAAACCCTTTTTCCGCGCAAAAAAAAAAGAAAACTATTTTGCAATAAAAAAAATTATTAGACATTTAGTGCATTCTAAAAATGAAACCAATGAAATGAGCCAAAATGAGATTTTACGTTAAGCAAAAAAATTTGTCGCAATCGGCACTAATTTTCATCTCTATAAAATCTGCATGATAAACTTTAAGAGGAATCTTGAGCATCCACAAAACTACCCTAAGTGCAGACGCAGTGGAGATAAATTGTTTTGATTTGAAGTTGCTAAAAGTAGAATCAAAATAAGGAGGCTGTAATGTGCGTACGCATATAATGCTCAGACCCCGCTCATCCACATTCCTGACTACCAAATGATTAACAGATAGAAAACTTTCAAATACATAACTATCGTCAATAACCGATGGAATAAAATGATGCCAAGGTACACTGCAGATAAAATTTGTTGTTAATAGAACTACTAGAAAAGACGATAACAAAAATTAAACACCAAACAATAATTACGACCAAAACTTGATGTCTTTATTTTAAAAAAAATCTTGCCAAAATGAAATTTGCTTCAAATGAAACCTAAACACAAAAAATTAACCTACACACCATTTAAAAAAGTGATGGGAACTCTCATCAATGCGACGGGGTAGCGGGTCGACAACAAGAGCAAAGAGGTGCGCAATTCAAAAGTACATATCTATTTTTAAAAATAAAAAGTTTCAAAGGAAAATTATATTATTGGATATTAACTGAAGTCACTAATTTGTTCATTTATTTCTCCATAGAAAACATATCAAACCTGTCATTATCCAAAGGACCCCACACAACTGCGAAAAGAATGAGAGATAACGCCAAGATAAAAAATTTCAATTACACTTGTGCAAAAATGGCAGTGAAGCCAATATATTCATAAACTAGTCCCTAAGAGAATTAAAAAGCTGCGCAATATTTGAAAAAACCAAAAGGCCAACAACTAATGTTGTAATTTAAAAAAGAAACAAAAATTCTTCAAAATTTTGTAAATTTTTATTAAAACTGGTAGGAACAGTAGTGACTAAGCCGAGAAACAAAAAACTTAACCGGTTATATAGAATAAAATATCACTGGCTGGAAACGCGTTGTGACCTATCCTACGAGCCTTACGGAGACTATATGACAAATCCAATGTTAAACGATTTAATAAATAGCAAAGCTCAAAAGTCCAAATATCTTATTGAAAATAAATATTTCCAAAAATCATATCAATAAAAAGATTTCAAAGCAAACAGATAGATGAAGTTGCAACACCTCAGGAAGCCAATGGGGCTTGTTATTAATGAGACTAAGTAGCAAGACTAGTAAGAAACAACTAATACAGGCAGAAGCCAAAATTTTACAAGCGTTTTTTTGAAACCACAGAATAAGAGGCACTATAATTATGAGATGTAATCTACCAGAACTGTCAATTTTGTTTTTCATCTGAACATCAAAAAAAATTACCTCATAAAAGGACTAAGTAGATATGACATTAAAATAAACCCAAACAAACGTACAGTATTGAAATCTTGAAAGTTTTTATGAAATTAAATGGTGGAAGCCATCAGTCAAAATTTGTAACCAACCAATAAGACAAAGTTTAAATCAGCTAAATTAGTTGAAAATCTTATTGTGACAAAAATGAATGCAAAAGAGACAGTTGAAAAAATATTTTTTTAAAAAAAACATACCTTGAAAGTCTTTAAAACAGATAGATACCAACTGAAATCCTTAAATGGGTTTATTTATACGTCCTGCCGAAGCAATTGAAACCAATTATTATCAAGCATGTGTGGTGCAACATCAAAAAGAAAGACAAATACAGGCAAAATTGGAAAAAAGTCCACTAAATTTTGCGAGAGAAGTGTGTCTCAGCCCAAAAATATAGACAATTCAACAAAAAGAAGTAACTTTTTAAGATTTGCCTTTGCTTAATGATGCCTCCCTTTAATTGGACTTGTCAATTTTGTAAACATTTGACCAGGAAACAAGATGAAGTTTTCAAACATGCAACTATGTTTAAAAATTAAGAAAGAAATGAGAACCCGTAATATCCAAACGCGTAGTATGAAACGACAGTAATTTTAAAATTACAGGAAAATGGTTTCCGCCTATTTTTATTGAGACTGCTCGAGAAGTTGAGAGAAATAAGATAAAATGTTGGCACATTTGAAAAAATCACCGAAACTTTCATAAAACAATTATATTGAAAGTCAAAAGAGACATTAGATAACAACTGAATGCATTTACTAGATTCACTTAAACCTCATAAAGAAGTCAATTGGATCTTTGATTGGGAGGACTATGACATTGGATTACAAAAATTTTAACAAAGGAAAGCAGAACATTGGAATTGCATAAAATTTTACGAAAAAAATTCGTCTGAACCATAAAAGCCATGAGCTTCACTCTGAAAAAAAATTAAGGTCAGTAGTATTGGACTTCATATTTTTGTAATTAGCCTTAGTCAATAATTGAGCCCTGATTGAAATTTCTGGCCAGCAAATTAAACTAAAAACCTATAAATGCGGATATATTTTGAAAAAGGCCTCGTCCCATTCAAATCTAACAACTTTTTTACCGTAAGGATCCACCTTGAGATGAAGACCAGCCCTGATATTGGGGCACATCTAAGACTACAGTCAATTATTTAAAAGGTTCCGAAATAGTTCAATATTTAATCTACAATTTTCAGTATACCAAAAGTAATTAACTTTTTTGTAAAATTTTTGATTTTAGATTTTCGAAAACTTGCCAAATTACAATTCCAGAAGACTCTTAAAGCCAGACAGACTACACTTGTCACTCTTTGAGATTACAAAGAGATTGAGGAGAGTTTTAACGTGTCTACTCCCTGGAATTTTGAAGAATTTGGTCTAAAAAGCGTATTTGGTCCCATTTTGGACAAAAAAATCTGAATTTTTTAAAATTTCGAATAAATTTGGGACAGAAATCTCGAATCAAACAATTCAGCAACCCTCCTCTATCTTTTAAGAGAAAATCAATAACACTACTGTTAACAATTTTAACAAATTGCGAACAAAATTGACGAAAATGTGGTCAAAAAACGGAAAATGTGAATAAAAATATCGGAATATCGTCCACTATCCACGAAACTTTAAACCTCGATGTCTCCCTGTATCAAGCGAAAAAAAAATCCATATTCTACGCTGGCCGGGCTTTCTAATGATACCACTCACAACTCCCAACAATGATTATATCGATCGGCCAAAATTGTCTGAACAAAAAAAAACAATTTGAGTATATAGATCCTCCCCCCTCTAAAGTGGGTCGAAACAATAATGGAAGCTACTCAATACTAAACGTAAATTTGAACAATAACGCTTACAAATATTAATGAGAGAGAGCACAAAATTTTTTCGTCAAATAGACATGGTCTCACGTAAATTTCTATTTAAACGTTAGTTTCACAACTTTTAAAGTTCGAAAATTCATCCATGACTCAATTTTTTCGGTGATTTATCACTCATTCTGCAATTTTCAGTTTTTTATAAGGTGATTTTTGTATTTAAAAAGTTGATATGATTACAATACTTTTATTTTATACTTTTCTGTTAATGCTGAACGGAAATCTGGTGTTCTTTAAAGGGGAAAAATCCAATCATTTCATTCATCTTTCAAAAAACTTCATTAATTTTGCTTCTTTTCTGTTGTTAGTGGCATTGCCTACGAAAATTCAATCAATTCAATCAGTGGAAAAATTGTGGTACATGTAGTGAATTGTTGTCATATCAGCGAAAAATCTTGGAACAATTGATATTATTATTGTTCACTGAAACTAGAAAGTGGTAAAAATTTCTTGCCGCTTCTCACTGAGTATCACCTCAAATTTTGCAGACAAAAAAGACGCATTTGCTAAAAAAGTAATTATTAAGTGTTGTATAACATGCAAAAACACGACTCAACGACAATTTCCAATTTAGGTTGAGTGGTGTTTTTGCAGGATATACGTGTAGTATTACGAGAGCCGTTACAAATGAACGGATAATTAATCCCGCATTAGAGCGAACGTATTTAGGCGCTAATTAACCATTCTTTCGCCGCGCGCTAAACGAACTAACGCTTGTTAAGATTGCCAGTACACAAGTATTTAAACAACTCAGTTCGACTTATTTAAATAACACAAGCTTAGGCCTGGATCTCCTCGCTTATATCCAGGATAGAAAATGTACGTTGTTGAACGTAGGCGGCCTGTAAAACCACAGTTTCTTTTGATTTAAATTACTTCTGCTTTTGACAGTTGCAATGCAGATCTTTCCCCCCAAGTTCAATAAAGATGAAGCAGATTGCTTCAGGGGAAAAGACAATAGAGTCTCATGAAAAGCCCCCAGGAAAACCATAATTGTTGCGGTTTTAAAAGAGGGGAAAAGCAGAAAACAGGCGCCTACGAAATCAATAATTGATGCTCTCAGCTTTTTAGATTTTTATTATTTTTTGGAGTTTCAATAATTTCTCCGTGAGATAAAAAAGAGTTAATTCTCTTGCCTTCTCGGCCAATAGGAAAATTAAGAAGCACCTCACTATGAACGTGAGTTTGTGATTCGCTCCCTATCGGCCCAAACGGAGCTGAGAGGAATTAATTGTTTCTCTCAGCGAAGTGGGACGGAATAAAATTAGAGAGACAGAAATCACTCCCAGAAGCAAGCAGCAGACAACTGCTTTCATTTTTCTCAAAATTTAACTTCACTTTAACAATAAAATAGTCGAACAAAATTGTTTAATAACTTAGACAAATAATTCCAGATTTAATTTTATAACTTTCTTTTTCGACAAATAACATAACTGAAGAAACACCCAAGTGAACGATCGCCCAGCAGCTCACCTCCATTTCACCACTACACAACTGGTAATTAGTAAGCTGTAATTTTATATTTACTCTTTTATAAATTAAATACTTTCAGCCCCCCAACTATTTTAAATTGAGACTTATAGCACAGACAGGTCTTAGGCATATATCTTTGCCTTCGATTTGTTATATCTTTTGTCAAATTTGACTGGCATACATAAAGAGATCCCGTATTGTGTGATCTGTAAGAGCCCAGCCAAATTTGATAACTGGTGTGCCCAGAGGAAAGAATCACGCCTGAATTTTTGTTTTTCTATCCGATCGGATTAAAATAGTAAAATAACCACTACCACAGAAGTGAAAGCACACTAATAGACAAACAAATAGAGTAATTTATATCAAATTTACGGCCGAAATACAGTAAATTTACATTAAATTAGTAACAGGCAATTGATTCTTTGCTCTTGTAAAATTGTTCTGACCCGGGTGGGGGTAATCTATGTCCAATTTTTAGTTTATTTATATAACAATTGAAGTACTTTTACGTTTTATAGTCAAAATTTAACCAAAAATCACCCCCCCAAAACCTATTTAGCCTAATTTTCACCCAATTTTCATCAAATTATGGTTAAATTTTAGTATTTACACCTTAAATAACCGAAATTCAACCAGATTCTATCCCCACAAAACATATTTAATTTGATTTTAACCCAATTTTCACCAAATTTATGGTTGAATTTTAGTATTTTCACGCTAAATAATTGAAAGTTATACAAAATTCATCCCCCCATAACCTGTTTAGTCAATTTCTAACCCAATTTTGACCAAATTTATGGTTAAATTTTAGTATTTTCACTCTAAATAATCGGGATTTATACAGAATTTATTCCCACAAAACTTGTTTAGACTACTTCTGACCCGATTTGCACCAAATTTATGATTAAATTGTAGCATATACACTCCAAATTACCAAAAATTATCCAAATTTCACCGCCCCAACACCTAATTAAACTAAACTTTAGCCGATTTTCACCAAATTCACAGCAGAATTTTAGCATTTTCACACTAAATAGCCGATTTTTAACCAAAAATCATCCCCCCAAATCATATTTAGAGTAACATATGTCTAATTTTTACTGAATTTTTGACCAAAATATAGCATTTTCAAACAATTTAACGAAAATTTAACCAGAATTCATCCCCCCAATACGTGTTAAGTGTAATTTATATCTAATTTTCTATACATTTAAGCACACGTTGTTGCATTTTCACATTAACTAACCCAATTTTCGTTAAATTTAAGCCTTCCTTAATTGAATATTCACTCTGTTTTATCAATTCCTTGACCCGGGTGGGGTAATATTAATCAAATTTTAACCAAATAAACATCATTTTGACCTAAATTCTCAAATATTAACCAGGTTTTATCAAAATTAACGTCACTTTTATCATAATTTAAAGGATACTAATCACATTTAAGCCTTAAAAACATCATTCTTATCCAATTTTAACCAATATTACTCAAGAAAATAGCCATATTAACGTCATTTTTACACAAAATTAGTAAATATTAACCAAGTTTTGACCAAATAAATCTCAATAAGGCTCAAATTAAACAAAGAATAACGGGTTTTAAACTAAATTTTATCCCCCCAACATAGATTTATAGCCTAAAAATAACATAAATTGATGAGAATTTACCCATTTTAACCGGTTTCACAAGTACAATTTCACCAATAGAGGTTTTAAACAGTGCATGGACCAAACTGGAATAGTTATTGTAGAACATCTTAATCTAACAGCAATAGAAAACACTAGAAGGGGTAAAATAACACGGTTTATTACTGACGGAATTACTTTCTTAGCTATTTTCTACGTGTTTGAACATAATTCTCCCGCTGACTTTTGTATAACTTATGCATCTGAGAACCCAAATTTTCAGAACTTACTAACTTTGTTAAAAACTAAAAACAGTGTGATCGAGATTCCCGCAGAAAATTTAGCCGATAATCAATTAAAAGAGCGTAAACTAGCCTTTTTAACCCAATTTGTACACAAATTTATCATAGAAAAGTTGTTGTCTCATGTTAAAATACGGTCATTAACAGACTCAAGCACTTTAGAAACAATAATTAAACACAATAATAGCTACAAAAATACTACCACTGATGTACTAAACATCCCGTACTAAACGTTTTTATACTGTCTTCTGTGTGTTTCATACAAAAATACAATAATAAAACAACAAAAACAAGATTTAGTAAACGTTCAAGATTTAAATATAAGTATTAAAGTACATAACGAAATAGGCAAAGTTTCATATTATTTAACTGATCAGAACAGAAACTTTTTATGCATTTACCATCACTCTTCTAGCGAAAGAGAGACTGAAATCTACATAACTTACAAGTGGACCAACCCAAACTTTAATGAACTTTTATGTGCTCTAAGAAATCAGAACAGTGTGATAGAATTAGCATAAACGTTATCATCTTGTGTGTGGATGAGCCACCAAAATAAAATTCCACCGTTTGGTTTACAAATCTTAAAAATCATTAAACCCAAATACATCAACGTTTCTCCTGACGATCCGAGTTTACCAGATAGAGTTAAATTACTTATAAAAACAGAATTTGTCACACAAATTAGATTTTCAAAAATAAACAGATTTCACCAATACTCTGTTGAATTTAATCACTCTGAAAACACTTATCCTTGGTTATTAAATTTTACCGTTGAGCAAACCGATATTTACTCTTGGGTTGAAGTTTTTAGCACTGATAACGGCAAGAACTTTGAATTTAAAATACAATCATTAAACAGTCCTAAACAAATAAAATTCATAACACAAAACAAACAGTTCAACTTTCTACTTTAGTATTAGTGTTTTATTACTTAATTGTTATAACAAAAATATTTTCTACACTAATTACCCAAACTAATAGTACTTTCGTATAAAATATTCTTTTCATACACTAAAACAAAACATGGTAGCGAACGTTGTTGCGTACCCCGACATAGCGTTAGAGAAATTTACAGGTTTAGACCCATCTGAAGATGCCCAGGAACTCTTTAGTTTAATACAAAGGAAAATCCAATTCTCACTAGGAACAAGAGATCCTGCGGATGCTGATTTGCAAGCAGCATACGACGCTAGACAAAAAGCATTGTTTGGTTCGGTTTTGCGTGGGCCCGCAGCCCAATGGTTTGAAACCTTAGCACCAGGTTTAGCATGGAACGAAGTTAGAAATCAGTTCATTACCCGTTTTACTGACGCAAAAGACAAGTATAGGAAAATAATTGAAGTCGAGAGTATTAAAAGTCAACCAGATGAGTTGATAAAAAGCTATACACACCGAGTAACAAAAGCAGTTGAAAAAGGATGGCCAGATCCAGATTTTAACAATGACCAGCCTAAGTGTTTGGAGTACTTTGTAAGAGGATTAACGCCACCTACACTCAAGCAAAAGGCACATCAGCGGTTAATAGAAAACCCAGCTACAACTTGGCAACAATTACAGGATCATGTAGCAACTAAAGACTTAAGTTTTTCTGTTAGCAGTGAATTCACGGGTACTGCCTCAAGTAGTATCGACAATAAAATAGAAATAGAAGGGTTAAAAAACCAAATCACAGAAATTGCAAATTTAAAGAAAGATCATAAAATAAACGCCACATACAACAACGACAATCCCAGATTCAAACAAAACCAGACTAGATTCTGCAAGTTTTGCAAACGTTCAGGTCACACAATAGCTTTCTGCTTTAAGTACAATGAATTTAAAAACGAAAACCGAAACCCACCTCAACAACGAGAAAAGTTCTCAGATAATTTTAAACGTAGTAGGAGCCATTCACCAGGTCAACAAAATTACAAATCAAACAATTATGACAATCGGAATTCTAGGGACAGACAAAGAAATAGTTATAACCAAAATCAATCCAATTATCAAAACAACTCTAGATCAGACTACCGACATCGATCACCGTACCCATCAAACTCTTCAAACAATTACCGATCATCTTCTTACGATAACCGATCACATGAACGAGACAATAACCATCGAAACAACTCAGAGATAACAATAGGCAAAGTAGTAGGGATAGACAAAGCAACGGTCCTCCAAGATCAGATAATCGATATCGTGATAGGAGTAGAGACCATGACCGGGATAGGACACCTACTAGACAAAACAATAATACTCATTCAAGAGATAACAGTGAAGGGCGAAGCCCTCGAGTTCATTTTACCAGTGAAACTTCCAGAGACTATTACAATAATGAGAATTATAACGACGAGTATTTAAACTAGACAGGTCTCCGTTCATAAACACTACTGATAACAAAGCAAGTTACTCACATATCTATATTAATTTATACCAATCCGTCGGAGACAAAAAAAATAACGGCTTAGAAACACAGTTTTTATTGGACAAAGGAGCATCAAGCTCTATAATTAATTACCACACTTATCTTGAACTATGTAAATTACAACACATTGAGATGAAAGCTTCAAAAAATCATACTTTAGCGGTTAATGGTGAGAAACTAAAACTTCTAGGTCAAATTACTTTCAAAACTTCTTTCGACATTGAAGGAAAGTATCAAGTGGAAGTTACCACATGGGTTTCAGCAAAAGATGGTTGCAAGCCGAATTTGTTGGGAATGGATTTCCTTGAATCTACAGTAAAATCTATTGACCTAACCACTCCAAAAATTGATTTAAAAACTTACCCTGAAGTAGCCGTCACATTATCTAGATACCAAACGAAAAGCTATCCATTCATTAGCTCTTACAAAATTGTAACTCTTGACCAGCAACTACCATTAGCACCAAAATCAACTCGAGTAATATCAATTAGACCTCCGAATGAATTCTTCAGAAAGGGAACCTCCTTCGTAATTGGAAGTGAACTGCAAGCTCAAGGAATTTATACTTACAACGTTCAGTGTTTTAGAAAAGAAAAGGAATTACCAATAATGCTAAACAATCCTCAAAACAACAAGGTTGTCATCCAAAAGGGTCCTATTGGGCACACTTTAGAAGACATTGAAATTAGACAAGACCCAGAATTTTCTGTAGTTGACAACGTTGCATTCATAAACCACCTAATGAATAGTGACACTAATTGGGATCAAATATTCCATGTTAGTGAAAAACAAGGTCCAAAAATTTCAAAAATTCAAAATTTCTTTGCAGGCAAAACTCCTGAAAAACAAAAGAAAACAGAAAAGCGAAAAAGGCAACAAGATTTTACCAACAATTACGAATTAGAAACAGACTTTAGCGACGACCTCAAGGATCTTAAGCCACAATTAGAAACAACTGATGAGAACATCAGACCCGTTGAACTTCCCAAAGAAAAACTTAACAAATTTGACAAAACCGATCAAGCGTTTCTCAAAAAATTTGATTTCAGTCAAGCTGATATCAATGACGAAAACTTAGACAAGTTACTGAGGACTTTAACTAAAAATAAAGACGTTTACTCTCAACACAAATACGATGTTGGAAAGATAAAACAAAAGTTTCATGTTAAACTTTTACCTAATTCAACTTTGACAAAACAAAGACCATCCAAAGTACCATTACCTTATCAGGAAAAACTAGAAAACCTTTTGGAACAACTGTGTAAAACAGGTATAATCCGGGAAATGGGTAATGATAAAGAAATGGGATCAGAATTTATTAATCCAATCATAATCCTACCCAAGGGGAACACAGTAAAACTGGTTATAGATGCCCGATATCTGAATTCAATAACAGACCTTAGTCGATATTCATGGCCACTCGAACCAATCGGAAGTCTATTAACTAGATTAAAAGGTAATTTCTTCACAACCAGTGATCTTTGTTCAGCCTATAACCAAGTCCCTCTAACTGAGGAAACCAAACAGCTGGTAAGTTTTGTAATTGGTCCAAAGCAATACACATTTGAACGCGGATTTTACGGCCTATGCGGTCTACCTAATTTCTTCAGTCGTAAAATGACTATCCATTTTGCACCATTAATTAGAAAAAAACAAGCTATAACCTACATTGATGACACCATCATGCAAGCGCAAGATGAAACCGAAATGTTTGAAATAATTGACAAGTACCATGAACTTTTAAGGAAATCAGGATTGAAAGCTCAACCTGAAAAGACTAAATTCATCCTTAGGAAAGTACAGTTCTTGGGACATGTAGTAGGTAAAGATGGGATACAACCAGTCAAGAAGCGAGTAGCAGATTTAAAAGCACTTAAGTCGCCTGAAAACAAACGTGATGTCATGAGAGTTCTAGGTTGCTTAGGATTCTACAGCATGTACATCAAAAATTTGCATGTTGACTGCAAACCATTCTATGACTTAACCCGCACAGAAACTAAATTTGTTTGGACAACGGAACACGAAAAACTGTTTAACGACATTAAAAACAGAATTAGCGAAGATACTATCTTAGCAATACCGGATACTAAATACCCTTTCCACGTGCATGTAATGTAGACGCTTCTTCTATAGGAGTAGGCTCAATTCTCGTTCAAGAATTTCCAGAAGGGAAACGAATAGTGTCTTTTAATTCTAGAATTTACACTAAAGAGGAACAAAAAATGAGTACCACAGCACGCGAACTTTGCCGTGTAATATCGGCATTACAAATTTATGAGCATTACCTAATTGGTTCTCCCCATCCTGTATACGTGTACACAGACCATAAGCCTTTAATGTATCTATGGGGTAGAAGAGGAAATCTCTCTCACAGGTTTTTTAGATACCAGGTAGTAATTTCTCAATTCCAGAACTTGAAAATTATTTGGACTGAAGGAAAAAACTTAGCTTTTCCCGACATCCTAAGTCGCAATGTAAAACTTAAAGATCTGGACAAGTATCAACTTAAACACAAAAAGATACCAAAAGACATTAGTTTTTACGACGAGCATGGTAACGAGGAAAAATACTTCATTTTGCGTGATAATGAAAAGGGACCAGCAGATGACTTTTTTCCAATCCTAAAACAAAGCATAATGGGTATCGACAAATTCATTTTCAAAAATGACAAAATGGTAAAGCAAAAGTACGACAATAATCAAAACAGACTTTGCTCAATAAACAATATTTCGGAAGATTTCTCGTATGGTTCATCAATTAAGCACTATAGGCGTCACCGCAAACATGAAATAACCCCTGTATCAGAACAGGAGGAAGACGAAACGTCTGATCATTATACAGAAATTGATTCCTACCCTGATGAAGGGATAACCGAACAAAATTTTGACCCAATTTCGGAATTTGAATTGTTCAATGAGAACCAGTCATCGGAATTAGAGTTTGACAAACTCTACATTGATCAAACTAATACCACAGACTCGGAGTACAAATTCCCTCTAGAATATGATAAAGTTTTTCTCGTGAAAAATAGCACTTGTATAGACAAAACCGAATTAGCAAAAAAATTTCCCGAAAATACAAAAATACAAGATGCAAGAGAACTCATTGATAAACTGACAACCTTCTCTAAAGAAGTTGATTTAAATACATCAGTAATTTCTCAAGAACAATTAAAAGATTCAGTAATACAACAAATTCGTCAATCAAGAACGAACAATAACAAAGATAAAAAGAAAATTGAATTCCGACAATCTAAAGCCATAATGTCATACATTAATAACTTTGAAAAACTGAGTTTTGTAGGCAACATCTTATGTATTCAACAACAAACAGACGAACCAGATATTGAATACTTAAAAATTTGTGTACCACTGTCATTGTTCTTTAAAGTTTTTCAGCTAGCTCATTGTGAACTGTCAGGTCATGTAGGTTTAGATAAAACACTTGCTAATGTAAAACGATTTTTTTATTGGCCCGGAATGTATAAATGGATTGAAAACCTAATTGCTGATTGCCTTGAATGCCAAAAAACAAACAAAAACGGAGAGACATCCACGAAGCACCTCTCGAAAAGTGGACTGATACAGTCCCATTCCCTTTCATACGGTCCATATTGATAACAAAGGACCTTTAAATCCTCCATCGAACGGTAAACACCATTGTTTAGTTATTGTCGATTCATTTTCGCGTTTCATTCAAGTATACCCTGTACGTTCCACAGACGCAGTAGACACCAAAAAAGCTTTAGAAAAGTTCATCTTGTCCTTTGGAATACCACAAAAACTTGTTTATGATAAGGGTTCGGCATTCATGAACCAAGATTTTGCGAGTTACATTCATGAATTAGGTATAACACCCGCACCTCGAACTGCTTATGCGCCTTGGACTAATGGTAAAGTCGAGATCCAAAACAAACATCTAGGAGCACATTTCCGAATTTTTCTAGAACAAGCTCGAGGTAAATGGGACGAACTGGCACCAAAATTTGCTTTTTCTCATAACACGGTTCCAAATGCTAGTACTGGAATCTCACCCTATGAAATTGTGTTCGGACAAAAAACACAGATACCTCTGTCACTTAAGTTAGGACTCCTACGAAATTCACAACTCACATGCTCTTCCGAGTTTTGCAAAGACCTGCCTCTTCACAGGCATACCTTGCAAACTTCAAAAAACACCGAAATTGACAAACTTCTAAAACCGACTATTAACAATTCGTTGCTTATGCGAGAAAACCAATTCAAACAAATATACAATAACGCTTATAAAAAGAGCTTCGAAAACAATAACCGCGCATATAAACATAGAAATAAACACAAATTAGGCAAGCCACTTGAGGTTGGACAAAAAGTTCTAATGGAAAACCATCAAATTGGGTTAGGAAAGTCAAAAAAACTACATGAACTAAGATCAGGACCTTATACTGTAGAAAAAAAACTAACCAATGTTAACTATGAATTAACTTTATATAGCAACCCGGCCACCAGGAAGGTCGCTCATAGAAACCACCTAGTCGAGTACTACCCAGCTACTGAAACTATACCAGAGTTAACCCTAGAGTATGGTATAGATAAAAATAATTGTGACACATTTTATAATAATCTAATGACAAGTCAGATGAATAAACTCAACAGTCCCTTGACTAAATTCTCCTTCCAAAGCCCCACTAACACCGAATATTTCCCCGTGGATAATTTCATACGAAGAGACTCCCCTGTGCAGAACTTCGACCCTGACCGAACACCTATCAATTTCGATTCTGGATTCAACGAAGCAAGTTCAGGTGGTCGTGACAACCCACCTCCAGTCCAAATACACCTGCCTAGCAGCAGTCGAACAAGAAGTTCAACTCCTTGCCCACAGCACAATTCTAGAATACCTCTAGACCCTAATTTAAGTCCTCTCCGCCCTAATACATCGGAACAAGGACCTTCTAATTTACAAACTTTAGAAAATAATAATAATAATAATAATAGGCGAACTTCTACTCGCTCGGCCAAGCCGCCATCACGCTATCAAGCCGGATTTACTTAACTTTGTTTTAGGTTGCAATAAATCCAGTCAACATTTACTGGCAGTGCCTATTACTACAACTCATAGCCTTAATTCCCGACTTGAAGCGCTAAAAAAGAACAGGATGAACAGATATCCTGTTTTGAAAAACTCTATTTTTCTGATTTACTTATAAGTCTTTTCTACTTTTGTACACTTTCCATAGTTATTAAAGCTACTGGACCTCCTTTTGAGGATATTAATGACGTATCTAACAAACTTAGGGTCATTCATTATGACTGTTCTAAAATGAAAGAAAATAAAATGTATGCTTTAACACAAGTCTCTCCTTGCAAAATTACACCCGAAAACATTCAGATGGTTGATACACATGTAACACTTTATCAACGGTCTTATCGGACCTTTGTTGAAGCTCTTATGTGCAAAGTCACTGCAATGCTCATTCGTTATAATTGTGGTATGTTTTCCCATTCATCAATTGTACACAACGCTCCAATAATAACATACGATTTTATTGTTTCACCCGAACAATGCCTAAATGCTAATAAAACTGGAAAAATTACTGTTACCGAATTTGACGATGATGACATGGAAATTGACATAAAACATGGAAAAGAAACTGTCTCCTATAAAAACCAGGGAGTTGATCTTGAAGGTGATTCATCAACATCATGTGATAATCGTGGTCAAATTAAACACTTCTCTTTTGAAACCCTGATGCAAGAAACTGTACTCGATATTGATCTTAATGACAGAACTGTCTATAACAGTCAAGGACTAAAACTTCCTTGTGCCCTCTCAGAAGGAGGTTGTCATTCGACATCACTCGACCCCTTTGCATACAATTGGGAGGCACCGGAAAATTGTACAGTTACTAAAAGGTTTTCACAAAAAGCAAAAATGCTAAAACATGAAAACGAACTTGGTAACGTACAGTATTTCATAGGGAGTGATGAAAAACCGGAGACGCCCTATGAAGGACCAGGAACGTATTCTCCTGCTGAAATGGACATAAAAATTAGAGTAATTGATGAAAAAGAAAAGGTGTGTGGAAAACCAGAATTTATTTACAGAACAAATTTAGATTCCTTAAATGTTTCTTATAAAGGCGGATTTAATATGAAGACTGGCAAACCTTATAAAACAAAAACTCAACAATTTCTTCATAAACTTCGTGTTGAACCTGACAATAGCCTAAGTGTAAATGGGTTTAATAGGAAGCCTTCAGATGAACAGATCCGAACATCCGACAATGGTTTGTTGCATGGGAACACTTAGACAAAGACAAGTTAGACTATGATCTTAACCTTGCGGTAAAAATGGATTTTGTCATATATCATAATTACATGCAAATAAAACAAGCATGGAAAGGTTTGGTCATAGAACAATGCGAACTTGACCGAACTCAAAAACAAATGATACTAATGCAGGCTATCCAAAACAATCGTTTAGCTGGATATATGTTAACCGGCAACCGCTCGATGTTCTTAGACACAGATGGTAGCATAGGTTGGCTGTACCACTGTCCAAAACGAAACTCACCACTTCAGGTTCTTGAACAGTGTTATGATAGGATTCCTATTCATTATGATGGTAGGACAATGTTCGTCGACCCAATTACTCGACAAACCTACCCTTTTGCAAACGAAGTAGATTGTGTTGGAGGCTACAAAAATGCCTACCAATTAGATATTGATAATGAAAATTCATGATACCATTTGATGCCAGCACCTGTTCCTTTACAACCGCCAAAAATATTCTCTTCAAGAGTTATTAGTTCTATTCCAAAATTTACCGGTTACGAATCACAGCGTGCCGGAATTTACACACCAAATCAGCTTAAATCGTTTTGGGACAATATCTTGCTTTCGGAAGCTTCAAAATCTGTTTTGACAAAAATTTCAAGAGAAGTTCTAGAAGGAAGAAGCATAGACTATTCTCAAAAAGATATCTATGCGTCGGCAATGGGAATTAACAGACAAATTTATCTAGATTCTCTTCTTTCACCTACATTTTTTACAGACCAGTTCAAAGGCACTTTTGGAATCATCACTTTTTATCTGGAAAAAATTGGAGTTTATTTTGCTTGTTTCTTGTGCATAAAATTGTTAACTGATGTAATCGTAACAATCATAAGAGCGTTCGAAATCCACAAAATATCCAACAAAACAATGGGTTTTTGGAAAATTCTATTAGGAGCAACATATAATCTTTGTATCTTATCGTTCTTTACACCGGTATTCTCTAACGAAACCAAACCGTCGGCCCCGCAGAACAACAATCATTTTTTACCGCTTAGTAATTATCAACCTTACAGCACAATAGAAAAAACTTACAAATGCGTTGAGGATCAACCTCGAGAAAATAAAATTGATGAGCATTGTCATACAGAAAATAATAAAGTAGAATACCCAAATCTGGCGTCACATCAACCACAAACACAAAATGATGCAACCATTCGAAGTGTGGTGGCACCTCCTTAAAGCTGTTAATAAAAAACTCATCTTTTTCATTAAAAAATAATTTGTCTCAAAAATAAAAAAAAATTATTTGTATTAGACTCTATAAGTTAATCAATATCTTGTTTAGGTACACCTCAAGGATGCTATGCTATGCAACCCAAATTCATAAAACAGCCTAACGCTTTATTCATTCGATTTGGACAATACACCGGACAAATATTATCATCAAATATTTCCGATTTAAAAACTACTGTAACTATTAGAGTTGCATCTTTCTACTTCAGTGACATTATAGACTTGGACGTACCGCATTCAAATTTTCAATACTTCTCATTGTTAAGAACCCTGATTGATGACACAATTACTTTTGTAAACATTGGAGTCGAATACAAAATTGTTTCAAAGCGTCTGAAGAAAAATATTATTAGACTTTGACTTTTCCTGTAAGAGACATGTGTGGATTCCTTTCTTGCTTTCTATTTCTTATAATCCATTTTCAACTATGTAATCGCAACTATGTCTATCTAACTATTGCCTGCACTCTTCCCCTACTCCGATTTTGCTTCAGTGAATCCGATTGATATATTATCTATAAATATCAATCGTTGTCAATAATCCTCTTTTCAGAAATAATTGACACACCCTTTTTTATCCTTTTTTTACATTTACATACTTTTATACATAGTTTTGAAATGAAGAACAATAAGTTATTTAACAACTAAAACGCTTCCATTAATGTACTTTTTGTTTCAAGATAGACTCGTTACAATTTATCAAATAAAGAAAACTTTTGAAGAAAATCACGGAGACATTTTCCCTCAAATCGTTATAAATTTTGAGTTTTGGGAAACTTGGGAAAACGATACTGTGATTTTAACCTCTCATTCGTTGTATTGGAATTATTTCGTGTATTTAGCACAATTCGACCCTAATAGTCTGCCAAATGAGCTAGATCAGCAACATGATTCATTTAACTAATAGAAACTTACAAATCAGAATCGGAAACCAAAATTTTGAGCTATTAGCCGTATACTATGTTTCCGCTATAAGTATAATGACTTTCGCAAAAAAAACCCATGACAAATATTTACAGACTTTTAACTATTTTCATTACTCATCCTCAGTTCGCCGAATTCACCATTTTTCTAGCATTCAAAGAGAACTCGGTATTTCAAGTACAACATCCAATCTACATTGCTTAGGTATTATTCTAAACTATGATATTTGCAGTTAACAATAAATTTGTAGAGTTACAAAAAATTCAACGATCTTTTGATGCATACCCAACTCCTGTACCTACTATGCTAGTAACGCTCAAAGAAATCCAAAGTGAAAAAATTTGTTTAATAAGTATTAATCCTCTTTCAGTTCATTGGAAATTCTTCCTCTTTATTCTAGAAAACCCAAACTGTGTACCTCACAATCTTTATTTTGAATTGCCGAAAAGTGATTCTTCTCAGAACGATTTCATTACTAAAGAATTGGAAACAATTAACAATTAAAAAACAGCAATGATATTCTCATAACAAAATTGCCTTATACAAATTCAATTTTTTGAAAAATCATTCGTGAGAACAAAAAGTAACAGAGTTATACCACAACGAATACTCCATTTCGAATATTTAAACACTTGGACTGGTGGAACCATCATCTTAACACCATCTTCCCCCTATTGGACATTCTTCATAAATATATCCCAAGCATTAAATGGTTCCAAAATCCCTTTTAATTTAGATCTCCTATAATGCTGTTCCACTTTGGTGAGCGACTAGTCAAAGAAGAATCCCTCGAGAGATCATTGATTGAAACCCCCACTGCAGAAATAAAGCCCTTTATAATCATACATTATACTGACTACGAACGTGGATGTGAGGGTTCTACTCGAGTCACCATGGGAATGATGCACTGGGAATTCTTTCTCGCACTCATCGATATCGAAGAGCACTTCCCAGTCAACTTGGGCGCTCTTCAGTAAAGTAATTTGTTTTACATAACTTGCTCTCCACAAAAAATTTTTTTTCTCTCCTTTCCTCTTCTTCATTTTTTTCTATCCTTTTTTTTCTGATCAATTTGTTCTTTTCCCCTGATTTCTTTCCAAATTGTTAAAACTAAAATGATATTGTTTATTAGTAAGGAAAAAATTAAAATTGTTAAAGTAGAAAGATGGTTCAATATTTGTTTCACACAGTATAAAGCATGTATCAAGATAACTTATATGTTTTTAAGCACCGGTACCATTAATCATTATTACATTTATCCAAACGAGAAACACTGGAATTTCTTTTTTGCTATTGCAGATTTAAATGTAACTATCCCCAAAGAACTTGAACACCATGGATTAGAACTCGTATACCCGGATCTTTCTGATTTGTCCTTATAATGGGAAACATTCTGAAAATATCGTCTCAGCAACCTCAAATTGATACAACCCCTAAAATTGAAAGCCCTGTTTGTTATCTCCCTTGCCGTCAATTCAAAAAATTGCACAAAAACCCAAATGGTCAGCCCCCCCATTTTGCTTGCATTCCCTGTAGAAATGAATTATTTAAATATTGGAACCAACCTAAATGCCCCATTTGCGTAACTCCCATTTATACAATCAGTCATTGCCATTATTTCCAGTGTGATTCTTGTCAAGAAATCAAAAAGTTATCCACTTGCCACAGCCACTTCAAAAACCTACACCCTAAAAAATCAATTTGTTTGCAGTGTATGACTTGCACAACTACTAAATGCCCTTTATGCAAACAAACAATTGACCCAAACAACCCGTGGTAAAATCCTCAATTCAAAACTACGTTCACAAACTATCCAAAATGTTTACCCCCACTTTACTTGATTTTTTATTAATGGCCCTTATGATTATTGCAGCAGCCTTCTCCTTCGTTTTAACCGTTTTCCTCGTAGTTGTAAGTATTCCTTTCAACTTTTTGATGTTCATAATTATATTAGTAATAGACCAAACAATAAAATCCCAAAATAATCGACAACCAAATGCTCCAACCGTGCAAGTCCCATAATTCCTTCCAACAACAATCGTTCAAAAATGAATACAATTGACAAAGAAACCAATACTATAGAATCCAAACCGGTCTCATTAATTTGTTTATGCTGCAGACGCGAAACAATTGTTTTCAAGAAATTACACGTTATTGTAGAAAAACTGCATAAACAATTTCCCAGAGAAAATCCTCACTATGTATGTATTCCTTGCAGAAAGGCACTTTTTAAAAGATACCCAAACCCTAAATGTCCCATTTGTCTTCGACCTTGTCTTCCCGTCCTGATCACATCCTACTTTCATTGCAATTTATGCGAAAAAATGAAAACAGAATTAGGAGTAACAAAACACCCACATTTTTCCCAACATGACAAACACCGATTCTGTCGAGTGTGCATAAATAAGCTGACAAGATGTCCCATTTGCAAAAATTTTCTTTAGACGACGTTGTCTAATAAACCAAAAAGAATTCAAGTACAAACGATCTTTTTTTCTCTCTCTTTTAACTTTTCCTCGGGAAGGGGTTACCTCAGCTTTCTCCAGCCTGCCCCCTGGCTTTTGAACCTAAATAATTCAGAACACTAACACGATAACTGAAAATTCCAAAAATGACCCGGAAAATTTCTTTCTTTCAACTCAGCAAGGTTGTCTCCCCAGCTGCACGGGTCGTTGCAGCCGTGTTAGTGTGACGCACGCCCCAAGACCCACACCTCCGGGCAGCGGAGAAAGACGTACTTGTGCCAGGGCTGCCCGCCTGGCATAAGTATAAAAATTTTTTTATTATTGCCCCCCCCCCCCCTCCTTTATTAAAGTTAACTTTGCATTTAGCAAAACAAAAACTTTTATACCAAACTTTAATAACAAATGCATTTAGCATTATAAATATCAAGTAAAGCAGTTAGCAACAAAACCTTACAAAAACATTTCTACAATAGAATACATTTTATATTAGCAATACAATTGCAAACTTGAAAAGAAGCCATAATGTGTGATATTGATGACACAGGCTAACCAAAATCAAAATATTTTAGATCACCCACAAGGAAACACTCACAATGACTACCAGACCCACACTCGCAAGCGTAGTAATCCCCAATCAACATCAACAAGTAACAACACAACAAGAACAAACACAAACCCCTTCTTCCCAGCCTCCTATTTTCTCAAAGCCTCCATTTACTACAACCATTGCACCTCCATCAACTTCGAGTCAATATGATCCGCAAAACAATTGGATAGTCGATCGAAAAAGACCAGCACCAGGAAATCAACAAAGCCGTCACGCAGAGAAGATAAGAAAAATGGCAAATATAGATGACCTCATTAGTGACAAAGAGCGAAAGGACATCCCCTATTGCTTGAAAATTCAGAAAATTAGGGAAAACGTTGTAAATCCCATGAACCCCAGATTTGTGACGAACTTGAAGTATACTTTGAAAATGCAAGCCAATAAGTTCAGAATCTCTGACAAAGTTAAGGTTCAGAATATTTCAACCGGCGAAGAATTTCTTGCGAAAACTGAAAACCTGCCTATTTTGAAAGAGTTCTCATTACCAGAAACAACAAACGTCTGGAGAATAAAAGACAGAGATACCCAAAAGAACACTTACCTCGCCAGAAACAATCAGCTGGACTCGTATGTCAACTTCCCCTATGCCCACTTAACTGCCTTCCCGACGCCTGCGGACGCCATCGAAGAAGTCACCCAAGCTTCACTAATTTCGCAGAATTCCAAGTTCCGACAGGAGTTATTTGTTAAAGAAACCGAATTGCAGGAGCTACAAATTAGATTTGAAAGATTACAAATGCAGAACAGTGAAAAGGAGAAAGTAACAAGCGATGACTATTGGCGGAGGCAGTACATCGTCTCCCAGCAAGTAAAAAAAACGGAGGAAAGTAATGTTAAAGAAATTAACAAAGTGTATGCAAGAAAGCATTTAGAAATCACTACAGCCAATCAGAATTTAGGAGTGGAGAACAAAAAACTGGTTGAAACAGTACAGCAACTCAACACTGAATTGACGAAACTCAAGAAGAAGAACCGAAAACAAAAAAGGATAATCAAGGAACTATCAAATACAGAAAAGCATGAAGATGGAGATGAAGTAGTGGAAGTTGTTGATATCATGGACGACGGAAACAGTCCAGTACCAAGCCCAGTCATTTTGCCCCCAGAATTTTTTGAATAATACAGCACAACATTATCGCCCTTTGCGATTAATTTTATAGCATACCATTGTCACCCTTTGCGATTAATTTCATAACTGTCTGAACTTGTAGTAACTCATTTATATGTCTCAAGCGCAATAAAATTATATACGATGCAATATATTTCTTTCTTTTTAATCATTTTCTTTTCTATCTTAAAAATCGGGGTGAGCTGTAGTATTACGAGAGCCGTTACAAATGAACGGATAATTAATCCCGCATTAGAGCGAACGTATTTAGGCGCTAATTAACCATTCTTTCGCCGCGCGCTAAACGAACTAACGCTTGTTAAGACTACCAGTACACAAGTATTTAAACAACTCAGTTCGACTTATTTAAATAACACAACCTTAGGCCTGGATCTCCTCGCTTATATCCAGGATAGAAAATGTACGTTGTTGAACGTAGGCGGCCTGTAAAACCACAGTTTCTTTTGATTTAAATTACTTCTGCTTTTGACAGTTGCAATGCAGATCTTTCCCCCCAAGTTCAATAAAATGAAGCAGATTGCTTCAGGGTAAAAGACAATAGAGTCTCATAAAAAGCCCCCAAGAAAACCATAATTGTTGCGGTTTTAGAAGAGGGGAAAAGCAGAAAACAGGCGCCTACGAAATCAATAATTGATGCTCTCAGCTTTTTAGATTTTTATTATTTTTTGGAGTTTCAATAATTTCTCCGTGAGATAAAAAAGAGTTAATTCTCTTGCCTTCTCGGCCAATAGGAAAATTAAGAAGCACCTCACTATGAACGTGAGTTTGTGATTCGCTCCCTATCGGCCCAAACGGAGCTGAGAGGAATTAATTGTTTCTCTCAGCGAAGTGGGACTGAATAAAATTAGAGAGACAGAAATCACTCCCAGAAGCAAGCAGCAGACAACTGCTTTCATTTTTCTCAAAATTTAACTTCACTTTAACAAAAAAATAGTCGAACAAAATTGTTTAATAACTTAGACGAATAGTTCCAGATTTAATTTTATAACTTTCTTTTTCGACAATTAACATAACTGAAGAAACACCCAAGTGAACGATCGCCCAGCAGCTCACCTGCATTTCACCACTACACAACTGGCAATTAGTAAGCTGTAATTTTATACTTACTCTTTTATAAATTAAATACTTTCAGCCCCCCAACTATTTTAAATTGAGACTTATAGCACAGACAGGTCTTAGGCATATATCTTTGCCTTCGATTTGTTATATCTTTTGTCAAATTTGACTGGCATACATAAAGAGATCCTGTATTGTGTGATCTGTAAGAGCCCAGCCAAATTTGATATACGTACGGCAAATTCAGTGAAGAAAAATTCACCGCCCAAACGTTTAAGATTTTGCGTTGAATGTTTTTTTCATCACAGCAGTTTATCGGTTTCCTTAAAGAATTTGCAAGAAAACCCCCGACTCGTCCGTTGATTTCATTGCTTCTAACATGTAATTTGGAATAGATGGGAATCCATATGACCTCTAATAATTCTGCGATATAAACTGTTAGGTGCTAAAAATGCTATTTTTTTCTAGTTTTCAAATTTTGACTGACAAAAAAGTGACATATTGGTAAGTTTTTGAAGCTAATATATTGCATTAAGTCCTCGAGATAAAAACTGCTATCATCTTTCAAATCAAGCTGTTAGAGCTGCTGCAAAGATTCGGGGTTCGAACATTCTGGGTTTTAACTTTTCCGGCGCTTCTTTCATCACTTTTCATTGTTGTAATTGTATAATGAAATAAATCTGCAAAATTTTGTTATTCAGGTTTCCTACCCAGTGGATCCTCAGGTGCCAAGTCCCACCACGTGAATGTTAAAAACAATGGTGTAGGAGAAGTCAAGATAAAAGGTGGAGGCCAGATGGGTCACGTGACTCACTTCAAGTTCCAGGGACCAGATGTTACTTCACACAATTTCCTTCTCAAACAGTAGGAGCATTTTTTCCAAAGTCTCTGCCCTGATAATAAATAATCCTGACTTCAATTTTTTAAACAAACAAAGTTTTGGTAGTCATTTTTCTTAACTTAAATCCGCATATTTTCTGCTGCTTGTCGGAGAGTTGTTCACAATGAAGAAAAGTATATTACTCTATAAATTTCTGTCAACATAAATAGGATAAAAATATCTAGAAAACAGTAGCCTCCATTAATATGTTGTTCCCTTGTCTCGAATAAATGATGACGCAATATTGGGTCATATTTTACAGAACCAAAGAGAACGGAGTAACTACACTATGTCTCTATGCAGAGGAAAAACCAACAACAGAGATGCTGGGCGGAAGAGGAGTGGAACGGGGGGAGATTCTTCAACAGAGAGGAGGTGGAACCAAAGGAGGAGCTGCAAATCATCGAGGAAGTCTTGCCTCACTTGAGTATGAACTCTTTCAACCTCAAGAACTATCTCTCGTTGTTTTTTTGTATTTGATTAATTTGATGGGTCAAATTGGTAGGTCAATGTAGGTCATTTAAATTCTCAGACAGCAAAGCAAGTCATCGTCTAAGGTCCCGTGTTGAAAATACACCCCCCTTGATACCCACAATTTGATGTAAAAGTTGGGGTAATTGTCTATGGGGGTGAAACGATGTAAGATTAGGGAAGTAATGGGGGAGTAATGGGGGATTTTTGGACTTTGTCCCCTAAAAATTACCCCTAAAAAAGATGTAAGATTAGGGGGTAACTTTAGGGGGTAAAACGATGTAAGATAAGGGGGTAATGGGAGTAATGTTAAATATATTCATATAGGGTACTCATAAAGAGTTGCAAATGATCGAGGAAGTCTTGCCTTACTTGAATATGAACTCCTTTAACTTCAGGAACTTTCTGTCGTTTTTTTGTATTCTTTTAATTTGGTAGGTCAATTTGGTTGGCCATTGTAGTTTAATTAATTTCTCATACAGCAAAACAACATTGAACGGCGTGGCATGATTGCGTTTTATTGTCATCGTCTAAGGTTATAATATTGTGGTGGTATTTAGATTATTTTCTAAACACCTTTTTCCGGTTGCGACTCATTTGTCTTTATTTCCGCGCAAGATTTCTAAGGATAGTACAGACTAAGAGAGCTTGGAAATTTAGTTCAAAGAAACTTAGTTCAAACTGCAAGCAAATTTAGTTGAAACTGCTTGTTTGACAACTGGCAAAAATTTACTGTCCGTTGTTTGAAATTTTGCTATTGAACGGAAGACAGAAAAAGATTCTGAATTGTATTCGGGCGCTGTCTTTTACGACTCGGAGAGGAGTTTTGAAGGAAAAGTGTCTTTAATCAATTTTCATGGTGTTAATATTCAGGCGAGAAACGGAACATGTGTAAAATCGTGAAGTGGTTTAAGTTTTGAAGAATTTATGCAATAGAGCAAAAACAAGGGGGTTTTTTCATACCGCTGTTTTCAGGAGAACGAGAAATTGTTTAAAAGATTTTTCTAAGTGAGCAAGTTTTGTTGTTCACGTGCAGCTATATTCATGAGTTTTTTTCAGTATGCTATGAAAACATTTTTTGACTGTTTTTTTAATGTTTAAGATATCCAAAACTGTTGTTTCCTTGTTAAAGATTTTTGACGCATTTTGTCCAATTTTTAGCCAAATGCTCCCTTTTGCTCCTTTTTATTTGCAATGAGGTTTGTGCTTATTGCTCATTTATATTAAATTAGGAAACGATTGTACTCTTGCAGGGTTAAAACAGCTGTTTAATCAAACAAATTTACAAAAAAGAAAGAAGTATGTGATTGAATATGTCTATTTTTTGCGGTTTGTCTTAACTTAATTTTTTGAGACCAGTGAAACTATACCGCTACCTAATAGGACTTTCACATCACAGTGCGCTCAAACATTTTTTTTCTTTCCTACGAGAGTATGATTATTAATGTTATATGTACTTTTATTATATTAAAAAAGAACGATTGATTTTTTCTATTTTTCAATATATTTAAATTTATGCTATTTTCTCTTGTGTTATTCGGCTTAAAATTGCATTTTCCGGTTTTCTTCAATTGGCTGGTTGAATTATAATTATGTCAAAGGTTAGTGTTTGTATTTTGCATGTGTTTGTAGCCATTTTTGTTGTTCTAATAATTTGTCCCTTAACAAATAACTCTCTAATGAATTTCATCAAATTATTTTTTCTGATTGGAACTGTTTATCGAAAGGTTTTGAATGACATCGACACTAGAGGTTTTCAATTTTTTGCATATTTTTTTCATCATTATAATGCTTACTATTGTTTTGTCACCTGGTCCCATTTTTAGAGCTCTATTTTGGATCTCACAAATATGATATTTTGATATATGAAAGGTTTTTCAAAATCTTTTTAAACAGTTTTCAGGACTTTAATTTTGAACAGCCTAGAGATATGTCTTGAATTAGATTATATGGTAGAACAATGAAGTGAAGTACAAAAAGTTCATCTGAACTTTTTTTGAAAAATGTTTGCTTTTGAACTTTTGATTGTTGCCAAGTTTTTTGGTACTTTTGTTACGTGGTCCCTGAGTGTTTTCTATTGATGTTCATATATGTGTTTTATCGATTGCGTCAAACTCGAATTGCGTGTTTGACGTTGTTGCATCTTATTTTCAAAAACTCTTAAAATCGGTTTCTGCCGAATGTCGTTTTTGTTGTGCTTTTAAATTTATCTTTTCAGTGGAGTTTTACGAAATGGATGTTTGCAGTCTAAGTTTTTTGAATTTAATTTTATTGGACCTAATGACTTTGATAACCCTACGTTCCTGAAAACAGAAAAAAAATTTTTTAGGTTTTAGATTTTTTGTAGTGTTTATTATATTCGGGGACGTCTTGGTATTTGATTTGTTCACTATCAAAATAAATTGTTTTCACGGGAAAAACAGTGAGGATCTACGAATGGTGACAAAATGTAGTCGCTACTCTCCGCGAGCGGAGAGTATGATAATTTTGCAATGCTGTATTGGTATATAGTAATGGAGCCGATGATAGTGCAATAGGCTTTATAGCAAAACTGAATGCTTTGTATGAAAATTCTAAGTTTCTGCTAAGTTTCCTTAAAACCATATATGGCGTTTTTATTAATACTAAAGTACCTTTGATGGTTGTCAGCCCGGTTCTAAGTTTTGTTAAGCTGTACAAACCATTACCAGCGCAAAAACAAGCACCAATCTATATTGGTAGTCAGATCCAACGTTTTGATTTTACGTGGCACGTTTGCACAATTGCAAAAGTCATAATTCAGAGATAGGTTCTCTTTTCAGTTCTCAAGTTCTCTTTCATAGTTCAAGTTCTCTTTTCAGTTCCATCGGGAGGCGCAAACATTTTTTTTCTTTCCTACGAGAGTATGATTATTAATGTTATATGTACTGTTATTATATTAATAAAGAACGATTGATTTTTTCTATTTTTCAATATATTTAAATTTATGCTATTTTCTTTTGTGTTATTCGGCTTAAAATTGCATTTTCCGGTTTTCTTCAATTGGCCGGTTGAATTATAATTATGTCAAAGGTTAGTGTTTGTATTTTGCCTGTGTTTGTAGCCATTTTTGTTGTTCTAATAATTTGTCCCTTAACAAATAACTCTCTAATGAATTTCTTCAAATTATTTTTCTGATTGGAACTGTTTATCGAAAGGTTTTGAATGACATCGACACTAGAGGTTTTCAATTTTTTGCATATTTTTTTCATCATTATAATGCTTACTATTGTTTTGTCACCTGGTCCCATTTTTAGAGCTCTATTTTGGATCTCACAAATATGATATTTTGATATATGAAAGGTTTTTCAAAATCTTTTTAAACAGTTTTCAGGACTTTAATTTTGAACAGCCTAGAGATATGTCTTGAATTAGATTATATGGTAGAACAATGAAGTGAAGTACAAAAACTCATCTGAACTTTTTTTTGAAAAATGTTTGCTTTTGAACTTTTGATTGAAAAATGTTTGCTTTTGAACTTTTGAAGTTTTTTTTGGTACTTTTGTTACGTGGTCCCTGAGTGTTTTCTATTGATGTTCATATATGTGTTCTATCGATTGCGTCAAACTCGAATTGCGTGTTTGACGTTGTTGCATCTTATTTTCAAAAACTCTTAAAATCGGTTTCTGCCGAATGTCGTTTTTGTTGTGCTTTTAAATTTATCTTTTCAGCGGAGTTCTACGAAATGGATGTTTGCAGTCTAAGTTTTTTGAATTTAATTTTATTGGACCTAATGACTTTGATATCCCTACGTTCCTGAAAACAGAAAGACAATTTTTTAGGTTTTAGATTTTTTGTAGTGTTTATTATATTCGGGGACGTCTTGGTATTTGATTTGTTCACTATCAAAATAAATTGTTTTCACGGGAAAAACAGTGAGGATCTACGAATGGTGACAAAATGTAGTCGCTACTCTCCGCGAGCGCTCAAACTTCTTTGGAAAGCTGTGTAGAAAGTAATGTATGGTAAAAATCTAGATCGATAACGAACAAACTCAACAGAATACCCGTACTTAACGCTAAGTCAATATCAGTACTGGGCAAGTCTAATTCCAAGTCTAGATATCAGTACTGATTCAGAGCTATGATCATAACACATTAAAAACTTGTCAGACTTGGCAAGTCTTAATACAAGTGCGAAAATAAAGTTACCTAAGGGGATTGCACCCACGCTCTCCATATCCTTAGGGTGTTTGTCCTTCTTACTGCGCCACCGTGACTGTTGAACTTTAATTTTTTGCGCCGTTAAAGTACGCTTGAAAGAAGCAAATTTCAAGCGAGAAAGCGAGCAAATTATATTACATGGGAGACTTGCAATTACAATTGCACAGTACTGATTAACACTTGGAGTTCGGTACGGGCATGGCAATTAAAAGTAATAGTTTTTAACAGTCTTGAGCAAAGTCGTGAACGAAGCTAAGACTTGTCGAGGGTGAGAAAGAGCACTAAAATATTAGTTGCAAAGACTTTAACCAGGTTTTATATTGAGGCAAGAAAAGCTGAATAAGCTAGTCAAAATGCCAGAATTTTTTTACAAATGGCTCAAAGGTCAGAAAACGTCACAAAGTTTGAAACCGTCAGAAAACGTCACAAATTGAAGCTGCCGCGATAGATTATGATCCTCAATATATGATAATTTCGCAATGCTGTATTGGTATATAGTAATGGAGCCGATGATAGTGCAATAGGCTTTATAGCAAAACTGAATGCTTTGTATGAAAATTCTAAGTTTCTGCTAAGTTTCCTTAAAACCATATATGGCGTTTTTATTAATACTAAAGTACCTTTGATGGTTGTCAGCCCGGTTCTAACTTTTGTTAAGCTGTACAAACCACTACCAGCGCAAAAACAAGCACCAATCTATATTGGTAGTCAGATCCAACATTTTGATTTTACGTGGCACGTTTGCACAATTGCAAAAGTCATAATTCAGAGATAGGTTCTCTTTTCAGTTCTCAAGTTCTCTTTCATAATTCAAGTTCTCTTTTCAGTGGGAGGCGCAAAGTTCCTATTCTGCGTGGAGGTCACAGCAAGAGCAAACACGTGCCTCAATATGCAGTGACAAGACAGTTTTTGTACAAGAATTTGGAGAGACGAGACTTGGAGTACGCGAAGAGTATCCCCTGTTTACAATTAGAAGCAGCCACTGTTATTCGAGTGGAAAGGTCGAGTCAAATTTAAATTAATGGATATTGGGTTTAATTTCCTATGTTAAAACATGTGTCCATATTTACCGCGTGCCCAGAGGACTGAAGCTTTATATTTCTTGATAAGAACTTGTTCAGGTACTTGGCAAGATTGGTCTTGATTTTTCGTCAGCGTTGTCCATTTTAGCATTAATTTTCCGTGCAAATGAACTCAATGAATAGACAGAATGTCCCAAGTTTGCACTGGAATTTCAGCAGGAAACCATTAAGTTTTAGTGTGAATGAGAAAACAAAGTATTCCTAGTTCATATCTCTTCCCCTGAAACAGAAAAAAATTCAGAGAAAATTTTGATTTAAGTTGAGCCAACTACTCTTCGAAAACTTTCGCTATAAATAGATTGAAATCAATAATCATTGAGTGATAGCTTGATAGCTTGGACGATGTATTGATAAAAAAATTTCAAGTTCTCACAAGGCATTCGTTCAAAAAGCAACAAAAACTATTCCCCTAGAATAAGCAGTAAAGTTCTGATCAAAATTGCTCAGTCATTTCAACAAAAAAGACTTTAGTATAATTTAAATAACTGTTTTCTTTATACTATATTGACTTATTTGAACATATTTTTGTCAAAATGGCAAAATGTCAATTTTAGCTACCGAATAAAAAGAAGAGCCGCTGTTTTGAAAAATTGTAAGAAGAAAACCGTGACCAGGGAATCAATCGACTTTTGATTAACTTTCACATCGAAAAAAATGAATAGGTCGCAGTGAACCTGTAATTTGGTTACTTTTATGGCCTGAGCTGCTATTATTGGCAGCCAAAACGCACATCGGCTATAAAATTCTCCACGCGACAACAAATTTTCATCTTGCAAGATTTTGAAAGACGCTTGAAAAAAAGTTGCATTGAAAATTAAATATTCACAATTGACTGCGGTAATGAATACTTATCCACGCCAGCTTTCAGAAGTTTTGAAATTTGTTTATTTTTGCAAATAACAACTGAATGTACAAAATTGAAATAACGTTTCTAAGTATTGAGATCAAAAGTTTTAATTGGAATGGTGCGGCTTGATACCCGAGAGGTGAAGTTTGCCGTTAACATTCCAATGACCAATAGTCTGATCTTCCGCCTCCGTGAAGCTATCCGTGTGAGGATGAATTCTTACTTAACCATGGTTACGGGTTGACCATAGCCTGACCCCTTGGCTGCAATGATGGTATTAAGTGAAAGTTTCAGACGCAAAATATAAACATAGTCACCAAAAAGAGAATTCATGCTCACTAAAAGAACAGTCGGAGATGTTGGGAATAATAGAAGAGGGACCGCTGAGAACAGGCTATTGTTAAGGCAGACGGAAAGCCTAATGCTGCTCCACTGCAATTACGCAGAAACAAATTATTCTTAATTGGAATAAAAAATATGAATGTTATTATTAAAAAAATTTAAAAAAATTGATCATTTTGAAAAAATTGGTTTTGGTGAAGATGTAACTGGAAATTTGTAGCTCAATTTGTTTGTCATAAAAATCGTTTTGCGTCATTATAGTATGCTAATTTTTGCTATCCAGTGTTTTTTTGTCGGCTCAAAATGAAATTGTCTGCACAGCTTACACGTGTTAGGTATTCTACTAGACACAAAAGTTTCTAGCAACATATTTTTATTATGCTTTTAGTTTAGTGTTCCTTGTGATAATAGAGCATACATATCTTTAGTTTCTCAACTCAAAATTTCAGTTATTCATCTGATCTTGAAAAAAGTTCATAAACAAAACTTCGTGAAGAACTTACGTAAAGGGGAGTGGGCTAATATATAACTACGAAAAAATTGTATTACTTGAGCTGTGTTGTTCATTTTGTGAATACCTCTGCCAATTCAGCCGCTTGAGGTAACCAAGCTATATGTGTTCATTTTTTATCGAGTCTTTTTTTTCGAGCAAACTTTTTTTATCGAGTCTTATCTATCCAATTAAAATTATGAACAGTAAAAATATAAACTGGTCTTGAAAGCTTGAATCAATTGTTAATTATAAAGAGGTTTTACAAGAGGGTACTTTAAGAGCTGGAAACCAGTTAGTCTAATGGTTGCACCTTGAACTGTCTGTTTTTGTTGATACTGGCTTTAACACTGGGTTCGTCTCTTTTGACCTCTTGCTTTGAACCAAGAAGTCATGCTCAACTTTTGCTTGTCTTAATTTTAACTGCAAACACAGGATACGCCTATGAGTAAAAGTTAAATCTTCGTGAGTCTGTTCATTGCATCACAGAATTATGCGTGGAATTATATTGCTCACTGCTTCTTATGAAAAAGTTAGCAGGCATTTCTGTTCAACTTTTGCAATTCTGAAGAACCATCGATTTATTTCAAATTCTGTTATGAAAAAAATAATTTTTTGGGGGGAGGGAAAATGACTGAAAAATGCCGCATTTTTTAAGAGTAATCGAAAAAAGAGCAATACAATAATGTTACGTGGCTTCATCCAAAAAAAAACACGGCGAGACCATTATTCATGGTAAGATGGATATTATCCAATCAAACTTTGACAACTGATTTATCTTTGGGCATTTTTCAAGCCGCACTTTACGTTGCCTTGCGTCAGTTCACAGTTGTTAAGTCTTGCTCCGTTGCTGCTTCCCTTTTGTTCAGAAGCAAAAAAAACAGTAAATAGTTTATTCATATTGTGGAATTATTTTGCTCTGTCCATGAAAAACCAATCTCAACTCAATTTCCCAATGAAAAGACTTTCGCTTGACCCATGAAAAAGACTTCGCCTCGACTTTAAGCTAGAAGCTGGACTTTAATTTTGCCAGAAAAGTTCCTTACTAGATTGTTTCAGTCTTTCCTTCTGTCATGGTGTGAACCTGAAGTTTGCGCAAAATAAGTTTGCACTAACACTGTCAGCGATTGATTGTATTCTCAATGTTTCAGTTTGCTATCAAAAAAGGTGTGTCGTGAAAAAGTGGTGGAAAAATTACGAATCAACAAAGCTCACGACTATTTTGCAGCCAGTCAAAACCAACATGTGAAAATAGTTCCGCCTCCAATTGTACCGACAAGTCCACCAACATCACCTTCACCTCATCAGTCTACTCCATGTCAACACCGGTTGTATCCTACACCTGAAGAGTTCACACCTGTTGTGCCAGTTTACGAAGTCCCTCTGTAAATATTCCTTCTGTATGTGTTTCTTTAATCCGCAAACATGTACATGCAGGTACTCATAACGCATGTTTAAAGTATACTCAAGACCCTCTTTGAATGTATATGTACTTCCCAGACAAATATGTCCACAATGCTATCAAAACAAGAGAACATTTTCCCAAAAATTCTTAAGGATGCACACATCACACCATTTTTCAAAAAAGGAGATGTTTCTGATTTAACCAATTATCGTCCAATTTCATTAGCACCCACCTTTGCAAAAGTTATTGAAAGAATTTTACTTAATCATCTAGTAGCATCTCTGGAAAAATATGCGCTCTTGAACAAAAAATAATTCGGTTTCCAATCTAGAAAATCGTTTATTGATGCTGTGCTTTACGTTATTGAAAAAATAGTAGGAAATATGGAAGATAACGACGACACAGGTGCTGTGTTCTTAGATCTTGCAAAAGCTTTCTATTCAATTTCTCATGAGATCTTTCTCAAGAAAGCTGAAAATTCTAATCTCTCTCAATTAACATTCTTACTTGTCAAATCTTTTCTCGCAAATCGAACACAATGCGTAAAATTGGGTATTGACTTATGAATGCTCATTAAACTCTTTAAATGCCCATAAAACAGAGATGTTATTCTTTACAAATCATACTAATTCGGATCCAGTGTTTAATTTTAAAGGTGAAGTGATCAAACCAGCTCATGCTTGTTGTTATCTGAGAGTTAAAATTAATTCAAATCTAACCCATAAAACTCACCTGAACTCAGTTTTAAGCAAAATGGCAAATGCAATTCGTTCTTTGTATCTTTAAAGAAATTAAATTTTTATGAAAGCAAGAATTGATGTTATCAAGTCAGTTGTAATCTCTCATCTTTCTTTCTGCGGAGTATTACGTCAAACTTTTACAGCGGAAAACATACACTGCAGAAACAAGTATATTAACTGGGGAAAAAGTGTGTTAGTTTCCACAAAAATATGACAACTCAATTGATTTTCTCATTAAGGATGGTACCCTGCAACCCTAATTGTTTATCTCAAAAGTTAGCCCAATGAAGCTGCAAACAAAAATCAGACACTGTGAGACATCCGAAAATTTTAAAATGTTTACTAGTCGCCACAACGATAGACCGAACAAGAGAACAAATCAATTATTTATAAAAAAGAACGAACACGGAGCGGAGTAAAAAGTCTTTTATCTTGAAAAGCGTTTAAAAATGAATCAATCAGAACAAAAATGTACCCGCTACCCGCTAATAGACAAATAGGAGCCATCAAATCTTATTTTACCTATGATAACGAACAGCCACAACTTAGAGTAATTTACATGTCTCAAAAAAAGATGGCAATGAACACCTGATGAATGTTTTTGAGAACCTACCTGGATACGACAGGCTTAGGCCTCGTCTTATCAAAAGACAGTCGGCCCAAAATGGTTGTGAAAAGACTTTTACTCGGCCCAGAAGTTTTTTTCAATTTTATGGTGCACGGCAATGTAATTTTGGTCAAAAGTAACCCCCACCCGCGCACCAGAGTCAAAATTGGTCAAAAAATAATGTAAGATTACCGGCGAAAAAAGGTGAAAAAAATTTTTTACCGCGCTCACCGGATTTCTTTAAAAGACGAATCTGCCGTACACGGGTTCGAACCTCTCACCTCCTGCATGTCAACAACTTCTTTTTTCAATGCGCCATCTATCAGCTATTTGAATGATAATTCCTGTGAATTTAAGATAAGCGTTAAAATTAGCGGTGAAAATTTGTAAGATTTGCGATTTTAGCGGTGAACGTTTTTTTCACCGCATTCTGCTGGTGGCGGTGATTTTTTTTCACTGCATTCTGCTGGTAGCGTTTATGCTATGAAAAAAATTTAACCGCTTAAAACTTTTTTTCACCGCATTCATCGCACTGAGCGCAAATCTTAAACTTACTCAAATTCACCACATATGTTACATCTTTTAGCCATTTTAAGTGGTGATACCTTGACCTGGGAAGCCACGGGCAAGTACTTTTCTTCATTTTGTATATTCAATTTCCTATTTAATTATGCTAGGGATATCCGCTGATTAATTATGTAAAATTATGCGATTGACACGTCGCTTAAAGCTATCTCGAAACCCGATTAAAGGTTTGGTCGAAAAATAATGTAAGACTAGCAGTGAATAGCGGTGAAAAAAAATTCTTGTGACCGCAAAGCGCCCGCGTCTTTTAGCGTTGAATGCGGTGAATTTTCGTAAATTTTTCGATTTTTAGCTGTGAAAAATTTTTTTTTCAACGCATTCACCGGATTTCTTACAAAAAAGAAACTGCCGGACACGGGTTTGAACCTCTCACCTCCTACATGTCAAAAACTCTTTTTCCACTGCGCTATCTGTCACTTGCTTCAACGATATTTCATGCCAATTTAAGATAAGCGTTGAATTTAGCGGTGAATATTGAAAAGATTTGCAATTTTAGCGTTGAAAAAAGTTTCTTTGCCGCATCCTGGTAGCACTGAAATCATTCTTTCACCGCTCGAACGATTTTTAGCGGTGAATTTTTTTTTCAACGCATAAGCGGCGAACAAAAATTTTTCACCACTTAAATGTTTTTTTACCGCATTCGGCGCATTGAGCACAAGTCTTACCTTTTTATTCAAATTCACGACAAATTTTGCAGTTTTCAGCGATTTTTAGCGGTGACACCAGGGAAAAAATGAAACGCTTTGTTGAAACTTCCTCCTCAGGGTGAACATAGTTATCTATAACTGATTCATAATTACTATTTTTTACACCATAATGTGTTGTATAATTATAAAACCCTAACAACACACCATTATCACCCGGGTCGAGGAAAGATCGGAAAAATAAGTCAGACAAGCGGTGAAAAGTTGTTTTTTTTCACAGCGAATTTCATACAGATTTTTGCGGTGAAATGTGTTGAAATTATGTAATTTCACAGCTATAGTTAGCGGTGAACTTACAAAAATTCTCTGCATTTCACCGCCCTTTCAAGGGTTTGAACCTCTCACCTCCTGCATGTCATCCGCTTCTTCTTCCACTGCGCCATCTCTAAATTTTAGTAATTTTGTTTTCAATTTAAATCATATTCACTTTACTTTCTGTAAAAAATGCGCGGGGAATTTTTGTAAGATTTGCAATTTTTAGTGGTGAAATTACATATTTTAGTGGTGAAATGTTGTGATTTTTGTAATTTCACCACTTATTCTAGTGGTGAAATTACGTACATTCACCGCTTAAAAAGTGTCAAAAAGATATAGTAATTCTTTCCTTACTCCCCATTAATTTCACCGCATTCACTGCTGATCTCACACAATTTTAACATTTTTTTCCAAACGGTGAATTTATGTAAGTTCACCACTAAGTTAAGCGGTTAATTTTTTGAACTTCATCACAATCACCGCTTATCTCACATAATTTTGACATTTTTTTCATATTTTTTCAGAGCGGTAAATTTAGGTAAATTACCCGCTCAATTTGGCGGTGAAATTATGTAATTTCACCCCTACCAGGCGGTAGAGTTTTTTGACCGCTTTCACCGTCTGATTTATGTAATTTAAGCGCATTCATCGCTTATCTTGCATAGTTTTGCGTCTATTTTCAAAACAGTAGACATGCTGAATCCCCAAATTCTATAAAAACTCAAAAATTGCTTTTATTGACAATTGCCAATCAACCGATAGAAAAACCACTTTCTAATTATAGTTCATATTTTCGAAGCATTTAGATTAAATAATTGGAACAAAAAATGGGTGAATGATCTAGACTGCAAACAATTGGTACTGCTAGACTGCAGTAATGAGTTCTCTCGCATGATCGTGCAATATTCCCAGGAATTTCGTATTTTTTTTATAAAGCACTCACAAAAACAGAAAAATGTTAATGAAAAGAAACTTTGGGGCAGAAGAAACAATTGGACTATGCAATTGGAATGACGCATTTATTAAAGTGTTTGTCCTCGTACAGGAAGATCTAAACTCTAGTTTTTTTATAAAATAGTAGTAATACTATGTTTATGTATTATGAAGGAAAATATAGACGAATAAGAGCTACAGCTCACCTTCAGAATAAAAAATTTTAACCAGTAATAGCTCTCGAGCTCAAATTGATGCAATTGTTCTAATCATTTTTGTGTTTTTCACGCACAATTTTTCTTTGTTTTTTATTCTTTTGTTGGCTCAAGTGATTAGATGTTTTCGTTTGAGCAGACTTTTTCACCTCATAATGGGCATTTTAATAAGAAAATGTCTGAGGCTGTAATATTTCTGGTTTTGACACGCCTTATTGATAGTGAAAATCAAGGCAGATATAGGCATTTTTATAATTAAAGAAAATTTCTTTCCGTAGCTAGCAAAGATAGCACCGTTATAAAGATTCCTTGCCTATTTATGAAAAAGTCCAGCAAGCTTCGACATCAATTCAAGACAAAATTTTTCAATTGAAACGAAATTTACTTAAAAAAATGGTGTAAAAAATTGCGTCAAGATTGTTAAGCGCCGACTTCAAGACTCAGTTGAAAAATATTTCAAGCTTCAAAAATTAAGTTATTGTGGTATGAATAGCACGGCTAATTATACACGCTGATTTTGTTCAAAGTGTCATGACCGCTTTCTGCGCATTAACAGAACAACTTTAAAAATAACAATGCGAATTTTCAATCTGGAAATTTAATGTAAGTTTGACTAGAGCATGTTAACCTAGAGACAGAGAAAAAAAACTTTCTAAAAGTAAAAACGCAACTGTATAACCAATTTCTCCAGATCGCAAAAAAAACATCGGCTCAATACAATGCTTTTTTTATTTTAAAAGAGATCCAAATAACTTAATCACACTACTGAGATTTCATCTCTATTTTCTCTGCTCGCGTATCGCAATCAGAGCTGGGATGCAGTTTGCAATTATGATTAGGCCCACGTAGCGATGAAATTTATTCTACTAATATAATCCAGATTATGGATTGCAACCAATTTGATCAGACTTGAGCAAATTTTCTGTCATGCGCGTTTTCATCTTGTTCAAATTTGTTCTAATATAGTAGTGCTGGTCTTTCTTTATCCACTCTTTCAGTACACAAAGGCGGGTTGTGCTGAACATCGAGGAGTGTTCATCTTCTGCCTTAACCAGGCAACACAAATTATTAATTTTCACTCAACCAGACCTGGAGCATCGTTAGATTGGTCGAACCGCGTACAACTTGAATACTTGTTTTAAAACGTTGCTAAACGTCTGAAATAAGAGTCAAATTCTCTGATCAAATGTCAAATCAACTGCTTCTGAGTGATTTTTACGTTATAATAACTTAGTTCCAATTATATAATCTCCTAACGCTGGTCTACGAGTACTGTCATAAAACTGTCATTTTTTGAATTTTTTGTGTTATTACAATCCAAAGAACTTGGATTGTATTGGTTCTCTGTCTTTTTGTAATATGAGGTAGCACAATTTTTTACGTTGCTCCAAGTTGTGATAAACAGGAAAAACCCAGGAAAATTGAGTTTTAAATTTTTTAACAATTTCTTATTTTTTCAATGATTTATTTTAAAAATTGTTTGAATTATTTCGCCTAACTATACTTGTCTCTTATATGTCAAGCCTGATTTTTTGGATGTTTCTCTTACAGTACCGCACAAAAAATTAGCGATCTTCCATTATATTTTGTTTGCCAAGATGGGCGTGGAGTGCTATATGTTATATGCCTGGCGGAGAACACTGACGGGGAAAAGAGTGTAAAGATTGTAAAAATTTACAAAAATTAAACCCCTATTTCTCCGTCGACTAAGAGTGTAAAGTGATCAGTTATAGGAGTGTAATGTTAAATTTTAAAAGGGGAAGAGTTTATCAAAAGGGGAAAAACTTTTTGGGGGAAAAGCAAAATTTATGAAAACTAAACATCAACAGCAACCAAATTAAACCAACAAATTAAGCCATCGTCCCTCATTTTTTTCAACAAAAATTTAAAGCATGTGTATCAAATTAGAAAGAAAGGCAAATGATATAATAAGCCAAGTGAACGACGAGAGATTGTCTCTGAAATACAGTTGTGGAAATTTAGTCGTCACCTCGTTATGAGATAAGACCAATGGTGGTTCAAATCTAACACATGCATAAAGAACATTTGAAATCCGTGGAAATGACTTTTTAATTTCAGAAAATTATTTAAATAAAAAAGTTGTCGATTTCCCGGAGCTGAAATTAGAAAGGTCAAAACTCAAGAAATAAGTAGAAGTTTTGAAAAAACGTGCGATGGAGCTTGAAAGTTTCAGCAAGATGACAAATGAATTGCGACAATATTCAGTGACGAATGAATTTTTTTAGAGAACTTATAAGTTATTTCATTCATTATTGAATGAATATTAAACAATTATTTTACATAACTTTTTAAATAACTGTCCTTTTATTTTAATAAAAATTTAAAAATCTCCATATGAGCGCCAAAGATGCTATCAGCTCTAACAATTTATTTTCGTTATTGTCAAATGGAATCCACCTATTGTTGCGTTAAATGATATCTATGTAGAGATCTAAAAAATCCTTACTGATCTAAAAAAAATCTGCTGCCAAAAGAAAAGTAGGTCAATTTCGATCAAAAATTGTTGTTAGGGGGCTTTAATTTGGTGGGGGTTATAATTGCGTGGTAAAGTAGTTGTCTGGAAAAAAGCTGACCTGACCAAACCTCTCTAAAAAACCTTGAAAACTTTGATGACTTCTCTTAATAGCTTAAGGACTTCTTTTAAAAATCTTGTTGAAATTGATGTCAACCTGTCTAAAGTTCTTTGGTTCTTCTCATCCGTCTTTATTGCATTTAAAGTGTAATTGTTTAAATACTTACTCTCCTTTCGCTAATAATTAGGAGGGAATACGCATTAAGCCCTAATCCCCGCTAATTAGGGTGGATTAAGTTTGAAACCGCGGCTCGTGATGACACTAATTGGGCTGAGAGAGGTTGAAATTTTATGAGAAAGCGCCAAATTTTTGTCAAGCTTCTGTTTATTCGCTTTGGTGTTGTTGAAAGTTCAACAAAAAGTTTCTAAATTTAAAAGCTAACACTTTTGTTTTTCCTCTAAATTCGCTAAAGCATTTTGTGTCTGTGTGGCTTTTAAGATTCAATTGATGAGCTGGTCATGTCCTCATATTTTTAAATCAAATGATTGGGTTGTAATTCCGGACTTGTTTTGCTATGATTTTTGTTTGTTTTGTTATATTAGATATACGTTTAACAAAACTACTCACAACTTTCGTTGATGATTACACTCAATTGGGTTACCAGAACAGAACCGTTTTTTTTTTACTATTTGCATTGTCTGTACTATGCCGAGAGCTAATTGCTTTGGAACTGTTAGTTATGATGATATTTATTTCGTCGGGAAATATGTTGATCTTAATTATTTTTTTGAGGTAAATTCTATTTAAAAATTGCTCTTTTCCCCTAGTAATTGAGGAATTTAAATCTTGTAGGAAATTTTGCAAGATAATGCCTACTTCTTCAATTTTTTTTGCAAGATTTTTGCAAAAAAGAAATCTTCTTGTAAGTTTTCGAATCATTTCTCTACCTGCAATGTTGAGGGTTGTCGTCGAGCAAATACGGTGAAAAATAAACTTGAATTAGGTAATAAAAATTCGGAAAACCATATGAAGGCATGTTAAAAACCAACTTTTTGACAAGACATTTCCTGCATGATTTGCGTTTTCACCCTTGCCTTTTTTCCGGACTGAAACCGGCAGTGGTGGAGTTAAATAAAAAAAGCTATAGGAGAAATGAGCGCAGCACTAGGTAAAATAACATAAGCTACTCAAAATTTACGATGATCAGAGTAAAAATTCAGGACAGCCTAGTTTCTCTGAATTTGTTATGAACTACATGACAAAATCAGACTGTGGCATTACTGCTCAGAACAAAATATCAGCCTGAAAAAACTTCTCAGAAATAAACTCAACATGAAAATACTCTGAATTTACTATGAGAATAACGAAAGAACAATAAAAAATATTCTGGCGTGGAGGACCCCATCTTGCATGCAATTTCTTCATGGTTGATTTTTTTTGGTGAAATCGAAAATTTCAAAATTTGGATGAGGTTTGTCTGATCAGTGTAAAAATCAAGTTTAATCTGTCAAATACAAAATCATGATTAAAAAAGTTTTTTTGAATTTGTCCTGCTCATAAAGATTTAAAATTGGATTGCAAATGTACTGATTCAGAACTGATTTTGTGAGTTAATATGGGAATGTAAAGACTCAGCGCTGAATTGTCCTGGGACTAGGGTCCGGGAAGCCCTCTCCAAAACGAAACAAAACAATATAAATCCGTTTGGAAAACCGACTTTTTTCCTCCTTTGTCAGCCGGTATTCTAGCAAGACTTTAAATTCCACCAGGACAACTATGATTTATGAAACATGTCTTAACGTCACAATCAGTAGTTTAATTTACTAACCAGAGCTCTAAACGTCTTTTTAATGTTCTTTTTTGGCCAGATTCATTTCTTGCAAGATTCTTTTTGCGAGTTTTGAATTATCTTGTAAGAATCTCGCAAGAATTGAATCCGCCTATCACTAGGGTCACTAGGGCCATTCACGAGAGGCGGTATCAACTCAATTTAGATTATATTACTGGCAAAAAAAACTAGTAAGCTATGGTCAGATTTCATCAAGACTTAATTTTCATTTACGCATTTTTTCTACTCAGTTATGATCATTGCTAATGTGAATGTTACAGACAGCAGCAGCCGTCACGTGAGGCATCCGAGCGTGGAATCCATTTATGCTACGACTGTTTTGCAAGGAATCCAGATGCACTTCGCTCTTGTGTACATTACAAACAACAACAACAACAGCAACAAGAAAAACAACAACAGCCTCAACAAACTCGAATGAATGAGACTTCAAATCGTGCTGGTTCCGATGTGATTGTGGGGCCTATGAAAGCAACAGATGGTGGCGAGGAGAGAATTAAAACTGCTCAGTTATTGCAGCAGGAAAGTTTTTGAACGTTTTCACTCTAGTAATTGTTGCATTTCTGCGGATATTTTGTCCGGCACTCTAACTCCTATAATCTATGAATTAAATAGCCAAGATCTTAAAATCCTGCAACTTTTTCAAAAAATGATTTGAAAAGGAATGATCCTGCACAATTGCTCGCAGCTTTCCGGCAAGATTTTGAAACCTTTGATCACTGGTTTGGCCCCCATTACTGTCTCCGCTTCATCGAAGACTTATTCAGAGAATATTCAATATTGACCTACAGTTGACTCCGGTCACACCCTTTTAACTCGCATTAGGAGCATGATCTGGCCGTCAATTTCATTCGTACCTCTTCTGTGCGATCGATTCAATTAGCCATTATTTGGTCAGATCGTTTAATCTAGCCTTTTCGTAATGGCGGCAGTTTTGCAGTAAAAATTTTAATATTATCTATTATTACATTAGTATATGGTTTCTGTACTTGTAGATCATGCTGTTAACTACTGTTTTTCAACAAATTCGGGCAAAAAAAAACAATCGTAATTTCTGCTCAGGGTGATCACAAAAGCAAGCGACTGAGCAACTTGCTAACAGAATGGGGCAATGCAGGGGATGCGTTCAGAGGTGGTTCGGGTGCAGTGTCGGCTATGAAAGTGACACAATTCGAGAGACAGGGAGCCTCAACTGGAGAAGGAATTGCTCTCAATTGGAGCCAGCAGGCAACTGTTATGTTGACAGAGGATGAGAGACCAGAGAGTAGGAAGCATTCGTCTCTTTTCATCTCTCAATAATTGAGAGAGCCACTAAATTTAATTACAGATGCGATGCAAGTGATAAACGATATTGGTTACCGTTTCGAAAAAAAACTCACCTGACATAAGGTAGGAAAAACCCCTCGGGATTAAAATACCCACTTGATTGTTAAGGAGCTGCAAATTGAGCGCATTTGGCCATGCCTTGCGGCTTTATATCTTTTCCTTAAAAAACCGTCTTTGGTTTTCTGCCAGTTTTGCAACCCAGAGAGATTTTTTGATTAGAAGATTTGTTCTTTGGTGTAACTCTCATCAGGCTTAACATGTTCCACTCTTCATTTTTACTGGCTCAATTTTAAACGATCATTTTTCATAATCTAGCAAGATGAACGTCCTCAAACTTGAATAAAACTAACAATTTAATTCGAGCAAAATTTGATTAAAGCCTATTCCAAAGATATGCTCTACTGTAATTTGGAGAACTCTGCGCCCTCCTCGATGGAGCTTCTCCAACCAAAATTGCGCCAGGCTGAAAATAAAATATATCTCGGAACTCTGTCCCCCCAGAACTGTTTTTTTAATCAAAACGTATTTCTGTTCGTTTTTTTTTACTTTGATTTTACTTTGATGGTTAAGGCTCGATTTTACTTTGATGGTTAAGTTATTCAGAGGCTACCGTAAAGATTTTTAGCTACTGCTACTCAACTCTTATTATAAATTGCTCTCAAATAAAGTTTGCAGCAGTTCTATTAATCTTGTGGTCTTTTTATGCAATTTTTCACTCGACCAATTTTGTGTCTGACCCAATTTTCTCGTCCTCAAAAATGGGATTCACAGATAGCGCACGGAGAATATTAAGTTCTCTTAATACCTTTCGGCATTAATAGACTCCGGGAAGGCGATTAAAAATTTTTAGGGGAGACAATTTCATGGTGTGAAGGCCGGGTTTTAATCTTAAAATTTTGAAGCCCCTCAGTTACCCAACCCATCCCCCCATTTTAGATAAAAACTGTGCAGATTCAGAAATTGAATCATGTTGTTTGCCAGTCTTGCAAAAGGGTTATCCTTCAAAGGACACGTGAGTCGCCCAATTAATTTGCACGGTCATCCAACGTTTGTGCATTGTAAAAATTTTGTGAGATGTAAGGAGACGATCTCATATTTTCAAAAAATTGCTACAGCAATTTGGCCTTCTGTAACATAGTTCACTAAATTATTTCCATTCTGTACAACTTTGTGAGTAAACTTTTATTTAGTCGCGGCAACGCGTGCTCAACTAAGAGAACTTCTGATATTTATGTTATTGAAAAGGCTACGGCCGGCTGCTGCCGGCTTTAAAATTTCATTCAATTCTGTGATCTCCTCAGAGCTTTTTCAATCGTTTTTGTTACATTGAAAACACTGTACACCGTTCACAGGAATATGTTGACAACATTGCGTATATCCCGATGAGGGACCCCGTACCGAACTCCAAGTCTATATAAGTACTAGGCAAGTCTAAATCCAAGTCTTATTTCGTTTTCCAGTACTGGGCAAGTCTCAAAAAAAGTCTTACAAGTCTGACAAGTCTTGGCCAAGACTTGGGTAACACTTGCAAGTTGATTCCCAAGTCACACCCAACTTTTCAAAAAAATTCGAGTGAAATTTTCGAATTCAAAAAAATTTCGCAACGTGCCACGATTTTGGCATTACTTTTTGGCCACTTTCCCGGGGTGCTAGAAAATGATGCCGGGGGCATACCAAATTGATTATTGGGTGATTATTAGCCCCCCGGGAGGGTCCATTGAGGGTTTTTCAGGTGTTTTGGGCCGTTTTGAGCCATTTTTCAGCCGTTTCAGCCCCTAAAATAGCCGAAATCACCAAATTTATGTACTTTTCAGATCAGCCAAATGTCGGACTTTAACCGAGGCAAAGTTGTCAAAAGGGGTGCTACTGTGAGGGTTCCCATGATAGCCCAAGGTCCCGTGGTGCGGCACCCAGTGGACCCTATTATGGCGCAAAGTCCTACAAATCTGCCCGAACAAGCGCCGAGAGATGTCCCATAATAAAAACTTACTCAAGAGCCAATGTTGCCCTCTGTTAGTGCTAGTAAAACTAGTTATAATTAGCCAACTATAACTCTTTATATCACTGTTTATATCACTGTTTATATCACTGTTTATAACCCGGTTATAATATAGGCTATAATATGGGTTATAAGCGAAATGAGTTATAAAATTGTGGTCGGGGGGGGTCATAGCTCCCTGGTCTTTAATTCTTTAATCCGCGAAATACTGGTCCAAATTAGATGTCATAAATATAGTTTTATAGCTTATTTCACGGGCAATTGAATGAGCTATGTCCCGTCCCAATCCGATTCGTACTTTGGTCAGAATTCTGGATTTCAAGTACCGTACCCCCGAAAAGTGAGGTGTACCTGGTGCTCGTACTCTAATAACTGTTTTTTGAGTGCACCTAGGAGGCTCATTTTTTGATATGAGTTAGCTTATAATGTGTGCTAACTAGCGTTACTACTCCGGTCAAATTTGATTTCGATTTCAAAAAGTTATTAGCGAACGAGCATGAGGTACCTCATGGGTCCTAATGTCGGGGGACCCATAGCTCCCTGGTCTTTAATTCGCAAAATACTGGTCCAAATACGATGTTATATATATATAGTTTTAAAGCTTATTTCACGGGCAATTGAATGAGCGATGTCCCGTCCCGGTCCGATTCGTACTTTGGTCAGAATTCTGGATTTCAAGTACCGTACCCCCGAAAAGTGAGGTGTACCTGGTGCTCGTACTCTAATAACTTTTTTTTGAGTGCACCTAGGAAGCTCATTTTTTAATATGAGTTAGCTTATTATGTGTGCTAACTAGCGTTACTACTCCGGTCAAATTTGATTTCGATTTCAAAAAGTTATTAGCGAACGAGCATGAGGTACCCTGAGGAAAAACCGTCAATTCCAAAATGATAACGTGGGAGGTCTTGAGCTTGTTCAAAAAGACGGATTTGTCAGTTATTCCTGTAGTTGGCAAGGAATCGGGCAAATATTTAGGCCTGTACTCGAAAGAGGACGTATTTCACCTGGGTGCTAATCAGCTTACTGAAGATTTCATTGTGCCTTTTTGACGTTTTTTCGATCAGTTTTGACCTTTTTCGGCTATTTTTGACCTTTTTTTCGGCCATTTTTGACGATTTTCGATCAGTTTTGACCTTTTTTTCGGCTATTTTTGACCTTTTTTTGGCCATCTTTGACGTTTTTTCGATCAGTTTTGACCTTTTTTTCGGCTATTTTTGACCTTTTTTTCGGCCATCTTTGTCGTTTTTTCGATCAGTTTTGACCTTTTTTTCGGCTATTTTTGACCTTTTTTTCGGCCATTTTTGACGTTTTTTCGATCAGTTTTGACCTTTTTTTCGGCTATTTTTGACCTTTTTTTCGGCCATTTTTGACGTTTTTTCGATCAGTTTTGACCTTTTTTTCGGCTATTTTTGACCTTTTTTTGGGCCATGTTTGACGTTTTTTCGATCAGTTTTGACCTTTTTTTCGGCCATTTTTGACCTTTTTTTCGGCCATTTTTGACGTTTTTTCGATCAGTTTTGACCTTTTTTTCGGCTATTTTTGACCTTTTTTTCGGCTATTTGAGACTGGATTAAGACTTGGCAAGTCTTGGCCAAGACTTGGATTAAGACTTGCCAAGTCTTGGCCAAGACTTGGATTAAGACTTGCCAAGTCTTGGCCAAGTCTGACAAGTCTTAAATGTGTTATGATCATAGCTCTGAATCAGTACTGATACCTTGACTTGCAATTAGACTTGCCCAGTACTGATATTGACTTGGCGTTAAGTACGGGACACCTGTAGATTTACAGTCTGGATCAAATCAGGGCTGTTCAGTCTTTTAGCATAAATCTCAAAGCCCTCTACTGCCAATGTTTTTTTGTTATTTGAAAATATTGAAAAATTAAAGTAGCACAGACAGCATGCAGATTTCAAGATCCAATAAATAAAAAGATGTTCAAGAGTGCAACTGATTTTTCATTTGCCCTTGATTGCCCTATTGGTAACCAGATGAGAACTAATCCACTAATGGTTAAATTTTTGATTTTGTTACTTGAGTCTTTCTATTTATGTTCCTGACATTTATTTGTCGTTAATTATTTGTTGTACAGATTAAAATTAGGTTGAATTGACATTTGTTTGATTTTGTTTGTCACGCCATGATTATTTCACCTTGTTTTGATACTCCATTGTGGTGACTAATTAAAATTGATTTCAACCTTGTTATCCTCAATTATAGAAATGTTAAAAACGGGGTGAAACGGGTTTAAACAACCGTTGTTAAAAACACGTTATGTTATTGCGGGGTTTTATATATATATATATATATATATATATATATATATATATATATATATATATATACAAACACACACACACACACACATATATATATATATATATATATATATATATATATATACTTTTATGTATATATTATATATATAATATATATATATATATATATATATATATATATATATATGTATATTATCGTTTGAAAAAACGGTGTTAAATTATAGGGGGTTAAAAAAGTAGGGCTGAGAAAACATAACACTTTTGTCCACAAAAGTCCCAAAAAAAATACATTTTGTGGAGTAATGAGGTGTTTGTACATTTGAAGTCACTTCTTGTAATTTTTGTTATCTGAAGGTTCAATGATGCATGAGGATAGTGATTCCTCTGAATTCCACGATTTGCCTCATCTGGGTTCATTTAAACAGCCACAGATTCAACTGAAACCCACAGAACAGTGTTATCATGATCATCATCAATCGACAACCAGACAACAGTGCACATCTGTCGATGACAACAGATGGTTCAGATCATTGTTGCACTAACTGTTCTCATAAAGATTGCTTGATACAACAGATAAAACTGTTTCTAAACTTCAGAATTTTTTCATGTTTCCTCATGAGAGTTGACTTTATATTTTTTTATAATTTGGTTGCAAACACAACGCAATCGGTCTGCACTCTTGGCCTTTTTGTCAGTAAAATTTGAGCGTCCTTTTAAGGTTTTTATGGTAAAAAAATGTGAGCGAACGATAAAGATTGATAAAAATTGAACATCTCATCCTGCAAATTTTACTATTCGGAGTAAAACTTAAGGAAGCTTATAATCGCAATCGTGAGAGACGTTTTGAACAGAATGTGCGCTCCATCACAATATTTCAGTGAGGTGGCTGGGGTACGTGATCAATGCTTTCGAGCAATGTTCTGAATTAAGTATTCACTTAGTGCAACATTGCATGAAATGATAGCAACAGAAAAGACGTTAGCCAGTATGTGCCAGCTCTGCCTCTTGACATGTTCAGTGACCACGAAGGAAATAACTGCATGTCGTCTATTCAGCCGAAATATCACAGCCATCCCGTCAAGCCGAATTATGAGGGCTATCACTGTCATTGCGTTTATAATAATCAACTTCCTGATGATCAAGATTTGTGCTATCGGAACAATCATCCGCATAAATGTCATCATCACATGATACCAATTAACTCGGCGGGTTCTCGCGCAGATTTGATTACACAATTCCAGGGACGATTAAGCTTCTTTTCCCAGCTAACCATTCAACAACATCAAACATTGAAAATCGTAAAGAATATGGTAAAAAAAATCTGATGAATCATAGAGTGGTTTGTAACAACATAAGGTTTCTCGAAAACTTGGAGTGGATGCTGTCAATTTTTTCATCCACTTTGTTTCTTTTCATATGAAGTAAAGAACTTTTATTGTGCCGAAGTGCCAGCCAGTATTGTTCATAATAAATTGAAAAAAGTAGACAACCCAAATTATAGAGGAGTTGAAAATTGCTAAATTCCTAAGATTTGACTTCATATATTTCTAGCGCAATTCCCAGTCCAGGGACAAAAAATTAAGCTTTTCAACTAAGGTAATATTCACCATGGATACTTTACAGTTAAGTTATAAAATATTTAATCAATCTTACCCGATCCAAAGGATAGTCTGTTGGGAAATGAAGTAAGCATCCCTATAACTACCAGGAACAGCTTCCACCTCAAATAATATTTGACACCCTACCTCTTGACATGTACGGCCATGTCAATCCTGCAAACAAATTTGCAATGAACAACTGTGTTGTACAAGAACATACAATGGGCTGTAACACACATTGCAATGCAGATCACGTGGACTTCTGGGGTTCAAATGAGGTGATGAACAAATGCTGCAGAAGCCTCTATCCCTCATGCGGAGTTCATGGTGAGAGCGAAATGGATGTTTGAACAGCATGAAAATTGTTGTTACAACATTCCATGGAATGGGGACTGGGTTTAGGAACTTTAAAACAGCCCAAACTTTTTTGTTGAGCCAATTCGCGCTGACAGATATCTCTGGCTGAGAGAAGCAAAAATGGTATCATTGAAAAAACCATGCAGAACAGAAGAGGTTGAGGAGGTTTTTTGATCTGTTGCTTGCACGAGTAAAAAAAAAGAGATTCAAAATTTTGATAATTTTTCACTTTTCTTGCATTTTCACGCAGTCGGAATGCTCAAATTCGCCCAAAATCTTTAAGGTAGTTTATTATCGCAGTCTTTTTCCTATTTCTTTCTGGATGACCATGTCGGGAGTTTTTGCTCAGTTTTGCCGCAGTCTTTTTTTCTATACTTTCTTTTTTTGTAGGATTGCAGTTGACAAAAGACCATGTCTCCATCCCGGTTGCAAGGCAGTTTTACTAGGAGGGTCCTGGGAGTTTTAGTTCTTCCGTAAACGGTCCAAGTCTTTTCAGCTCTGTCACTTAACACTTACAATATAGGAATTAGAAGATTTTGTTCACCTCAGCAAGGTCATGGTCTAATCGCTTGCGCGTTTCTTTGTCTTTTTTTCAGTACTCCCCGATTTCTTAATATATTGTTAATTGATATCGGTTGTTTTTCAGTCAGCGGGTCACGACGGTTCCTTTAGGCTGTGTGCAGTATTGATCAGTGACTAGAACTCCGTAGTATTTGCAAGAATTTTTTTGACAGTTTTGCGAACCTTTTTTACTTCAGAATTGATTGCCTGTATTTTCTAGCTTTTTCCAGCAGTTGTTGCAATTCTGATTATTTTACTTCTCTTGTTACTAGCACCGCAGGCGTTTGGGAGACGTAGACATAGCTCTTTGATGCCATTGACACCGTCATGTCGGAAGCCAGTACATGAGGGGATTAGGTATATTTGGCAGCAGCACTCAAAACAATTATAAGTCTTATCTCGGTCTCATGTTTTTTGGCACGTTTTGCGCTTGTTTTTTGACATTTCAGTATTAAAGCTTAGCGTTGCTCAGGAGAATGAAAGCAAGGGACGGAGACAGTGGTTTTTGGCTTAGAAATCCAGTTCAAAAGTTCGTTTAACGAATATCGGAAAAACTCTGTTCCTTATATAGTTCAGTCAAAAAATAAGCTAGAATAGCTAAAAAAGAATTCAGTCTAATCTTCGCCTTATCAACTTCAACTGTTTTTGTCTTATCTGGGTCGTCGAACAGACAAGACGAGAGCAGGTTTATCTATGCGGTGAAGGCCGAATCCTCAGTAGCGGTGACGGTGGTGTTGGCTGCCTAATTCTTCATTCGTAGACGTTTTTTCTTCGATTTCCTTTTTTGGCGTTGCAGTTATACAATTGCAGCGATTTAATGTTTTAACTGGTTCAATTTGTCAACTAGTTCCTGAACAGTAAATTTTCCTACTTTTTAGTTCGGGTCGAATTGTTGATGAATTCTTTCCAGGTGATTATCTTTTTCGGTTTGCCAATGAGAAGGGCGCGCAACTGTGCAGGCGTTGATCGATTTGGATTGAAACTCAAGTCTCTCATTTCGGACGTGTGTCTGCAGAGTTTTCTCTTCAGGTCGTTCGGGGTGTCTCGCAGTGCGTTGTTGAGTGAACTCGCCTCCAAAGATGAACACTTAAACGAGCTGGTCCGTAAAATTTTTTTCTGGACTTCCATGCAACAATCTCGGCCATATCACGGAAAAACAAACTATTTGAAAAATTTATCATACAAACTTTTTGCTTGGCTTCGTCTGGAAATTTAATTTTCGTGAAGATTTTAAATAGTTAATTTTATTTGTTGTGTTCTCTTTCGTTCTCGATTATCACTAGGGGTTGTCTTCAAGACGAACATTTTTCGCAGCCAATTCAAGGAGTTGAAAAAAATCGATTTTAATACTTTGAACAAAAGGTACGTCATCATTTTCAAAAAAATCAGTTTGCAGTTAATCAAGAAATTATCTATTGATAGAGGTCTCAAAATTAAATCAACGCGGCTATCAGCTGATCTTCAGAAAACGGAAGCTCTATGTTGAGCTACTGCCGCAAATTGCATAATCTTGAGCAAAAAATTTATTTCGAGTACGTATAAATTGAAGTTTATAATTTCTAGGTTTGAATGAGAAGTTGTTACATTATTCTTTAAAAGATTGAAAACTGATCTGGTTTAGACATACACTACTGATCCTCCTTTTCTGAATAATACGAACTTTCAATTCAAATTATTTGAATCTGAAATGTCAACAGAATGGCATGCGATGACATAGTATGAGACAGTAAAGAATGTTTATACTCAGTTTTGCATTTAAACTGATTCTGTACTAATTTTCACTGGGTGATATCCCCGGAAAATTAAGATTTGGGTGGGTGAGCATGGGTCTTCTTCAGAGAGGGCGAGTGTCCATTTAGGCGATGGAATCGTGTTAAAAATAGTCTGGAGACAAATTTTTATTCATATTTCATCAGATCAATCATAGCAACATCAACATAATGTTCAACAAGCATCTATCGAAAAAAATGTATATCAAGGGTCATTCTACTGGGCTACTTAGAACTCTCGGTTAACTGAATTTTTTCTCAGGAATGCCCACAAGTTTCCCGCACGATCTGTATGCTCACCAGGATCTTAATCCGAGTAGGAAACAATCCTTTCGCCCTTCATCAACTGCTGATTCAAATGCCACCGTTGCTGACGAGCCCTGCATTCACTGTAGGGCCAAATACGCAAACTGTCACGACATTGGTTGTAGAATTCAGTCAAACTCTGATGCAATAGGGAATACTACCCTGATCCAGGGATTTTGAGGTTGAATATAATTGAACTGTATAGCCTTTTCATGGTTGAATGTTACCACACAATTGAACATTTTTTTCTACGAAACGTGAGACCTTTCATTCAGTTTAGATTCGGTTTTGAGCTTTTACAGTTTGAAGGATGTTTTATTTGGTTAAATTAAACTAGATTGAAACTTTTCCGGAATATTTGGCACAGCATTTGTGATAGAAAATTTTAAACAGGGGTCTAAGGTTCATTTCTATGAAGGTGGCTGTGTGGCTGCTATATGGCTTTTTGAACCACATGGTAGAAAGAGTTTGACTTGAGGAATCGTAGCTTCTGGATTTGTGAAAGACTCAGCCAAGTCTTCAACAGTGCGTTCCTCCCATCTCCGAATTCCGATTCCGAATTGTTGCTGGGACAATCACCCCACCTATGATGTTGAGAACACGACCATTACAGACCCGACTCGGAGGTTCTCGGCTCCTCCCAGTGGGAGAAATTACGCAGTTCTGATTGGAGCAAGTAAGTTTAGGGGATTCATTTTTCACGCATTGAGAAATTTTGTTTTTCCGCTGTGGATCTTGCCTATGAAGAAAAGTACACTTACCCGACGCAAACTGGTTCTCCTTTGAAACTCAGACACCCTCGGCAATTTTTAATGCTCGTTATTGAATAATACTAGAAATATTAATAAATTGTTTCCTGGTGTCTTTACAAAAAAAAACAAAACAGTTACACACTTGACAAAATCTTATAAAAAACATAGCACCAGAGAAATCGCCATTAGACCATAAGGTCCGTTTTCGGGCGTCTCATAATCGGAAGAGAAATCTCATGCAGAAAGCATTCGACGCAGCTTTTTAAGAGCTTGCTCTATTTGTAAAATCTTGCCTAGATACATTTAAGACTGTTGAAGAATCTTGCAACATTTTTTTAAGATTAGAAAAACTGTAAAATGAGGGCTCTCTAAGTCTTCATAAGAATTTGCATAGGAATTTAAGTTCTCATGATGTAGCAACCTTAAAAATTTAAATTCCTTTTGACTTAATTTAAGCCACTCAGTTAATAAATTTTAATTACTGAATTATTTTGATGTCTGGACATATAGCACCTCCTTTTTGGCTATGACGCGTTGTCGATTAAAGACTGTGAAGTTATGAATTGTTCTAGAATCTTCTTTGACCACTAGCGATGACAGCGGGGTTCTCTCAGAGCACCTGGCTCACTCACTCTCCACCCTCTCAGTTGCAACTCCCCCAAGACATCAGGAGCCAAGGGGACTCCAAGGTAGACAACGGACGGGGGAGGGCCAGGAGGACGAGGAAGAAAGAAGTACAGTGAGGAAACCCTCGTTTGAGATCACGATGGGATCCAATGGACTGGACTTTGAGTTTGGGACTTCTGAGAGCATGACTGACGTCACGTCATCAGGTCTGTATTACTATTATCCCATAGTATGATACCATGTATTACTATGGTGGATGGATCATAGATAGAATCCCATCGACGGGTCATGGTATTTTCATAGAAGCTCATTGATTGATTATACTATGCTCCATTGTCATTTTACGATGCATTGAAGGCTTAAAGAAAACTACTACTTATAAACTATGAACTAATAAACCTCTCTGGCTTAACGCTGATACATAGATTGAAATAATTGAACCCCAGACTCCATGCGTTGAAAAATATGGCGATTATGTAAGAAAACTGACTAATTTTTGAAGAACTAAATGTCTTAAATGCTTAATTTTTGATCACTGATAGCAACAGGTTCGGTGCAAAGGCTAATTGAGATCACTTTATTTTAGCAAACCCCATGAAAATGCGGTTAGTATCTTTATACCAGCCGTATTTTTTGAGCCAATTTTGGCCAAACAATAGCTTTCGCGGAAAGATACAAAAGGGGCATCATTGATGATCTCTTAAAAGAGCTCTTAATCAATTTCATGCAGTATAAGACGCGAACGACGAGTCGTTTTAGGACGGCTCCAAATTTTCTGAGCTCATTGTCAAATAAAGTGAAAAAAAACGATGTTTGAACGAATTATTGGTTTCTGATAGGATTCTTTTTAACGAGCGGCATTATAACTTCTGTTTTCACTGCTTTCATCTTGATGGCATTTTTTTACAATGGCATTTGAAAGGGTCTGATGTTGCGTATTTGCAATTTCTGAATTCCTTAAAGGCTAAGCTATGATCTCTAGGAGTTAGATGCTATCTGTTTTGATGACACTTTGGTCAACTTTGACGTTTTGCCCAATTTTGTAGCTCATTCTGTTGTCACTTTCTCCCAATTATGACAATTGCTTATTCTGTTTGGCTCTGAGACTTTATTGATGCTATTTAATATTTTCCATTCGTATCCATCTTTTTTACTACTTTTATACCACTTGTTTTCAGTAAGTGTAATTGAGTATCAGATTCGCCCAGTTCTGTAGTCGTCTTGGCTTTCTTTCGACTCACCTGCACCAGTTTTTTATAACGATAGATCAATTTAGAATAACTTGATTTAGTTGTTCAGGCCCACTGATTAGAATAATTCCATCAGTATTAATGTTTCAATTGATGTCGGTTTTCAATCACGCTGACACCAACTGTATCTTTCGGTGTTCGGTTGTTTTCTAGTAGCTGTTGTTTTACTATAACTTAGTGTTGTTACTGGAAGTTCTTGTTGGTTCTCTGATAAAAAAAAACATAATTGACTCACATTAAACGGTTAATTATCACATTGAACGTTTTAAACTATTAAATTAAATTGAATCCAACGGCTGTAGCAATCTTGACTGCAAAACTTTTCAAAATGGTCAGTAAATATTTGGAATTTTCTAATTTTTTTGGTATTCTGTCGCATTGTTTCATTGATTACTGTTTTTTTGCACTATTATGATGCATAAATTATACTCGTCAATAAGTGCAATTACTTTCCAACGTTTCAAAGCACTGCTTTCCAGAATTATCTTCTGTGTTTTTTTGTTTTGCCTCTTTTGCTGGCCATTTCGATCACTCTTTCGCTCAGTGTCTGACATAATAGCATCGTAAATAATTCAATTAAACAATTGCGGCAATTCCTTAGCTTTATTTTATAGCCAATTGCTTTGTTTGGATTGAGGTTGTTTGTGTTGGGCAATTTGGTCAGTTTGCTAGACGAAAGTTGGCAATATTCTAGCTAAAAACTGACAGTTTTCGATTGTGAACAGAAGGCAAGGACCTGAAACACTTTTAGTGGCAAAAATAGCAAAACTCTTTTTTTTGGGCATCATGATGACTATTTTAGGTTTTTATTTCAATTTTAAAAGATATGATAAATTTGTTTTGACGACCACGTCCATTGTTTAGTGTTAATTGCGCTGACAACTAATTTGTGGTTAATGGTTGTGAATGCTATCCCTACTTTTTTTGTAAACAATGCTTTTTCTGATGAAAACTCAGGCACACCGCAGTAGTCCGACTCGGCTTACGCTTTCCAATATACTTTCTGTTTAAAACACTTTGTTTTATTTTCTGAAGAATTCACTCTATTGCACAGTTTAGCATTGACAAGAGTTACACTTTCTTTTCAATTTTCAAGATCCATTTAACAAAGTAATATCGTTGTAATACCCGTTTTTTACATAAAACGAATTCCGAATTATTTCCAAAATTTAATTACTGAGTTGAAAGGGCTACATAGCAAGTTGTCTAGATCTTTTCTCGAGGAAGAAACAATCTTAATAGTCTCTATTTCAAATATTCTCCCCTCATAAGAACTTCTTTTACATCAAACAAATCTTTCATCGAGGATTTTTTTTAATTAACAATTTTTTTCACTGAATTGTTGCTTTTTTCACTATCTCACTAAAAAGATTAAAATAATTAAAGTTTGGAATTAAGATGAATAACATTTTGGCGATTACACGTTTCACCAGCTTTTACGGTTCCAATGTTAATACATTTTGCGTGTGAAACATACTTTTGAACTTCGCGGACGAAAAGGTGGGGTACTAAATGGAATTTCCAGTCAGTGTTTTTTAAGTTTAAACTAAAAGTTGAAAAGTGAAAACTGTTTTTCAAGGCCGCGCAAAATATATTTGACGGAAGCGCGTTCCACAAAGGGTTGTGCGGCAGATTAATTGTAGTTTAATCCCTCAATTTAGTAATATTAAAACATTAAATAGTGAAAGTGAGCAGCAAAAGGACCAAAAGGATTAAAATTTTGTGAAATGCCTTCACAGCCAAATGTAAGTGCTTTTCACTTCTATTTGATCCTATTTTTCATTTTATGTCTCTTAATTGGTTTGTGGAAATCACTCGCACAAAAACTAAGCACTCTCCGCATTGAACGGAAGTGCCGGCCACTTTCTTTGGAAGTAGATTTTATTTTCGGTTCTGGTAGGCGCTCCTAATCACCGTATATCTGCAGAATACTCGCAATCAAGCAAATCGACCCGATTGAAATGAAAAAAAAAATACTTTTCATATTAGGTAATATAACAGAGAAAACGAACACAGCCAAATTATGATCAAGAGACAAATACTTTCTGGTAATGAGTTGATATATATATATATATATATATATATATATATAAAAGAATTTGTTGATCTAGTGTCCTATCCTAACTAGTAACTATTCTTTGTCATCAAAAAATCAGAAAAGCAACCGATTTCCCAGAATATTTGAAAATCTCACCCAACATAACCACTTAATCGATTTAAGTTATAAATTTTTGAGTTTTTACTAAAATATGTCTTAAATTTTGCCATTGACAATCTGCCCAGTAAACTTATTGTTTTTTCATCACTGTTTTATTCGAGCAGTTCGGATTTATAATCATACCTCTATCTAAACTGATAACCTAAAAATACTATTCTCCCATTTTTTTCATTATCGAGAAAATTTCATTGTTCATGCTTAATTCGGATTCGCGCAAAAAGTTGAATATTTAGTTGCCAGTGGGATTTTAATTTTATTCTACGATAAAAACAATCGTAGCCAATTACTGTTGTTCAACTGAAAATTGTACATCTTTGCTCAACTATCAATCAATTTAGTGTGACTTATGATCAGACCATTTTGCGAACCCTGCCCTCATCTTGTGCGACCATGCTTTTTTGGGTAGTTAACCTCCCTCCCCCACAATGTTGAAATCAGAGGTAAACTTGTTCTGGATTATCAACCTGTGTGCTCGCTCTCGTTCTACCTCCTTCCTGCCGAATAGAATAGAAGTTGTTCCAACATTTTTTCCAAATGGGGGAATTTATATGCGAGGCTGGCTCTTTTTTCTTCAGTCAATTTTTCACTTTTGTACGCATCGCAGAGAAAAACGCCGTTTTTTAGCACTGAGAACTTAGTTTTGATTTTTATTAAACATTGACAAAAATTGGAAAACGGGGAACACTTTAAAAAATCGGTGGCAGAATTGAATAGGAAAAAAATCGCTCGAGTGGGGGGTGACTGATATTATTGAAATATTAAAAGGAAAGAAGGAGGCTCTGCAATGAGCATTTGCACATATTGTTCCCACTCCACTTATCTGTTTGACGTAATTGTCTACCAAAAGAGCAAAAATGAGAGAACAAAAATGTTCAAAAAAGCAAAAACTCTTCAAAAACATTTGGTTATTGAGTAAATTTTCTTAAGTGCTAAGCGATGAATGAAATAATTACGGCCGCATTGGAGAACCAATGATACCTGCAATTAATAAAACTGCGAGATAAAACAAGCAAAAAAACAACAAAACATCAATTCCCGTCTAACCCAACACCTATTTCTTTTTTTCAAAAAGAAAACACTAACCAAGTCAAAATACTTCAATTAAAACCTAAACTAAAAAGGCAACTTCTACTTCACCTCAAAGCCGAAACGATTTTTTCTTATTTAGAAAAAGTAACAATTCAAGGAAAAAAGAATAAAAAGAATCGAAGTCAACAATCAGCTGTCAACTTAACACCCTAGATGGAGACTTATGTAACTCCATCGGAGCTGTTGAGCCGTTGGAAGCATTCATGAGCAGGAAAAGAAATTAATTATCGCCACCTTGAAGAACAAATGGTACTGGATTTTGAGGAGTTAGCAAACAAGATAAACAACAAAATCAATTAACAAATATAACTGTTAAAAGCGACAAAAACTCTGTCTTTTGTTTACAAATGCTTATTAAAAAACAAAAAGGCAACAGATAATGCTAGTCAAAAATCTAAATAGTACCAATTACATTTTCAAACGTCCAATAACCTTTCACTGGCATCAGCAAAAAAATTTAGGTTCCTGGAAACATGTGGGACCCGTCCTTAGTGAGACCAGGTAGCAAGTAGCCAAAAAAAACAAAAGAGCAAAATTGAAAAATACGTTTGTATTTTTGAAAGCAATGGCAAAGTCAAAAAACCATTAGCTCTCAATGATAACTACATGATATGCTTTTTTACGACCAAAAACGGAACGCATTGAGATCTCTCCCTATGGAGAATTTGTCTTAAGACTACAATAGAAAAATGGCAATACAACTAAAAATCAATTATTCAGTTAAACTTTCGGAAAAACTTATGTTTATACCATGAGCTATTCATTCAAGTAATTTTGACGGTTCCTATAATTAAAACTAATCAAAACAGTCGGTGATTTTGTAGTATGGCACAAAAATAGAAAATGAGAAACACAAAAATTTTCAAAAATTTTGAAAACATTTTACAAATTAATGAAATCTTAAAAGGTTTATAAAAACACAAAGCAGCGGGACGAGAAATCCGCTAATAAGCAAAAACTAGTAAAACGATAGAGATGTAAGTTGTGTTTATATTGGACACTATGAAGCAAATTGTCCAAAACGAGATGAAAAACTAATCAGGAAACTTTCTGTGAGGCCAAATGTACCTCAAATTAGTGGAGGCAAAGTCTTCAGACCAGAGAAAGAAAAGAAGTACAGACACACCTCAGAATTCAACAAACACTTTGCTGAAGCCATTAAAACCATAGGGTATTAATTGAACAGATCATGACGTAATATTGGAGTTTTTTCAAACATAAAAGAGCATTCGCTTCAATTATCAGTATCATAGCCAAAAAACCATTAGCCGCAACATGAAATTAATATGACTAAGCTACAAGCAAGTTAAAAAAAGAGAAAGAGTTCAAAAGGTGTATCAAATTTTTCAAAACGAAAAAAATCAGACTCATTCATACCATTAGCAGTCAACTGAAATTATGAAATGCGATTATTTATGTTTCCAGAAGACGCTACTGAGACGTTATCTTGAATGTGTGTTAGCAGTGCAAAAAAAGACAATTACAAAGAAAGCCAAAAATTCAAATATAATTTTCAAGAAATACGGCTTCGAAGCCGTTAAAATTATACGCAATTCCCAAAGACATTTTATATTTACAAATGCGCTTTTTGACAAGGGTTGTGTGACTTGTTGTCAAAGTGATAATCGGACAAGACAACAAAAACAACTTCCAAATTGAGCAAGTGTCCAAGTGTTAAAAAACTCTTTTTTAGAACTCGTGGTATCGAGAACATGAAGCCACTAAATTGAAAAACCTTTAGAAAGACTTGAAATTTGCTCGCTGGAAGGAAGTTGCAATTTGAGTTTACTGAAACTAAGCAATAGGTTTTCCAACAACCGAATTTCCGAAAAAGCGGCAAAATTCAAAAGTGAACTGAGATTCTCTCAAAACAAATATATTCAAAAACATAGGAGCATTTAAATGTCAAGTTAAAACATTTTATAGGTTCAAATATATCACTTAGGGGAGCTAATTAGATATTTTTTTATTTTTCAGCCTTGAGACGGCAAAAAAGATGACAAATGCGAATTTAGGGAAACACTTCGTGGATGTCATGCAGTTCTCTCTGAAAACATAATATATGACCATGGGGCCTCATTTTGTGTCTTTTAGTTGAAATTTGATTGGAAGATTTTACTTTTCTGGTCCGTGATAGAAATAGAAAAAAATAAAAAAAATTGCGTACTTTTTTTTCAAAAAAAGAAACTGCCTCTGTGGAATCATTTTTTTTATTATTGTTGAAGACCACGATGTGACCACAAACACCCTTAGCAGTGCTACGCGTTCAATAGTAGCAGCTAGTTATTTCATTTGTAACAAGAACAGGTAATTTGGCAACAACAATAAAATAATTTGCATAGTGCTTGCTCTAAGTTAGCAACAAATTGGCAACTAATTTTCAGAACGCTTTTAGGAGACAGGGAAGCAGGTTGAGGTTTTTGCCTCCGGCAAAATTCAAAAATGGGCCAAAGAATCATTTGGTGCCGTCTTTGATGAAAAAAACATAATATTGAAAAAATTGTCATTTTTAAGGCTCTGATTTTCGGGTTAAAAGAGTCACCGACCCTCCTCTGGGTCTTAGGCGAAACAAATAGCACAATTATCGACAAAATTCACAACCTTTGGCAAAATTAGCAAAAATATTCGTGCCCCTCCAAAGTGGATCGGACAACATACAGAGAAAGTTGTAGCCAAATTAAATATGTATATTAGGGTTTTGATTTTCACGAGCAAATTTTGATTGTCTCAAGCCTAAAGCTTATGGCTTTATACTATTTGAAAAAAGACATGGGAAATATTTAAATAATTTTCTAAATTTTATTTTAAAAAAAAACAATTTTTTCTCTCTCGCTGTTTTCTTGTGATTAAGAAAATGTAAGCCGTTTCTGTAGCGGAGACTACTGGAAATTAACAGCTCTCAAAATAGAATCAGGTGAAATATGAAAATAAACGAACTCAAAGCTAAAAAGTTTACTCTTTTCTAAACTCTTGAGTTGTTGTTGCAGAGAAGTGTTGTCATTCCATCAAAATTTACCATTTCATTGTTTTCAAAACTGCGGTGACGTATGAAAATCGTTTCTCAAAATGATCATGAAATCAATCAAATAGTTTTTTGTAAACTATTCGAACAGGTTGTTGGAACTGATATTCTCTTTGTTAAAGCAATATTGAGAATTCGAATGGAAGGGAAATTATGGAATGACAGGTTAAAAAATTTATCAAAATTGTTGATTTCTTTTGAAAAACTGAGGTAAATTATTTTTCACTTCTTTGTATTTTGAAAATGTTAGATATTCCAATTGATATTTTCAAGTCTTTTGAAGATCCTGTGAATCCTGTGATCTTGTATAAAAAAGAAAAAATTTTAAATGAGAAAAGGGATGATGAAAATAAGGGCCAAAAAGCTATATATAATTTTTGTATTTCCTCAAAAAGACTTCTAAATATGAGGTTGCGAAAAACTTACTGATGATCAAAATTCCTCAAAGCACCTAAACAAGAACCTTTACTGTTTCCTTACATTTTCGCCACGAGAAAAACTGTCAGAATTTTTAGACCAAAGAAAATAATTAAAATTTGCCACGAAGTGCAGTTTTAAATATTTTTAATGACGAAAAAGGTTCTGCAATACTATCAAACGAATTGGCAGATCATGCTAATACACTTAAAAATTACTCTCTGAAATGAAAGGGAGAGAGAGGGAGAGAGAGAGAGAGAGATGAGAGACAGAGAGAGAAAGTGAGATAGCGAGAGAGAAAGAGGGAGAGAGAGAGAGAGAGAGAGAATGAGTTATTCTGAGAGAGTTATTTGCTTTAAACGATAGAAACAATTACAGGCAGAGTAAAAAACTTGTAGAAAACATGAAAAAATAGAAATTGTACTAATTTTTAGTTACAAATTGGGGCTTTGAGCAAAAAAGCAAAGTAACACATCTGTGAGATCTTTGAAAAACTTAATGTTTCTCCATGCTCATGAAACATAAAATATGACCAATTCTTTCGAAGGATTTCAAAAATTTTTGTCCCGAAATTAGAAAGTACCCAATTAACGATGTGTTTGCCGCCTAAAAATTTTATATAAAACAATTAACTGATAGGAATAATTTACGTACACAATTGAAAAGGCATCAACTGTCTTTTGACAACTATTTGGGTTTTGGCCCTATGAAGCCGTGAATTTTTGCTCGAGAATTATCAGGAACAAATTTGGAGCTCTTGGGTTTTTATCTTACAATATTTTACTTACGAAATGTTATATAGGAAACAAAAGATCCTAACCTTTGTCTATGTACTACAATGACACAAAAAAAACAAAAAAAAACCTTAGCATTTCATTTACATAATTTCTAGGGAACCTATAATGATGTGTGTTACGTTCTAACGCCTGATTAGTTTTCGAATATTCATCATATCGAGAATCAAAATTGAGAATAGAATTGAGCAAATTTTGAGCAAAACTGAGCAAAATTGTGAATAGAATTGAGCAAATTAATCCAAATAAATCCAGAATCATTCAAATTGAGTTTGATAATCCATCGGCTGCAATTTTTCCTGCTGTCGTTGACATTTATTATAAATAATAGTGGCCCCATCACCGAGCTGTTTTGAAGTAACCGGCCTTGCTATCGCTTTTTGGGAACCAATTTAAAAACTCTGCTTTCTTTCTACTCAATATCAATACACTTCCATTTTATTAGGTACTGGACCTCTCAAGGCTATGTTCGAGATTTTTTTAGTATATTGCAATAATTGACAAGTTCATCAACTGTACGTTTTTTGTCTGAAATCAAATTGTTTTGTATCAACCAGATTAAATTTTTTCAAAAAAGCAAATTTTATTGTAAGAAAGTTTCAAATAACATTGCTGTTGTTGGTGGTAATGATATAGGAATGTAGTTCAATAGTTCCAACCGCCCTCCGTCCTCTTGTTTTATGATACCGTCAGCTTGTTTAATTCCTAATCTCTCAATTCTGTTAAGTTTTACCAAATATGAACATTTGTATTTTCGAGTTTTTTTGAAGAATTTATTAAGATTACAGCACTCTTCACTAAATTTGTATCGATATTTGCTTTTGCTAACAGCCATGTCTGGATACTAATATCATTGTTTTTCCAACTTGTTTCACTTACTGTTTTGAGACTTGTGTAGCATTACTGTACTAAAGAAAAAACTCAAACGTTATTAGTGCTATCTGATGCAACCCTTTTACCTTAGTGAATGTGGACATAGCAAATTAGCCAATCAAGCTATACCAGCTGGCATGCATTATAAAACAGCAATATAAAAGGCAGAGATTTTATAGTAGAAGCACTTTATCCATCGCTTTGAGGATACAATCTACTGGCTGGGAACTTAAACCAAGCAGCAGGGGGAAAACCGCAAATAACAATAACCTCATCTTAGCGCAGACGCTAATTACATAACGATATTGCTCAAGCAGTCAGAGCTAAAAAAAGATTACTTGCTTAATGGAGTAACATAAAATTTTTCGCTATTTTTATAGTGTTGACTCTAATTTAGAACTTGCATTTGATACAATATCCTCCTATCCACTTCAGTTTGAATCTAAATTCTGTTGAGCTGAGCTTTAAAAAATATAACTTTTAATTTTGTGAGACTTTCTGTCATCCGCTAATAGTTGATATTTTTTCCTTTTGTCCCTGAGAGATGAGTTTTTTTGCATGTTTATGTTGTTACCAATAGTTTTTATTCCGGTTTTGGACTGTGTTGTTAAATTTATCAGTCAGATATATTTGTGTATAACTTAAAACACCAAAACTGCGGTGATTTTAGTTGTTTGCTTAAAATGGTTTTTGGTGAGGCAGATTGTGCCCACACGGTACCTGAAGATCAATAGAGTATTGCCTCTCCAGATTTGTCACGAAGAGACGAATCACTGGATGCAACAAAATGATACAGGATCAGAAAGAGATATGTAGGATCCGGCAGACATGTTATATTCAGAAACTGGTTTTTTTTTAATTTTCTCAAAACTGCGCTGAGATGTAGCCGTGCTACTTATAATACAAACTTCCAGTTTTTAGTGCAATCTAATGCAATCCTTCTGTACTATCACTTTAGTGTATGTGGACATAGTAAATCAGCCACTCAGGCTTTTCCAGCTGGTAAGCGGTATAGACCATCACTAAAAAGAAGGTGAAATTGTAGAAGACGCGATTTTTTCTTCGGTGCCAGGATATAAAATACTGGCTAGTAATTCACGCTCAGCAGCGGCGGAATAACCGCAAATAAAAACAAGCTCAGCTGAGCGCAGTTGCTAAATACATAGCTATATTGCTCAATCAGTAAGAGCTAAAGTTTAGCCTACTTGCTAACTGCAGTAGCATGCAATTATCCGCAATGTTATATAGTGATGACTGCAATTAGGAACTAGCATTCAATACAATATCCTATTATCTACATCCTGTTTTAATCTAAAATATGCTGCCCCGAGCTTTAAGAATTCACCTTTAAGGTTGTGAAACTTTCTGCCAACCGCTAATTGTTGATATTTTTTTCCTTTTGTCACCTGAGAGATGAGTTTTTGGCATTGTTTTTGCTGTTATCAATAGTTTTTATTCCGATTTTGGACTGTGCTGTTCAATTTCTCAGTTAGATAATTTCGTTTAAATTTAGAAACACCGAAAAAAGCGGTGATTTCGTTTGATTTGCCCATAGCTTTGTTGTGAGACAGAATTTGCCCACGCTGGCACTTGAATATTACTGATTTTTTCTTTTACAGATGTGTCAAGAAAAAACGATTATCTGGATGCAACAAAATGCTAAAGGAACAGGAGATCTGGTGCAGCAGGCACAAAAGACCTGTTCACAAATTGAATTTTTTTAATTTTCTCGAAGCTGCGGTGAGATTTAGCAGTACTACACACAACACAAAACTCATATTTTTATTGCTATCAGATGCAATCCTTCTGTGCTATCCCCATAGTGTATGTCGACATAGGAAATCACCAAATAAGGCTATTCCAGTTGGCACGCAATATAAATGAGCACTCTAAAACATGGTGAATTTGTAGTAGACGCAATTTTTCCAATGGTGCAAGAATACAATCTACTGGCTTGCAATTCAAGCCCAGCAGCAGAAAATGGCCGCAAATAGCAGCAATCTCGCAAGCTCACCATAATGCGGCTGCTAAATACATAGCAATTTTGCTTGCGTAGTCGGAGCAGAAATTTAGCTCGCTTCCATACTGCAGTAAGTAAATGCACTATATTAGATTTGGATGAATATAGCTATGAACTTATCTTCAATACAATATCTCATTATGGCTTTTACTCATCACTTTTATTACATCACTTTTATTTTAAAATTAGATACCAAATTTTTGCCGGCAGAGTAAGAGTACTGATTGAGTTTTTCAGCTTTTTCTGGAACCAATTTTCTTGTTTCACTGTTTTGCTATTAACTGAAAAAAGATTATTGGCAATTTTGACAGTCTGCATTTATAATTTTACGACTAAACTTTTCTTTTTTTCTTTTAATGAGGTTTTTAGATTGTTTCGCTGTGCACTGAAAATCAGTTGATCGATTTTGTTTTCTGTTGTTGTCATTTTTGTCAGAAATAGTCGATATCTGTGTCCTTTGTAAGTGCTAAAGATTTTGTTTCGTTATCCACCCATGACTTTAGTTGTTTATTCTTTCTGCTACTTTTTTCAGGTACAAATTTCTCTGCCGATTTTATAGGGTTTCTTTTTATTTTGCAAGTGAAAGTCTATTTTGCGCTTTCATAATTATCGTTAGGAAAAAACTGAAGGAGGCCTAAGCTAACGGTGACGAGCTTTGATTAATGGGTCGTTTGTCAAAAAAATATTTCCAAAATTGTTTGGTGTTCGGTTTTGCATTTCTGTGTTCCTTTTGAGTGTGTAATGTAGGTGGTGCATATGTTGGAAACGCTTGTCTGTGTCTGTGTCTTTCAAATTGCAATTCGCGTATTTTTCTGGAACGTTTTAGCGAGTTATTGTTTTTGTGTGCCGAAAAAAAGACAGCATATTTTTTGGTTCAAACAGTACAAATTTTTTCTCTAATGCATATATTTTGCTTTCGGATACTGCCAATAGTTTCTATCACAGAAATTAATAGTTGTTTTTGCCACTTTGAGAGAGAGGTGTGTTGGAACATACTAAGCTACGCAAAGACTCGCACGACCAATCATGTTTGTGTTCATAGGCACTAGACGACCATTTAACTCCATGAAAGCATCGTCTTCTATGGATCAAATACAGCCTCAAGACAGAACGGAAAACCAGCAATGTATCATGAAATCCAGCAGAATATATTCAAATGCTGGTTCAGATGGTTTAAAAAGTCTTGAAAACGTGAAATCAGGTTATCAAAACCCAACAGCACACATTGAAATGGCAAACTTGTGTAAAAATGAAGACTGGTCTGAAAATCAACATCGCGAAATGAGCAAAAATGCAAAGTTTCCTGTCAACACAGAAGTTACAGTAGCACCGGCGATTTTAAATTCAACTATGATCATGGATTCAAAGAATTGCAATCTTAAACTAAAAACAAAATCCAACTCACTTGTTTCAGAAGATATTAGCTTATTCTCAAATGCGTGCGGCGATTCGAGCGCTTTTGTGAGCAACTTTGAGCATGATTTTGCGCCAACTTTTACACAAAGATCAGCAAATTACCGACAACAAGTTAATATTGCATCCGTTCGATTCGTAAAAAGTCCTCGATCTTTATGCGAAGAATTTTCACTGAGTCCTAGAAAGTCTATAAAAGTCGACAGTGAAATTACCCCCGAATGGAAAAAGTTAAGAAAACTTAAGAAAAAAGTGCGTGTCATTTACAAAACGGGAGCTGGTAATTTTAGCAGTTCTCGGATTGGGCCAAACATTGCAAAAGATGTTGGGAGTGAGGTAGAATCAATTAGAGGCCGGAAATTTTCGAACTCAACGCGATCATCCAGTGTTACAGAGTCACCACAAACGTCATTTTTGAAACATAAGAAAAACAAAAAGGTCAAATCGTCACGTGATAGAGCATTAGCTTACTCCAAACATTTGCGGAAACGAGAGCAAGAACTGCAGAGAAAGCTGGAAATTCAGATGCAGAAAAAGTTTGAAAGACTGCACGAGATCAAGCAGAAGATAACAAAGAGACCGTCTTACGCACGGTCAAGTTTGGAACTAATTGAACTCAGTGGGAATGAAAACTCGCTTATTGGTGGAGGATCTAAAACAGATGAATTTCGATCTAAGGTACGAAAATTATTTGTTCAGGCTTTACAGTAGCATATTAGGGTAAAGTTCAGATTTGAACGAGCTCCAAGATCAATTGAAAAAAGAGATGCATACGAATTTGATATTATTAGCAGCTTAAAACGCCAAAATTAACATTTTTTACGAATCTCGATGATAATATTAAAAACAAGAGATGCCCTGTAAACGTTTACAATCTTCCTAGTGTAGTATACCTGTTTGCAAAGCATTGCAAATAAGTTGAGTTTAAAAATACCTATCCGACTCGTACGCATCTGTAAGTGGCGAGAAGGTTCCACCATAGTTCAAGGAAGAAAAATCATAGAACGAAAACTTGATAGCACGCAACACGTTGCAATCTGACGAGTTCATTGAAAACAATTAAGAACCCTGAACAGCGCACCAATTGAACGTTAGAAATCAAATATACAGAAAACTATTTCACAAACCTAGAAAACAAAATAATAGCATTTAAATTGTAGGTATTTTGTTGTTTGTATTTAAGATCAAAGCTCTCTATAGAAAACGCAAGAGAATGGGAACAGAAAACTTGGCATTTTAAAATCTTGCTTGACCTTTAACTGACATGCAGATGCAGGCAAAGACGCCAAAAACCGTAAAAATAAAACTAAAATTTAAGGAAAGACAAAGAAATCAATAAAAACTATTGGTGTTTATGGCTTCAATTACTGCAACGGTAAAATGAGATCGATAAAATTGGTTTCAAGTGGCAAAAACGTTTTAGTTACTTTTTTAATTCATAAATTTGACATAAAAATATCCGAAAACTTGAAAAAAATACCAGAAATCACTGAAACTTGTTTAGATTTTTGCTGATTGTCTTTAAGCCACTTATGCCTCATAGTTTACCACCCTGTCTTAAAAAAGGTAAACAATTGCCTAAACTTGTTTTTAGCTAGGCCACATTGGTCTGCGCAAAACCATAAACTCAAATGCGCATGACCAAAGTGTCGCAGATAAACTTGAAAACTTTTCAAAAATCACTTCTATTCCTGTGAAATTTTCTTTGCTCCTGTCATTATACTGAATTCTTTTTGTAATAAATTATCAATAAAAAAACTCGTAGACTCGTTAAGATCCGGTCCGATATATTATTGACAGGCAGCGACAGATCAACAAAAACTGCACAGACAGAGCGAAAAACAACAAATATTGAGTAAAAACTAGCAAAGAAGATAAACAATTGCCAAATTTTTCGAAACCGAATGTGATAAAAACCCCAATTGGTGAAACTTTCGCAAAATCCCCTAGAGAAAAAATTATCTGGCCCATATAATTGCCAATTCTAAAATTAACAAGCTAAAATCAACTCAAAGATCTCTAAGAAGCTTTCTTCTGACATTTAATCTCTTCCCAAAAACCCAGCAAAACAACAGGTTTTAATTTTTTTACAATTATTATTACCAATACATCACCTCAAATCAATTTATTTTTCCTCCAGAATTTTCTGAGCTTTCATTCGCATCAAATTCAAACCACTTTGTCATAATCAAAAAGCTTGAAAGAAAAAGATTTGTAAATCCACATTTCTGTGCTCAGTATGAAAGTCCAGATGCTCATCTTGATGTTTTGGCCTTCCAGCAATTTAAAATTAACGCTTATAAGCTACTAGAACTAGCTCAATGAACCATATGCATGATAATGCAATCGGGTTTTCTGTAACTATAACCTTTTAAGAGTTGAGAGATCCTGAGAAAAAGTGTGAACACATTTCCAAAAACGCATAGCAAGACAAATTTTGACAAAATGCGTGATTTGACAAAACAAAAAATTCAAAATCCTAGAAAATAATAATTTTAAAATTGAGACATCAAATCAAATCAACAAAGACAAAATTTACAGGCCTTTTGAAAATTTTCCAAAAAATATGCGAGGAATAGGCTGAAAATCACTGTTTTTCAAAGTCAGAGCATAAACCTTATAAAAATGAGCTGAAGTGAGCTTAAAATTTGTAAGATAAACGCGTGAAACCGCCCGCAGATTTTCCAATAAATGGCTTTTTCTGACACTCGGGACCCATTTTCCCATGCTGTAGTCATCCTTTTATACAGTGCTTTATTCACTCGTGAAATCCTTCCTGATTAATTTTTTTAAAAAACATTTTTGTGAGTAACACAATGAAAAGCGCAGAAATAATATAAGAAGAAAAAATATTGCTTGACACTTAAGTGACATGCAGATGCAGGCAAAGACGCCAAAAACCATAAACAAAACTAGAATTTGAAGAAAGACAAGAACTCAATAAAAACTTTTTGGTGTTAATGGCTTCAATTACTGCAACGGTAAAATGAGATCAATAACATTGGTTGCAAGTGGCAAAAACGTTTTAGTTACTTTTTGAATTCATAAATTTGACATAAAAATATCCGAAAACTTGAAAAAAATACCAGAAATCACTCAAACTTGTTTAGATTTTTGCTGATTCTCTTAAAACCAAACTACTTATGCCTCATAGTTTACCACCTTGTCTTAAAAAAGGTAAACAATTGCTTAAACTTGTTTTTAGCTAGGCCATATTGGTTTGCGCAAAACTAAAAACTCAAATGCGCATGACCAAAGTGTCGCAGATAAACTTGAAAACTTTTCAAAAATCACTTCTATTCCTGTGAAATTTTCTTTGCTCCTGTCATTATACATTATACAGAATTCTTTTTGTAATAAAATACCATTAAAAAAACTCGTAGACTCTTTAAGATCCGGTCCGATATATTATTGACAGGCAGCGACAGATCAACAAAAACTGCACAGACAGAGCGAAAAACAACAAATAGTGAGAAAAAACTAGCAAAGAAGATAAACACCTGCCAAATTTTTTGAAACCGAATGTCATAAAAACCCCAATTGGTGAAACCTTCGCAAAATCCCCTGCAGAAAAAAACTATCTGGCCCCATATAATAGCCAATTTTAAAATTAACAAGCTAAAATCAACTCAAAGATCCTTTCCTAAGAAGATTTCTTCTGACACTTAATCTCTTCCCAAAAACCCAGCAAAACAACAGGTTTTAATTTTTTTACAATTATTGTTACCAATACATCACCTCAAATCAATTTATTTTTCCTCCAGAATTTTCTGAGCTTTCATTCGCATCAAATTCAAACCACTTTGTCATAATCAAAAAGCTTGAAAGAAAAAGATTTGTAAATCCACATTTCTGTGCTCAGTATGAAAGACCAGATGCTCATCTTGATGTTTTGGCCTTCCAGCAATTTAAAATTAACGCTTATAAGCTACTAGAACTAGCTCAATGAACCATATGCATGATAAAGCAATCGGGTTTTCTGTAACTACATCCTTTTAAGAGTTGAGAGATCCTGAGAAAAAGTGTGAACACATTTCCAAAAACGCATAGCAAGACAAATTTTGACAAAATGCGTGATTTGACAAAACAAAAAATTCAAAATCCTAGAAAATAATAATTTTAAAATTGAGACATCAAATCAAATCAACAAAGACAAAATTTACCAAAAATATGCGAGGAATAGGCTGAAAATCACTGTTTTTCAAAGTCAGAGCATAAACCTTATAAAAATGAGCTGAAGTGAGCTTAAAATTTGTAAGATAAACACGTGAAACCGCCCGCAGATTTTCCAATAAATGGCTTTTTCTGACACTCGGGACCCATTTTCCCATGCTGTAGTCATCCTTTTATACAGTGCTTTATTCACTCGTGAAATCCTTCCTGATTAATTTTTTTAAAAAAAGTTTTTTGTGAGTAACACAATGAAAAGCGCAGAAATAATATATGAAGAAAAATTATTGCTTGACACTTAAGTGACATGCAGATGCAGGCAAAGACGCCAAAAACCATAAACAAAACTAGAATTTGAAGAAAGACAAGAACTCAATAAAAACTTTTTGGTGTTAATGGCTTCAATTACTGCAACGGTAAAATGAGATCAATAACATTGGTTTCAAGTGGCAAAAACGTTTTAGTTACTTTTTGAATTCATAAATTTGACATAAAAATATCCGAAAACTTGAAAAAAATACCAGAAATCACTCAAACTTGTTTAGATTTTTGCTGATTCTCTTAAAACCAAACTACTTATGCCTCATAGTTTACCACCTTGTCTTAAAAAAGGTAAACAATTGCTTGAACTTGTTTTTAGCTAGGCCATATTGGTTTGCGCAAAACTAAAAACTCAAATGCGCATGACCAAAGTGTCGCAGATAAACTTGAAAACTTTTCAAAAATCACTTCTATTCCTGTGAAATTTTCTTTGCTCCTGTCATTATACATTATACAGAATTCTTTTTGTAATAAAATACCATTAAAAAAACTCGTAGACTCTTTAAGATCCGGTCCGATATATTATTGACAGGCAGCGACAGATCAACAAAAACTGCACAGACAGAGCGAAAAACAACAAATAGTGAGAAAAAACTAGCAAAGAAGATAAACACCTGCCAAATTTTTTGAAACCGAATGTCATAAAAACCCCAATTGGTGAAACCTTCGCAAAATCCCCTGCAGAAAAAAACTATCTGGCCCCATATAATAGCCAATTTTAAAATTAACAAGCTAAAATCAACTCAAAGATCCTTTCCTAAGAAGATTTCTTCTGACACTTAATCTCTTCCCAAAAAACCAGCAAAACAACAGGTTTTGTTTTTTTTACAATTATTATTACCAATACATCACTTCAAATCAATTTATTTTTCGCCAGAATTTTCTGAGCTTTCATTCGCATCAAATTCAAACCTATTTGTCACATCCAAAAAGCTGGAAATAAAAACATTTGTAAATCCGCATTTCTGTGCTCAGTATGAAAGTTCAGATGCTCATCTCGAGGTTTTGGCCTTCCAGCTATTTAAAATTAACGCTTATAAAGCTACTAGGACTAGCTCAATGAACCATGTGCATGATAAAGCAATCGGGTTTTCTGTAACTATGTCTTTCTAAAAGTTGAGAGACCCTGAGAACAAGTGTGAACACATTTCCAAAATCGCTTAGCAAGACAAATTTTGACAAAATGCCTAATCTGACAAAACAAAAAATTCAAAATCCTAGCAAATAATAAATATATAATTGAGACAGCAAACCAAACCAACAAAGACAAAATTTACAGGCCTTTTGAAAATTTTTCAAAAATATGCGAGGAATAGGCTGAAAATCACTGTTTTTAAAAGTCAGAGCAAAAACTTTAGAAAAAAATGCGCTGAAGTGAGCTTAAATTTTGTAAGATAAACGCGTGAACCCGCCCCCAGATTTTCCAATAAATCGCATTTTCTGACTCTCGGGACCCGCTTTCCCGTGCCGTAGTCATCCTTTTATGCACTGCTCTATTGACTCCTGAAATCCTTCCCGATTAATTTTTTTCAAAAAAAATCAGTTTTGTGAGTAATGCAATGAAAAGCGCAGAAGTTATGTAAGAAAGAGAGAAATAGGTTGAAATTTCAGCGCATTTATTACATGGTTTAATTGCACTCCAGCGCATTTCCTAAAAAGCGTCAACTACTAATGTAAGATCAGAATAAATGGAAAAAAATCAGGATTCAGTGCTTTAAAAACCTTAAAATGCACTTTTTAAATGAAATGAAACCAAATTAGAGCGCTTTTCTTACAAATTTTCAGCACATTATCTATGCCAGGATTATGAACTGATTTTTTGTAAAAAGTAGCAACTTTAAGCGCATTAAGCGCATTACTTAACTAAAAGATTTTAATCTGATTATCGGATGCTGTTGCTTTAATATAGAGTGACCTCCCGGATGAAGTTGTACCCGTGAAAAAAGGTGGTCGCTACGTCACATCGCCTCCCCTCCCTCCGGATTGGGCAAGTGGGAGTAGATACTACTACAGTAACTTCTCAGCCCCTAATCCCTTGCAGGAACTGAACAACTGCAGGATGAAGTTAATGGAGACTATTTTGGGTGAACAGGAACATACAACTACCGCAAGCAGGCATGCCAGCATCTTTGAACTTTTTTTAAAAGAAAAAAAAAAAGAAAATTGTCCGGTTTTGATAGCGTTTCTTTAACTCCCTCTGTCGTTTGATCCGTTTTTGCAAGCCGAGTATATGATACGAACGAATCCCATTTGTTTATGATAAGCTCCCAGAAGAGGCCCACACAGCTCCAATTCAACTTCAACTCATAGAGAATGGTTAACTTCAGACGGACAAACATCAATACAATTTTCTTGAATTTCGTAACACAACCTCTCAAGGTAACTTGTAGTCTGCAATTGATAACATCGTATGAAAGAATCTTGCAATCATGTTTCCACATCCTTCATTATAGAAAAGAGTGATCAAATTTAAACTGTGTTGCAAAAGAGCAACTAACATCTCATGCAAACCTTTCATACCTTTTCAGGCGCAATTTTCTTCCCGTATTCCAGTTTGTTGTCAACTCCAGGGTCAAAATAGAGAATTTTATCCCTTTTGGGGGAGGGGGATGGGATATAATAATTTAATGACAAAAATTTGAAAATTTTACTATCTTTGACTGACGTCAAATCTGAATCAATTTTTCAAAAAAAAACAGTAAAACAAAAAAAAAACACTTATATGTCTACTCTTCTCGGCTCAAATTTGAAAACTCAGATAGTCATCTCAAGTTTTTGCTCATCCAGCAAATTCAACAGATTAAACACTTACAAGACTACTGGAACGAGCTCTCAAAGAATCATTTGCACAAAAAATCACCTATTTTCATCTCTTTATGCCGTTTCAAATGTTGGGAGTCTGTTGAAAAACGAAGAAAAGAAACGTAAAACAAGTCCTGAAAAGGTCAAAGGAAAATGAAATTTGTCCGCTCGCACAGTCTCTGACTGCGTAATCTGGCGAATTGCAAATTTCAAGTTTAAAATAATGAATAATTTTTAAACTGAGAAAAATCAGACCAACGAAGACAAAGTAAAGGAACCATTTTTAAAACTATAGAAAAACAGCTATTGAAAACAATAAACTGAAACTGAACGAAAAAAATTCTGTAATGATAACGTTGTAATTCAGTGAAAAAATTTGGATTTCAGAAAAAATGCAAACTTCATGTAAGGACCATAAATTGGAATAGTTTTTTGACGTATTAACACTACCGAATCTAATTTTATCAGAAAACTGAAAATTCGAACAAAATTTGCACCTTTCAGCTAAATAAATGAATATAATGTTTGAGGATAATACCATATTGTCTTTCAAAAGGAAAGTTTAAGTTTAAGTTTTCTCGCTTCATTTTTTAAAAATAAAATTTTGAGCTAAAATTAAATCTTTGTCGAACCAACTGAAAAATTTTAGAGGAGGAAAACATGAGAAAAAAATGACCAATATCTTATCTTAAATTTTTGTTGCAAAATTGTTACAATAGTTTCAAGTTTCATCCGAGAAGTTTTTCGTTTGCAATAAATATAAACGCTTCAATTATCAAACTAGTGAATTAGAAAAACAAGTCCTGAAAAAATCAAAGGAAAAGGATATTTATCCGCTCGCACAGTCTCTGACTGCGTACTCTGGCGAATAGCGAATTTCAAGTTGAAAATAAAAAATAATTTTTAAACTGAGAAAAATCAGACCAACGGAGACAAAGTAAAGGAACCATTTATAAGACTATGGAAAAAACCTAGTCGCTTAATCAAAACAGCTATTGAAAGAAAATAAACTTAAATTAAAGGAAAAAAAAGATTCTGTAATGAGAATTTCGTGATTCAGTGAGAAAATTTTGAATTCAGAAAAAGTGGGAAACTTGATTCAGGGACCATAAATTGGAATAATCTTTATACGTATAAACACTACCAAAGCTAATTTTGTAAGAAAACTGAAAATTCGAACAAAAATTGCACTTTTCAGCTAAATAAAGGAATATAATGTTGGAGGATAACTCCATATTGTCTTTCAAAAGGAAAGTTTATTTCTTAGTTTTCTCATTTATATTTTTTAAAGCTAAAATTACATTTTTTGTAGAACATACTGAAAAAAAATAGAGGAAAAAACAAGAGAAAATTGCCCAATACCTAATCTTCACTTTTTGCTGCAAAAGTGTTACAATACTTTCAAGTTTCATCCAAGAAGTTTTTCATTTTCAAAGTTCTAAACGCTTCAATTATTAAACTAGGAGAATTAAATATTATTTTGAAAACACAGAGAATTTGAAAATTAGACAAAAAAGTCCTAAAAAGGTCAAAGGAAAAGGAAACTTATCCGCTCGCACAGTCTCCGACTGCGTAATCTGGCGAATTGCGAATTTCAAGTTTCAGATAAAGAATCATTTTTAACTGAGAAAAATCAGACCAACGAAGACACAGTAAGGGAACCATTTTTAAAACTGTGGAAAAAAACCTTGTCTCTTAATTAAAACAGCTATTGAAAGAAAATAAACTTAAATTAAACTAAAAAAAAATCTGTAATGATAACTTTGTAATTCAGTGAGAAATTTTTGAATTCAGAAAAAAACGCAAACAAGGTTTAGGGACCATAAATTCAAATAATTTTTTGACCTAATAACACTACCAAATCTAATTCTGTTAGAAAACTGAAAGTTCAAACAAAATTTGCCTTTTTCAGCTAAATAAATAAATATAATGTTGGAGGATAACTCCATATTGTCTTTCAAAAGGAAAATTTACTTCAAACTTTCTCATTTATTTTTTTAAACTAAACTTTTGAGCCAAAATTAAATCTTTTTAGAACAAACAGAAAAATTTTAGAGGAAAAAACTTGAGAAAAATTGACCAATATCTTATCCTCATTTTTTCTGCAAAATTATTACAATAGTTTCAAGTTTCATCCAAGAAGTTTTTCATTTTCAATAAAACTAAACGCTTCTAGTAGTAAACTAGAATTGAAGATTGTTTTCAAAAAACACAGAGAACCTGAAAATTAGACAAAACAAGTCCTGAAATGGTCAAGGGAAAATGAATTTTATCCGCTCGCACAGTTTCTGACTGCGTAATCTGGCGAATTGCGAATTTCAAATTTAAAACAAAGAATAATTTTTAAACTGAGAAAAATCAGACCAACGAAGACAAAGTAAAGCAACCAATTTTAAAACTATAGAAAAAACCATGTCTCTTAATCAAAACAGCTATTGAAAGGAAATAAAGTTAAATTAAACGAAAAAAAATTCTGTAATGATAACTTCGTAATTCAGTGAGAAAAATTTGAATTCAGAAAAAAAATGCAAACTGGTTTTAAGGACCATAAATTGGAATAGTTTTTTTGACGTATTAACACTATCAAATCTAATTCTGTTAGAAAATTGAAAGATCGAACAAAAATCGCAGTTTTCAGCTTACTAAATGAATATAATGTTGAGGATAACTCCATATTGTCTTTCAAAAGGAAAGTTTACTACTAAGTTTTCTCATTTATTTTCTTTAAAGCTAAGATTAAAATTTTTGTAGAACAGACTGAAAAAATTTAGAGGAAAACACAAGATAAAAATTGACCAATAACTTACCTTCATTTTTTGCTGCAAAAGTGTTACAATAGCTTCAAGTTTCATCCAAGAGATTTTTCATTTTCAATAAATCTAAACGCTTCAATTAGTAAACTACAATTGAAGATTATTTTGAAAACACAGAGAACCTGAAAATTAGACGAAACAAGTCCTGAGCTGGTCAAAGGAAATGGAAACGTATCCGCTCGCACAGTCTCTGACTGCGTAATCTGGCGAATTGCGAATTTCAAGTTTAAAATAAAGAATAATTTTTAAACTGAGAAGAATCAGACCAACGAAGACAAAGTAAAGGAACCATTTTTGAAACTACAGAAAAACCGCTATTGAAAGGAAATAAACTGAAACTGAACAAAAAAAATTCTGTAATGATAACTTTGTAATTCAGAGAGAAAATTTTTATTTCAGAAAAAAGTGCAAACTTGATGTAAGGACCATAAATTGGAATAGTTTTTTGACGTATTAACACTAACAAATCTAATTTTGTTAGAAAACTGATAGTTCGAACTAAAATCGCAGTTTTCAGCTAACTAAATAAATATAATGTTGGAGGATAACTCCATATTGTCTTTCAAAAGGAAAGTTTACTTCTAAGTTTTGTCATTTATATTTTTTTAAGCTAAGATTAAATTTTTTGTAGAACAGACTGAAAAAATTTAGAGGAAAATGCAAGATAAAAATTGACCAATAACTTATCTTCATTTTTTGCTGCAAAAGTGTTACAATAGCTTCAAGTTTCATCCAAGAGATTTTTCATTTTCAATAAACCTAAACGCTTCAAGTAGTAAACTAGAATTGAAGATTATTTTGAAAACACAGAGAACCTGAAAATTAGACAAAATATGTCCTGAGGTGGTCAAAGGAAATGGAAACTTATCCGCTCGCACAGTCTCTGACTGCGTAATCTGGCGAATTGCAAATTTCAAGTTTAAAATAATGAATAATTTTTAAACTGAGAAAAATCAGACCAACGAAGACAAAGTAAAGGAACCATTTTTAAAACTATAGAAAAACAGCTATTGAAAACAATAAACTGAAACTGAACGAAAAAAATTCTGTAATGATAACGTTGTAATTCAGTGAAAAAATTTGGATTTCAGAAAAAATGCAAACTTCATGTAAGGACCATAAATTGGAATAGTTTTTTGACGTATTAACACTACCGAATCTAATTTTATCAGAAAACTGAAAATTCGAACAAAATTTGCACCTTTCAGCTAAATAAATGAATATAATGTTTGAGGATAATACCATATTGTCTTTCAAAAGGAAAGTTTAAGTTTAAGTTTTCTCGCTTCATTTTTTAAAAATAAAATTTTGAGCTAAAATTAAATCTTTGTCGAACCAACTGAAAAATTTTAGAGGAGGAAAACATGAGAAAAAAATGACCAATATCTTATCTTAAATTTTTGTTGCAAAATTGTTACAATAGTTTCAAGTTTCATCCGAGAAGTTTTTCGTTTGCAATAAATATAAACGCTTCAATTATCAAACTAGTGAATTAGAAAAACAAGTCCTGAAAAAATCAAAGGAAAAGGATATTTATCCGCTCGCACAGTCTCTGACTGCGTACTCTGGCGAATAGCGAATTTCAAGTTGAAAATAAAAAATAATTTTTAAACTGAGAAAAATCAGACCAACGGAGACAAAGTAAAGGAACCATTTATAAGACTATGGAAAAAACCTTTTCTCTTAATCAAAACAACTATTGAAAGAAAAAAAACTTAACATAAACGAAAAAAAAATCTGTAATGATAAGTTCGTAATTCAGTGAGAAAACTTTGAATTCAGAAAAAAATGCAAAATTGATGTAAGGAACATAAACTAGAATAATTTTTGACGTATTAACACTACCAAATCTAATGTTATTAGAAAACTGAAAATTCGAACAATTTTCGCACTTTTCAGCTAACTAAATGAATATTTTGTTGGAAGATAACTCCCTATTGTCTTTCAAAAGGAAAGTTTACTTCTAAGTTTTCTCATTTAAATTTTTTAAAACTAAAACTTTGAGTTAAATTTAAATTTTTGCTGAACAAACTGAAAAATTTTAGAGGGAAAAACATGAGAAAGTATTGACCAATATCTTATCTTAAGTTTTTGCTGCAAAATTGTTACAACAGTTTCAAGTTTCATCCAAGAAGTTTTTCATTTGCAATAAATCTAAACGCTTCAATTATCAAACTAGAATTAAAGATTATTTTGAAAACACAGAGAGCCTGAAAATTAGACAAAACGAGTCCTGAAAATGTCAAAGGAAAAGGAAATTTATCCGCTCGCACAGTCTCTGACTGCTTAATCTGGCGAAATGCGAATTTCAAGTTTCAAATAAAGAATAATTTTTAAACTGAGAATAATCAGACCAACGAAGACAAAGTAAAGGAATCATTTTAAAAAAAAATGGAAAAAACCTCTTCTTTTAATCAAAACAGCTATTGAAGGAAAATAAACTTGAATCAAAAGAAAAAAAAATTCAGCAATGATAACTTTGTAATTCAATGAGAAAATTTTGAATTCAGAAAAAATTGCAATCTTGACGTAAGGACCGTAAACTGGAATATTTTTTTGACGTGTTAACACTATCAAATCTAGTTTTGTTAAAAAACTTAAAGTTCGAATAAAATTTGCACTTTTCAGCTAAATAAGGAATATAATTTTGAGGATAACTCCATATTGTCTTTCAAAAGGAAAGTTTACTTCTAATCTTTCTCATTTGTTTTTTAAAGCTAAAATTAAATTTTTTGTAGAACAAACTGAAAAAATTTAGAGGAAAAAACAAGAGAAAAATTGACCAATATCTTATCTTCATTTTTTTGTTGAAAAAGTGTTGCAATAGCTTCAAGTTTCATCCAAGAAGTTTTTCATTTTCAATAAATCTAAACGCTTCAATTAGTAAACTAGAATTGAAGATTATTTTGAAAACACAGAGAACCTGAAAAATAGACAAAAGAAGTCCTGAAAGGGTCAAAGAAAAAAGAGATTTATTCGCTCGCACAGTCTCTGACTGCGTAATCTTGCGAATTGCGAATTTCAAGTTTCAAACAAAGAATAATTTTTAAACTGAGAAAAATCAGACCAACGAAGGCAAAGTAAAGGAATCAGTTTTAAAATTATGGAAAAAACCTCGTCGCTTAATCAAAACAGCTATTGAAAGAAAATAAACTTAAATTAAAGGAAAAAAAAGATTCTGTAATGAGAATTTCGTGATTCAGTGAGAAAATTTTGAATTCAGAAAAAGTGGGAAACTTGATTCAGGGACCATAAATTGGAATAATCTTTATACGTATAAACACTACCAAAGCTAATTTTGTAAGAAAACTGAAAATTCGAACAAAAATTGCACTTTTCAGCTAAATAAAGGAATATAATGTTGGAGGATAACTCCATATTGTCTTTCAAAAGGAAAGTTTATTTCTTAGTTTTCTCATTTATATTTTTTAAAGCTAAAATTACATTTTTTGTAGAACATACTGAAAAAAAATAGAGGAAAAAACAAGAGAAAATTGCCCAATACCTAATCTTCACTTTTTGCTGCAAAAGTGTTACAATACTTTCAAGTTTCATCCAAGAAGTTTTTCATTTTCAAAGTTCTAAACGCTTCAATTATTAAACTAGGAGAATTAAATATTATTTTGAAAACACAGAGAATTTGAAAATTAGACAAAAAAGTCCTAAAAAGGTCAAAGGAAAAGGAAACTTATCCGCTCGCACAGTCTCCGACTGCGTAATCTGGCGAATTGCGAATTTCAAGTTTCAAATAAAGAATAATTTTTAAACTGAGAAAAATCAGACCAACGAAGAAAAAATGAAAGAACCATTTTTAAAACTATGGAAAAAACTTTTTCTCTAAATCAAAACAGCTATTGAAAGGAAATAAACTTAAATTAAACGAAAAAAAACTCTGTAATGATAACTTCGCAATTCAGTGAGAAAATTTTGAATTCAGAAAAAAATGCAAACTTGATGTAAGGACCATAAATTGGAATAGTTTTTTGATGTATTAACACTACCAAATCTAATTTTGTTAGAAAACTAAAAATTCGAACAAATTTCGCACTTTTCAGCTAACTAAATGAATATAATGTTGGAGGATAACTCCATATTGTCTTTCAAAAGGAAAGTTTACTTCTAAGTTATCTCAATTATATTTTTAAAAACTAAAACTTTGAGTTCAATTTAAGTCTTTGTCGAACAAACTGAAAAATTTTATAGGAAAAAAAACATGAGAAAAAATTAACCAATATCTTATCTTAATTTTTTGCTGCAAAATTGTTACAATAGTTTCAAGTTTCATCCAAGAAATTTTTCATTATCAATAAATCTAAACGCTTCAATTAGTAAACTAGAGGAATTGAAGATTATTTTGGAAAGGCAGAGAATTTGAAAATTAGAGTAAGTCAAAGCTCAATATTTTTAGTATTTGAAAAATAGGTATCTATTAATTTGTTTTTCCTGATTTCCAGTGATCCATTAATTGTTTAGTTTTCGAATCAAAACAAAGTCCTCAGTTGCTAGTAGAGAATAGAATCAAGATTGTTTGGACAATATACAGTATTCGAAAATCAGAAATCAAATAAAAATGGTTATTAATTTTAAGGCAAACGGCGTTTTGATTTTTTTCTGTAAGATACAAGGTAAACAAAAAGTAAAGATTTCATTTGAGAGAAAAGAGTGTTTTGCATGTTTATCCTCTATTTTTGAAAAAAGAATTTAAAAAAATTGAGTTTTTTAAAGCAAAATCAATCAGACTGACATTTGCTGGATCACCAGTATTTTTTATATTGTACGATTTGTTTGATTTTTTAAGAAAAAACTTTGGCAGTTAGTCAAGAATTAGTAGCTTAGTTCTATGATATAATACAAACATTTTTGAATTTTGTTGCGTAGGTTTTTTTGTCTGTTCGTCTATTAATATTGCGTGTTTTAATTTTACTGAGATTATAAAGCTTTTTTGGCTGTTTGTTCTTTTTACGGATCCGACATTGGTTTTGTTGACTACATTTCAAAATATCCAACAGGACTTGCAAATCGGGTGTCTTAATATAATGAGTGTTGTAGCTGCCAGACTACCTGAATTATCAAACTCGGTCACATGAACAGCGCGTTAAAATTATAGGTCAACCTACCATTACGCGGTTTTATCAAATAGGAACTAAACACGACACATGTTGGAACTTGGAAAATGATGCATCGATGCTGTTCGGAATGAATTAACAAGCCAAAAAACATGCCAATACCAAACACCGGTGTCAGGAAAAAATACCCAATGTGACACAGTACCCAAAATATACCCAATATTTTATTCTAACGTTTAAACTATCAGAACGATTATTTAGCATAATATTTAGTTAGTGCATTTGGCCATGCCTCAGCGGCCCGTGGGAGTTGATATGAAACTATCACAACCGAACATGGGATTAAACTACCAACTTAATTGCGAGAAAATATGCTTGCAATTTCGAGTGCTAATTTGTAATTGGTAATCGAATTATTGAACGAAAAGATCAAAGGGAATAAATTGGGTATAATGGCATTGGGTATTTTGGCACAGGGTATTTTGACATTGGGTATTTTGTCATTTTGCCCCAAACACCAATTCAAACACTCCTTTTACGATTTGCTCTCATTCAATTCTATTGTGCTTTAGTTCAATTAATTCAAACTCATTGATCAATTACTTGCCTCCCCTTACTAACAATCACTGTATAAACACTTTACTTGTAGATGATTAATTACTTTTATAATTCCTCCAAATTTCGGGTATATCAAGCCCACAAAAAGCGATAGAATCTTATTCGGAGCCCAAGAATCTAAAGTCCTGGCTTTTTCTTTTACCTTTTTCTCCTAATTTTACTTTTCAAAATTTCCTTTAAATCCCTTTCCTCCTTAGCTTTAGCTTTGTAACTTGCTTAAGATTTAAAATCCTGACTTTTCTTCTTAATCCCGACTTTTCTTTTACTTTTCTTCCAGTTTTATTCTCACCTTCAAAAGTCTTAAGCTCAAAAGTCTTTACTTTTTGCTCAGTTTTATCCCTCATCTTCAAAGTCTTATTAGAAAATTTTTCGAGAAGTCAGAGCCTCTTCTGAGGCTGAGTTTTAAAATGAGCCAAATTGAAAGGCTTTTATCTGAAGCCAGAATGACGGCAGAAGAATCAACGCAAGACGAAAGCGATTTTACTGAAGTAAGGAATAAAAGAAAACGCTTCAGAAAAGTGCCAACTCCCATCATTAACGTAAGACCAATGATTGTTTCAATTGACCCAAGACCATCACAAATTCAGTTTGCAAAAGCAATCAGGTCGAAGTTTCCAGCCGCCAAGATCAAGCAAATAAGAGAACTGAGGAACAATACCGACTTCTTTATTCAGCCAGAGGACCTCACTTCAAGAGAATGCTTGATGCTGTCACTAAACCTAAATCAGGCCTTTCCAAATGCCAAAGTGAACGCCAGGAATACACTTCCCAAGCCTAAAACTAAACCAAGTTTCGTCATTGTAAATGTTCACCACAGCATTACTGAAGATGAGGTAAAGGAAGAACTTTTAAATAACAACGCAATGAACGTCACCAAAGTTTCACGAATAACAAGTCGAGCAACGGGCCAGCCAACAAAATTAATACGCGTGATCACGGAATCCAACAATCAAGTCAACGCAGCTCAAAAACATGGCGTCAAAATAGGCTGGCAGCTATACCGATGTGAAGCAAGCCGCGAACCACCACATGTTATGCAATGTTTCAAATGCCAGAAATTTGGCCACTCAGCAAGGGATTGCACTAATGCAATTCGATGTCTTCGCTGCTCGCAAGATCATAGTGTAAAAGAATGCAATGTTGCAAAAGAAAATGCCAAATGCTCAAACTGTGGTGGTGCTCATGCTACACTTTATCGAGGCTGTCCAGCATATCAGCATAAGTTAGCAGAGGCCTCAAAAAAGATAAATGAGAACAAATTCTCAGCCGTAACTAATAAACAGAGCTCTCAAGCAAAGACTGACCTAACGCCATCAACTGAAAAAATTGCTGTTCTAGTAGCTGAAGTCCTGAGCAAGATACGAACAGTTCTTAACACTATGTCCTACAGTGACATAATAAATATTGTCTCTAACAGCGCCTCACGTATCTTCAATGAAAAAATTGATGGCCAGAGAATACATGACAGCATAAAAAGCGCAAATACAACTCCTGTTATTTCAATTCAAACAAACAATTTACCCAACAGCCAAAACTTTTCGCAAAATGGATAAGCTCAAGATTTTGCAATGGAACTGTCGCGGACTAAACAACAAAATAAGTGATCTGATTTTGTTTTCAACAGAAGAAGAAATAGATGTAATTTGTGTAAATGAAGTTAAGAACTGGAAAAAAACAACCTCCCTCAACAACTACATTGTTGCATCGGAAACCTTCAACAACGGTCATCATGGCTCTGCTATCTTAGTGAAGAACAGCATTGTTATCAAAAGAATAGAACCAGTAGAAAAAGAAACTGATAGCAATGGAAGAACACTAGAAATACTTAAAATTTGCCTTAAGTTGCCCTCTTTCGATAATTTTTGGATAATAACTGTTTACAATTCCCCTGGAAAGCTACTCTCGACCGATAAAATATTTTCAGGAAAGTTGAAAAATGTCTTCATATGTGGCGACTTCAATGCTCCCCACCATGAACTAAACTGCTCCTACGATTCTGAAAATGGGGAAAAACTCCTATATATTATTGACGAGGGCACTTTTAAACTGCTGAACAACGGTTATCACAGCTATCAAACGTTTGATGAAAAATGCAAAAATATGTTAGATCTGCACTTTTGCGATAATTCACTTTTTGCGCATTTTACCATCTTTCAAGTATCAGAAGATTTAGGCAGCGATCACAAAGTTACAATTACGACCCTGAACCTGAGAAAAGGTGAAGTTTTTCAACTAAAATCAAAAATCAACTACAGAAAGTTTAGAGAACATGCAAGAAAATTACACAGATTATCAAATCTCTGGCCTGTGCAGTATCCAAAAAAGAATGAATTAAATAAATTTAGCACCAGTTTAATTGAGTTAATACACAAATCTCTGGAAGACTCCTTCATTAAAAAGAAAGAGCTCCCCTACAGTGTTGAGACGCAAAAACTGATTAAAATGAGGAGAAAAAGGCGAAGAGAGCTCAAAATAGCAGTTGGCGATCACTATACCTCTTTAAGAACGGAGATAAATTACCTACAGAAAGAAATTAAACGATCAATGATGCGATCAGAAGACAGAAAAAGAGCAAAGGTCTTGGAAAGTGCATGTGATAAGGGTAGCAAAGGCTTCTGGAAAGCAATAAAAGAGCTAACTAATAAAAACGAGCCCAAACAAAAAACAGCAGAATACCCAAATTTATTCTATAAAGATAGTGTGGCGGTAACCGACAATGAGAAAAGTGAAATGTTTAAACAGCTGCTAAAGGACACAATGAAAAATCACGAAACGGACTCATCAATAATTTCTGAACTCTGCGACAATATTGAAAATGAAACAGAAGCAATAATAAATACAAATGAACATACTGAACAACTGGGCATTGTGGTTACCACAAAAGAATTTGATGAAATCTTGAAAGAGACGAGAAAAACATGCCCTGGGCCGGACAAAATCTGCTACAAAATCCTTGAAGAATTACCAAAGAATGTTAAAGCCCTTGCCTGTCTCCTCATATCTAGCTCCATAAACAACTCCTTTGTTCCATTTAACTGGAAAGAATCCCAGATAAAAATGATACCAAAACAAGACAAAGACCGATCGAAGGCTGAAAACTACCGACCCATTAGTCTTACAAACTGCATAGCCAAAATATGTGAAACTGTTGTAAAAAATATTGTTATGGAATATTGTGAAAGCCAAAATATATTCGGCGAGACTCAGAGTGCTTACAAGAAACACCGCTGCACAACAGACAACCTCATTAAACTCACTCAGCACGTCAGTGAAGCCTTTCAGTGGTCCGAAATGGTTGGTTTCGTTTGCTTGGATGTCGAAAAAGCGTTCGATGCTGTATGGCGCCTAGGACTCGTGCACAAATTAAACTCGATAGGGCTAAAGAATTCGGTCATAAGATGGATAAATTCATTCTTGTCGCAAAGGAATGTCTTTGTGAAGATAAACTCCACTGTCAGTGATAGTTTCAGCCCGACAGCTGGAGTACCTCAAGGGAGCGTAATTGCTCCCATTCTCTTTCTCATTTACGTCAGTGGTTTGCCGCAAATAAAAACCCAGATCTCACAGTTCGCTGACGACTTTGCCCTCTACTATAGGTCACGATCCCCGAAATTAATCGAAAAACATCTCCAATCATCACTGAATAGTCTAATTAATTGGTGCGACTCATTGAAAATCAAAATTAACTCAAATAAAACTCATTACCTGATCTTTAAAAACCCCTCAAAGAAAGAATCTTCTCTAGAGCCCAACATTAAAGGAATTACCATTCAGAAGACACAATCGATAAAATTCTTGGGTATCATTCTTACTCCAAACCTCAAATGAAATGAACATTGCAAAGATTTAATACGAAGAGCGAACAGCAGGCTATTTCAACTCTGGAAGCTTAGTAACCTAAACGTTAACGAAGAAAGCCTAATTTTGGTTTACAAATCTTGGATCAGACCACTCTTTCTGTACTCAAATGCTTGCTGGCTGGATCAATCGCATAACCTTATCAATAAAATACAAAACGTTCAAAACCGAGCCCTACGAATTTGCCTTCGAAAACCAAGATGGTATCAGACTCAAAACCTCCACGAAGAGGCAAACATGAAGCCAGTCAGAGAAATGCAGATTGAACTGGCCAACCGGTATATTCAAAGGGCAATCAAAAACAACATACTGTCTGTATCAGAGCTGATATATAAGAAACGACAGTGCCCGCTCAACTCTTGCAAAAGCACTCTTGATCATCTAAATTACTAAATTTCACAGCCGCATACGCAATAGACTAGTGGCTAAGATGACTGCTCAGAATAGTGACCGACTAAACAAAAGGAGGATCAATCCCAGTTTAATCTGGGAAATTCAATATAAAAGATCTTCATCTTTCAAACAACAGAAATGGGATCAATGACTAAAGAAAAATAAAAACTAAGAGAGGAAAACTAAGGAAACAGGGGAAAAATACAACAATAAACAGGAAAACAAATCTACAGATAGTGCAAATGAAAAACTGGCAGTCGGATAACCAAAAGTAGCTGTCGAGTGGCACAGTTGCGAAGAGCACAAAAAAGGATTAATGATGTAAACACTACTACGGTTCGAGTCCAACTCCAGCAACTTTACATTTATTTTATTGAGGCGTTTCCTCCATCCAATAAACTGCATCAAAATTTTAACGTCTTGAAAAAGAGGAAAGTGGCGCAGTTACCAACAGCGCGTGGATTATCAACGAAAGAATGAACATTTCTTTTTTCCGACCCGGGTTCGAATCCAGCTCAGTTGCCTCCAACTTTCCTTATTATAACTAATTTTTTCCCGCTATATTAACAATATGAAAAACAACAGAACCATCAGACGTGTTAAATGTATTCGGCCAGCCGCTCGCTTAGTCAATTCGGGGCCAAATACAACTCAGTCTTTGCCATTCTCTGACCATCTCATTCAATTGTCTTCATCTGTTTGGCCAGCCGCTCGCCTAGTCAATTCGGGGCTGAACAGATCACAGCTGTCATCAATATCTCTATGCTTAGTTACTGACCAACACTTACGCCTTCTTTCGAAGCCTCTCATTTCTACTTTATTGAAAACTATTTTACTTTTTCACTCAACACTCCACTGATTTAAAAGGAAAACGTCTTTGAGATTAAACAAAAACATTAACTCTTGTGCTGCGCGTGGTTTGGTTTCAGTGGTTTTATGGTTTAGGTTAGCGTAGCACTTTTATTGATCAATTTCTTAATTCTGTCACTTTTATGTTAATGCGTTTTTCCAGTCAGAAACAACGCTTTTGTTTATGCTGTTTCTCCCACTCTTCATTAATCATAATCGATCTTTTTTTTCCTCCTCAATCTTTTCTTTCTCGACAACGAAGCAGGACTATTTGAAATCAGGGACACCAATCTAAGCCCTATCTATAATTGAATCGAGCGGACAGCAACATATTTGAATGAAAGCTGAATTTTTTTAACATCATACATGACACTTAGCGCGGACCGCTAAAAAAACAGCACAACTGGGAGCTTCGGTTCGAAACCGTTCAAGTCAGTTTGTCGATCTCCGTTTTAAACTTGAAACGACTTAAACATTGAAAGAACAAAGCTTTGAAACGAAAATCTTGCAGAAAATTAAGTCAACTTAGTGCAGTGAACTATCACCTCGAAGAAACAGAACATCAAGACGCGTGGGTTCGAATCCCACCCACGCCCATCGAGCATTTAAAGCTTTCCCATTCAATTTTAATTTATTTTTTGTGTTGTAATTAATCATACTTACCTGAAGAAACTATCACACTCATTTTAAACATTTTCCACGAGGCTAGCCAAGAAAACGATCCAATAGCGTTTGTATACGTCAAGTTCAGCCAGCAGAAGTCCTCCATGGTACTTGAAATGGCTGAGTGCATCCGAGGCAGAGGAAGTCTTCTACTACAGTTATATAGAACTTTAAATCTTAATCGGAACTTCTCAAACTCAGTTTTTTTAAACTAAAACTTCTCTTACTGTGTATATAACTGTGTATATAGCTTCTTTCACCTCTGGTTGTACATAAATTGTATTATATTGCTCGGAGCCCAAGAATCTAAAGAGTACAGGAAATAAATTGATGGAACCTTGACATTCAAATACGCACTGGAAACTGTTTTAGTCGATTTACTTGTTAACAAATACTTGCTCGACGGTTTAACCCCAAAAACGATTTTTTGGAATAAATACGTTTTTGTGTCATCGCAATAGACGAATGAAGATTCCAAGCCCTCCACAAATCTGTTCATTGTTCCTAGAAAGACCTGCTCGTGTGGAACGGGTGTCTTCGCATTGACAATAAAGTAGCGCATCCAACACGTACTAAACTTGGCGATGATCGAGTCCCTTAATTTAGCCCACTCGCGAACTGAGTATGACCGACAGGTCCTCCAAGGAGTGTTGACCCTACATTAACGCTGACCTAATCGCCAAAGTGTGACCTACTGAGTGCACAACAAGCACTTCAATTTGTAAGAACATGAACAACATAATTCCAAATCTTATTTCAGCTTACTTCTAAAATACCAAGAACCAAGTAAAGAAGTACAGTTAGATTTTTTTACCAAACTAGAAGATTGCGGATTTTTTTCGTAATACAATTTAATAGATTCAGTTAATATCAATCAGTGGATTTATGGGTCTTTTAATTTTACTGTATCGTACACCATAAGTCTAGACAAGACAAAAAAGCCTAAAAATTTACCACTTGATCAAACTTTGTGACAATACCAATAATATTGTCATTGAAGCCCATGTAAACGACAATCGGGTTGTCAGTATTTTCAAATTCATGATGCAGAATGAAAACATCATGTAGTTTAAATTATACGAAAAATTGGTTTAACACACAAAGCGACCCATTTAAGGAGGACTTTAAAATCGAGCTTCTTAATTCGGGCATATGCAAGAGATGATCAATAAGAATATCAGCGTTCTTCTAGCATTCTGGAAAACTACCGAAATAGCAACTTAAGAACCCAGTGACCATTTTGGACCATCAAGTACACAGTTGGAAACTGATTAAATAACTTTGTTTGGATCTTGGGACGATGAAGCTTACACAACATCTACGTAACGAAGCTTGAAACGATATTGACAACAGGAGAGACAAAGAGATGGATAAATAGGGCGAAATTGACAATAATAATAAATTAGTTCTCAAATTTATTTCATTGCATGCATTTATAAATTTACAAGCAACAAAACAAAACTCGAAAGAACATCAAAAGGTCACTAAACCTGTCAAGTGATTCCTTTTAATTCTTCTCAAAGTGTAATCGTTTGGTATTTCAAACCCTCTGAAATCAATTTTTACCCTGGTAAAACCCTTTTTTAATAAACCTTTGGAAAATAGAAAGACCAATTTTACAAAGAAATGCAGCTCGATAAACATTCAAGTAAAAGCATTAGCCCTAGAACCTTGTTCCTTACCAAAAAAGTTTAACAAAAAATCTGTTATCTATAATAAATCTGATGTGTCTCTAAAACAATGTACGAAGTTTGTTAAATCCTGTGCATTAAATGAGCCGAGTTTTTGAACAATATTTCCAAGAAACAATACGACAAAGAAAGCAGTGGATAGACGCAACAAAGGGTTTACCCTCCGGAATCAATGCGTGCTTGTATAAGAGAAGAGTTGAATGGTACATTTAGAGAACAGTCAATCAGAACTTCTAATGCCTGCAAATTCGACCCCAAAAACCTTTTGAAGCAGCATTTAAATAGTTTCAATGAATTTCTTTCACCAGGGACTAAAACAAAATTAACCGCAATTACATCAAAATCTATGAATCTGGTCCTCTTATTGCAATTATTCGAAACAGTAACCTCGCCAATCGACTCAATTATTTAATTCTGCTAACAGGTTAACAGAAGACACAATGTGCAGATCGGAAAACCATTAGAAGAGAAACTTCAACAGCAAGTGCATAATTTCCATCAGAAAACTCAGCTGAGATACTTTTGAAACGTAAAAAACACTTATACCATCGATTCCGAAGCCAAACGTTTAGGTTCCTGTATAAACGAGAACCACAAAACTGGACAGAAATAGACGGACTACTGAAAAAGGCGACCGTCGGGGACAAGCACTGCGTGTGAACCTCGAACGCGACCATCAAGTAGTACGACAACCAAAACCAGTTCAGACTACTCTTCGAGTCAAAAAGAAGAGAACTGAAAACCACTCAAAAAGTTCAGAATGAAAGTGTTGAACATGATTTTACAATTTCATTCACATCTAGAACGAGTTGATAATGCAAAAAAAAGAATTTTTTGTGATTGTTTAAGGAACCACACGGAACTGTTTTTTTGCGAGTCATTTCGTTGCCATAAAAGTCAGCCGAAGTGTTCATTGAGAAGTTGAATCCTCTTCTCAAAGTTGAAGAGGGTTGGGATCGGGTTGGGTCAAATTCAGTCCAAAAGAAAGCAAAATGCTTTTTGTCGGTTGACAACATCGCCATAGTCCTGACGCAGCAGTCCAATTGATTGTTGTTTTGTAAAAAAAAAAATCAGATTTTCTCTTGTTTTTTCATATATTGCCTTACTTGTTTTAATATAGTTTTGTTGAGTCAAATTCACTATAAGTTATTATCAGAGGATCATTTTTTCATAATGCGACTAACGCATCGCATGTGATGAGTGTGTTCTTAAAAGCATCACTGCAATATTAACTGTTCGTAAGTTTTTTCCCTCAATTTAGAAGTAGTTTTGTCGCTGATACGTGAAATTCTCAAAACTATCCCAGTACCTTTGCAGTAGGAATTAAATAGCACGGATCAAGATCCTTAAAAACTGATTTTAGCTTTCGATTGTCCATCAGCCCTGACTTTAATGATGAGGAGCTGAGCAAAGTGAATTATGAAAAAGGTACCAGCAGCCTTGCAACTAACTTTGGTCCAACTTGTCAATCGGCAACTTCAGCTGCTCCGAAGCGAAATTTTTCTGATGTCAATATCCTCAATTTGTCAGGAGAAAGCGTGAGAGGTTAATTTTTTTACATTTTCAGTCTTTCATTTCAAAATTTGTGTACTTCATTTCTGCACACATGAGACCACGTTAATTTGATTCGTATTTAAACAGATACTATCAAAAAAATCAAGGTCTGAACTCTCACATATATGGTGAAAATTATTGATTTTTAACCAAAATATTGTAGCAAAAACAAAAATTTAATTCTTTTTAAACTATTCATTGTTTGAGTTGAAGGCACGTAAAAATTTGGAGTAACAGGCAGTTGACTAAAAATTGAAAATTAGAGCCAAATTATTTGAACTTGATTAATTTTTTTAAATGAAAAGAATTGCTTTCTTTTTTTCAGCTTTTCATGTTAACATTTCTAATTTAACTGGCCAAGAAAATGACCAGTTTTTATCAAAAACTGTAGTAACCAGCAATTTCGGAATGTTTTTGAGAATTGACAATAAAGGTTCTATAATCATATTTCAGATTCTGGCCCTTTATGACCAGTATTCTTCTGACTTGGGCTTCTGATTAATAAGAAAAAATTATCTTTGATGAACACCCCGAATTGTTTTGCCGCCTGATTGTTTCTTTTGAAATTTAGGGTAGTAATGCGCAGTATGCGAACTAAAAACTGGAGTTAAAAAATCATTTTCAATTTCTATTTTACCACGAAACCACTCTCAATTGCAATAGTTAATTTTGCTTAAACTTTTTTATAATTCTTACTCCAAACCTAATACGTGGGAAAATTAGTGCTGGAAAATTAGCCGAGAGGGCGTTTAGTCGACAAGAAAAAATGAGAAATTAAGCTAAGTTTTTCCATTATAGGTCAAAATCTTTTTGTTCGATAAATCAGTAGTTTGGGGGACCGTTATCTTGTTTGGTTGGTGGCGTTTCACTTGGTCTCTTCATTTTTTCACCCACCCGCTACCACTGGCTGTAAAACGCAAATGATTGGGTGCAACCACGGATAGACCATGTTACGCTAGTTGAAGATAAATGGGTAAACTGTGACCTATATTTGCCCGCTCAATAGATAACGTTTGAAATAGGCTAATCAGAGTTTTAGAATTATACTACTAGCGCATTTTATGTTAGTTGTTGCCTAAAATTCCAATTTTTTTCTGTTGTCGACTGAACGCTTTGTCAGCCAATATGGCCGCTTGAGTGGAAAGCACACACTGCAGATTATGTATGCTGACATGTTTCGTCAATTATTAGGCGGGAATTGTTAGAGATAATTTTTACAGCAAATGGCAAATCTGGATTTGTAAATTGGGTAACACACTGAGAGAGAGAGAGAGAGCTGCAGATGCCGTGTCAAATGGCAGACGTGTCAAAATATAGACTGTTAAACCAATCTCATTGGCTGAGAATTTGTCAGCATTGTATTTTTATGTGCTCATTTAGCCGTCACTGAAAATGGTCTAATGTTTTGTAAGAAAAACTATTAGTTTTAGCCATGGCACGCAGGCAACGGCTAGGCCTTCTTAACCCGTGGGACTTGATATAAAAACATTTTAAATGAACGAGTGGTTATTACGCACACAGAATACTTCTTTCTTCTTTTCGTGTGGATGCGGTTAAGCATTTTTGAAGTAATTTGCAGATAGTGTCCCAGTACGTGAAAAATTTAGCAAGTGAGCTATTCATCACTGAGCAATCAGAAACAAGATCTATATATATATATATATATATATATATATATATATATATATATATATATATATATATATATATATATATATATATATTCCTAATTTCTCATTGGGAATGAGAAGAGTCTGCATTTTGGCACGTTCTCCATTTTTACGAGCGTCATTGCTGCATCCTTAGTCCGCTACTTTGTAGAATTTTATTGAGAAAAGCTTACGCAAATAAATTCTGCGGGGATCGCTAGTGGAGCCGAACGGGAGCACAGCAGAATGCTTTAAAGTGAGATTTAAAGCCAAATATTTCCCGTGCTCAGATTGTTTGATGTTAAAATCTGTCCATGGTCACAACCTCCCAACCACCCTTCAAAGGGGGTTGCGTCCACGTAGAGGCCGAGTAAAGCGCAACACGACCGCAAACCATAGCTAATAAACTGACGACAACTAATTTTTCTCCATTTCTATTTCTTATGTTTGTTGTACTTTAATTTAAACCAATCAAATTATTTGGGCAACCACATTAAGGAATTCGGCTCCAATTTTTTTTCTCATTCGACTCTGCGCCCATTTGTGATCTTATTCCTAGAACCAGAATCAGTGATTAATATTCAATTGCTGACGTCTCTGGAACTTGATGTCATAATGCGAATAGTATAGAAGTAGACGCCTGCTTTGAGTGTTGTTCCTGGTGAACCTAATTTAATCCTAAGTTAAAGTAAGCAGGTTATGCATTAGGTTATGTAATAAAAAATGTTAGCCGTTGCAATTGATATATTACATAGTGTTTTTATTGTATAATATTTTCCAATTCACCAAGGAAAGAAAAGACGTGATTTTTTAAGGCAACGGTTGGCTCTGAGCGGCAATGAACCTCTGGTAATTTCTCAAATGAGTTGTGTGATGTAATACCAAAGCATCGTAACGATTATTGTTGCCAATCCGTGACAGCTAATTTGATGTTTTCAGATCACTATAATAAGGGATTATACTGCAATTATTCTGCCGCCCAATTCTTTGCGTTCTTTGCGGAACCGTCAAACATATTTTGCGGTGGAAAGCAATTTTCAGTTTTCAACTTCCAGTTCAAAAAAGAGAAAACTACTGACTGGATTTTCCATATAGGGCACCGCCATTTCGGCCGCGAGTTTTGAAAATGTTTTTCACACGCTCTTTATATTAACGTAACAAATCGAGTAATTTCACTCAAAATTTTATTACAGACAGATGCCCGTAATTTCTTGTCTCTGTGCAAAGAACACTTTCTCATTTTTTTTCTCCCTTTCTCTTGCTGCGTAATATCTATAAAATGACTAATGTCTTCATATTTTTACTTGTCTTCACTCAAAGGATTACTCTAAAAACAATAAGGTCATAAAAGGAATAGCGCCCAAATACTAGCCATTACTAGCTAATCACTGTTATGGATAAATGTTTCCTTGTATGTTGGAACCGTTCATGTGAGAAGCAGTGCCGATTCCAACCCTCTTGTATTTAACTGCTATGGCCTATCTTTAAATGAGAAAGGTTTGGTGCCGAAATATTTGCTGAAATTTTTAATATATCCACATTTAAGTGATAATCTGTGGAGCGAAGTTTGACCCGACACAAAAAATTTGATTTTCTGTAGAAAACTTGAGATGACCTAATAAGCTCGTTCTAACTTCAGCTTTTTTTACTAATTAGTTAAATGCCTGATTAAATCTTGATGGAGAAACTCGCGGAACATTTGCAGTGAGCTTTCCTTTAGTTTTCAGTTGTGTCGTTATGCTCGATTATCAAACGTTTTGACTTTTTTGTGTAGAAAATCTTTTGTAGGGTTAGGCTGAATTGTAGATTATCATTGGAATTTTTGGTTTGAAACGCAGCAAACTGTCTATATGTTAAATTTCGAAGCATAATTAACCATGATAAAACGACTGATACGCAAAGGAAATTCATGTACAACCATCAACAATCAAGTTTATTACAGCAGCAGCTTGAAGAGTTTTTGAGTTTGAGTTTGAATTTGGGACATTGGTTCTAAACTGTGCACTGTTACTGTGGTACGAAGCCATTATAAACACCGTGGAGGGTTTTTACTGGCTTTTCCTGATTGCAATTACTTGTCGTTGATTACTTCTGGCTAGCCGTGTTTGCAGTTGTTATTAAACATTGTTGGGCATAAAGGCAAGCTTTGTCAGGGATAGGGAAGAAAGAAAGAATAATTAAGTGAGGAAAGAAAAAAAGAGAGATTGAATCAAACTAAAACTAGATGAAGGGCTGAGAATTAAGCAGCTTTGTTTGTTTGCTCGAGACAGCTGCGGCGCGTTGGGGGATCGAACTCCCGCTGTGTTTTTCATTTAGTATACTTATGTGTTGCGCCAATATACACACGTCTCTGCTTGAGAATTTTCTTTATTCAGTTTTCGTGGCTGATGAGTTTCTCTCGATTTTTGAATTGAATTCGTTATACATAATTGAGATACTTTAGAATCATTGTTCCAAAGTTTGCCGGCTTCGAATTGTATCGTATTTTTTACAAATGTTGAGCATTCAGGCTTGAGGGGATTAACAAAATGTCTGTACGCAATAATCCCGAGAGTCCTCCTCCAGAGAAGAAGTTTCCTCACGGCATGGTTCGGGTGATTCCTCTCGAAAGCTTCGATGACGGAGCCAGGGATCCCCGGAAGATTGCCCGAGAGAAGCTTCCTCTGTTTGAAGGGCTGTTACCGGATGGACTGTCAGAGGCTTATAGAGCTTGGAAGCGACAGATGCGCATTTCAAAGCCTAGGAAACGGCAGGCAACTTCTGATTCTGATTCAAAAGGATCGAAAAAGCCTCCTGACCCTAGATTAGATACTGACTTTGACTCGAAGGATCCTTTTGGTCTTAGTCGGTGATCACTGATTTTTAAATCAGTAAATAGGAAGAAACGGTTGTAATGTCAGTAAGCCTAATCAATCAGAAACTCTAATGTGCTTTTGCAGTTGTTCTTTGGACATTGCCTTTTCTTTTCTATAAGCCGTAAAATTGCTTCAATTTTGTTCTTTTGTGCGCGCTTGATGTATTCTTTTGCCAACCTTATCTGAATGTTTCTTATAGTAGGTGAGTTCGATTCTTCATGTAACTTTTGCACGCTGTACCATCGAGGTTTCCTTAAACATATTCTCAGTGCTCTGTTTTGCGCTTTCTGCATGATTGATATGACCGTTTGCGATTGATTTAGCCAGCAAGCGTTTGCATATAGAAATGGGGGCCGGATCCAGGACTTGTACAGCAGAAGTAAACTCTCCTGCTCAACATTGAGGTTGCTTAGACGCTGCAGTTGGAAGATTTGCTCTGCTTGTGATGTCCTTACAATAATCATTCCTGTTTAGTTGTGGCGTCATGGTTATTCCTAAGATTTTTATGGTTTTCACTTCCTCAATTTGTTTTCCGTTGATGTTTAAACTGAGACTTGTTTGTCTTTTCGAAGGGTTTTTGAATAGCTTGTACTTTGATTTGGCCGGGTTTATTTTGATTTTCAACTTATCACACCACTTTATGAGAGTGTTGAGTGAGGCTTGGCGTTTGCTTTATTTTAACTGACTGGACTTTGACCTGTAAAACAATGCAAAGTCATCTGCAAAATGAGAAATTTCTGCTACCGTTTCTGGAATGTTAGAGAGATAAATTAGGAATAATATGGGCGCCACAACGCTACCCTGGGGGACCCCGGCTGTTGGTGAGAACTTGTCGCTTCTCGTATTCTTAATTTTTACGTTAACATTTCTTTGTGAGAGGAAGGAGTTCACCCATTTGACGATTTTTGTCTGTATTCTAATCTTAATCAGTTTATCAATGAAACCTAATCTCCAAACTGCATCAAAAGTTTTTTCGACATCAAGGCAGACAAGTCCCACCATTTCTGACCACTGGTATGCTTCACTTATATGCTGAGTCAAAACAAGGAGGTTATCGGTTGTGCATCTGTTTGCTCTTTATGCACTTTGTTGTACTCCAAAGACTTTGTTTGCTTCGCAGTGGTCGAGGATGAGATTTTTAACAACAGTTTCACAGACCTTTGCAATACAATTGGTAAGGCTAATTGGTCTGTAATTTTCTGCTTTCTTCTTTTCTTTTTGAGGTTTTGGAAGCATTGTTACTTGTGAGTCATTACAAAGGCATGGCACGTAAGAATTGTTAATTGTGCTGGAAATAATTACGCATATGAGAGCTTTAATGCTTTTTGGTAGCGCCTTCAGTAGCTGATAGCTTATTTTGTCTGGCCCGGAGCATGATTTACTTGTATTTTCACATGATAAAACGACTGATACAATTGTTTTTGCGAGATTATATCGAAACTCTCTAAATTTGATTTAACGAACTAAATACCGATCAATGTTCAAGAAATGGGTTGCATCTTTAATTTTAGAACTCAATAAAGAAATTCATAATTCCTGAACTATTTTTTGCCAACGAGCAAAAGAAATTTCAATATTTTATCACACTCTTTCAAAAATAATTACGTTAATAATTAAATGCAATATTATATTCGTTTTTCTCTTAATAAATAATTCGACATTCATGAGAATAGCACGCTGTCATAGCTTTAGGCCACTTTATGAACAAGGACGTTTTTGTATGTAAAAGACGACAATTTAAACAGAACTGTTTAAACAGAACATTCCAAGTGTTTCTATGTTTTCTACCGAATATACCGACGATTTGTTTAAAACCAATGATGACGACAAAACAGAACATTTCGCAGCGTTCTTACGTTTGAAACTGAGCATAGCGAAGATTTTGTGCCATTTTTTTCGTTTTTGTTCCGGCTTTTGGACTAGGGAGAACTTTACCAAGATGTTTAAAGTTTTGTATTTATTTGTAAACATCACAGCCTAAAAGTTTAATTTTTTTATATATAGTTGTTATTGTAGTGGATTTTTGATGTTGTTGATTGTTGTCAGATACGTCCGACGTGAGTGACGCAGAAAAGAGTTCGGAACCGAGTGAAACACTCAGACGAACGTTAGAAAAGCTTCACAACGAGTTGATCGAGAGAGCCAGTCTCTTCGGCTGTACTGACCAGGACTCCTTTCTGCTACCAGATGTCAGGAAATTATCGTCAACTTTCACTTATTACGGTAATGTAGGATCCCGGAATAGAGTTCCAGAGATTTCAATTCCTGAAATTCAATTTCTAGAGAAGTTTAATTCCGGAGAAGTTCAGTTCCAGAGAAATTCAATTCCAGAGAAATTCAACTCCTGAAACTCTAACATCGGATAATATTAAGCTCCGTCATTGTTTGTTGCATAAAGAATTGGTAGAAAGTTTAACTCCATTGAGAAATTTAACACCGCATTGAGAAATTTGGTCAGATTCTCTTACCTCTCAGAGTACTCATTTTGGTCATCTCTTGTTTTTTTACCCCAGAATCTGAACAAATCTCAGAACGCGAGATAGGACAAGATTGAGCCATAGATTTCAAAGTTTCGTTAGATTGGACATGATCCCTCAAGGACAGAGTTACAATTGAATCCCAACACGGGATTCGATAATAACAGTTCAAAATACAATTAAAATTTGGCATTACTTGCTAATTGCAAGGTTTTTTCTGAACCACATTTAGGCAATTCTTGCAAGTTTCTGAGAACAAAATGGTTAATTTCAAGGAAAAGAACTTGTTTTTTGTTTTTTTAGGGTAGTCGAGAACATGGGATTAGAAGGGCCATCATGCATAAGTTACTTGCCATATAAAATTGATATTTTGATAGAAGACCAGAATTTTGCGAGATTTAATTTGTAACGAACCTGTGGTGGAGAGAATAAATTGATTCTGATCGGTGCCTTGCTTGCAAAAGTTGTTATAACTGCGTTTCTGATGTTAAAATAAAGACTTTTTGGCTACAGGTAACCGACCAGGACAGATTACAAATTTAGCTCTAGACGACGATAACTATTTTGTGTTGACTAATTTCTTTGTTTTCTAGATTCAATTTGTAACTGATTGACAGATTTGATATTAGCAGTTATCTAGCTTTTGGACGCAATTCTATTTTTAGTTATTCTCAAAAAAGTTTGTAGCAATCATATCAGCCCTGTGGTCCTCTTTATGCAATTTTTTGCTTCACCCTTTTATTTTTTTCGTCCTCGAAAACGGGATGAACAGGTAGAGCCTTGAGCGCATTAAGTGGCTAAGCAGATCTATTAAAACCTTACATCTTACTAGTCTCTAAGTGTGTTATTCACATAAACTGTTTATAGAAGACAATTTAATGATGTGAAAGGCTGTTCTTAACATTAAAAACTTGATAGCCACAAAGAAAAGTAGGAGTTATTTTAGCTCAGAGCAGAACCGTATATTGTGCTAATACTGCACGAATTTTTCCATTTGAATCTAATTGTAAGTTTTGCTTTTTAACTTCAATCAGGTTCGAAACGAGTTGAAACATTGAAATAAGCTTCTGTTCTTTTGGAAACCAAAACCTAGTCAACGACTAAAAAAAACTAAGGACCAAGCAGCAACAAACATTACATTTTCACACGCTTTAAGGGAAAGTAGATTTCTTCGTAGCTGAATAATGTGAGCAGTTTCTTTCTGATTTGCTTTTTTGTGAGGCGTCCACTAAATAGTGACAGATAGGTGAAGACGTAAAAAATAAATAAAGTTTTCCTTAAAGGATTTTCCTTTGGATTTTAATAACGTAAAAATGTAATAATAATAATTTGAAAATGTAATAATAACTCAAAATTTTCCTTCTTTTTTTAAAATTCTGAAACAAAGTTGGAAGCAATTATATTAGTTCTGCAGTTTTTCTTGTGCGATTTTTTACTTGACGACTTTTCGTCTGATCCTTTTGATATTTCGTCCTAAAAACGGAATAAAACGGCACAACCGGAGCGAATTAAGCGATTGAGTAGCTATGTTACAGCCTTATGACTTTTTGGTCTAAGTTTGCAATCCGCCAAAACTGTTTTGACAAGACAATTATATGGTGTGAAGGGCAGTTCTTAAAAATTAGACTTCCTCACACAGCTCATCCTCTCTCTAATGCTAGCTTACCAAAATATCAGGTGGCTACAGCCAAATACAACCACTCGTCTGTCATCTGATAGCATTATGCCCGACGTTAGTTGGTTATTTTCTTAATATAGCGCCTTTAAGTAAAACAAACGAATGAAGAACGTGAAATTGAAGACAGACTTTTGTTATTTTAACAATTTTTTGTGCTAAAAATAATAAACTTTCTTAATAGGTAATCCTTTAGAATCAGAGAATATCTATCCGTTCTCCGCTTATTCTTTCATCTTGTGTGAATATCTTAGGTTTGTACTTGGCTATTTAAATTGTATGGCAACTCATAGCCAAGTTCCTACATGCTTAACGATCTGGTCGCAACCTAGATCAAGGATTGAAGTTTCTCTTGGAAGTTTTCTCTACTGGAGATTAGTATTTGAAAAGCACATATTGTGAAAACTCCAAAATATTTTAGTGTTAGTGTTTTGTAGTTTTCGTATTAATCATAGTCGTTCTATCATTTTGGGGCTAAATGGTAATTTAAATTAGAGGTTGTTGTTAGTTCAGATTTGTTCTTTTATACAGAATTAACTACTAAAAAACAGTTAAACGTTTTGCATAAGGCTTCATAACGCGTGTGTCAATTGCTGATTAAATTCTTCTTGCTTTCGCAAAAACTTTGGTTATGAGGTTTTGTGCATAAAAACTTCAACCTTAGTTTGTGGTAATCGAAGCTAAATCTAGTCATATAACACATTTTAAAAAGTTTTGTTTTTCACAATCTTTTTTGTGAGAACCGAACTCATTCTAAGTTACAAGCAAAACATTTATCCTTCAGAACACTTCAACTGCATCAACTTAGTCTGAAGTTTTTCAATGCAGTTTAAGCTGTCGTTTTTGAACATTTTTGTCATCGTTAAAGTAAAATATAGCAATTTTTTTAAATTTTTTTGAAGAACGTCTGTTATCTGAACTAAATTTTAGGCAGTCTCAATTTCTCCTGACTAAAGCGGCAACAAAAGATTTTTGAAGAGGCAAAAAGTTATTTTCAACAATCTAAAGATGAAGAAGATATCTTAAGAACGCTTTGAGGTTTTCAAGTAAATGGTATCAGCATCTAATTAGTGATTGATATTTCTTCAAACTATTTTTTTTGGTGCTTTGAAACTTTGGCGTGGTGCATACCATTTCAACCTGTGCAGTGAATACCAAAGCTATTTAAATACTTTAATAAGATGAATGTAGGTCAACAAAAAACTTTTTGTAACATACCACCCATTTGCTTATTTTGTGATAACATAGCCTCTCGAATTAGCTGAGGAATGAATTGTAAAACACATTTTTGAAAATCTGTTCAGTTTTTGTGTTTTTTCTCTGAAACATTTCTTCGGAACTTCTTGATCAAAGTAGCTTTTCTATAATACAGTTACTGATTTATGTTATAGTAATTGTATTAAATTACTATAATAACCCCCCCCCCCCCCCCCCGCGCGGATAAGCTGCACAACATGCAGGGAGAAACAGATCATGTTTTATTTGTCGTAGATAGGAAAAACCGAACAATTGCGGAACAATGTTTCAACCCCGTGTGTATACGAACAAACCACTGTCCACATAAAGTAACATCAATCAAGAAACAACAACAACAGAATCCCAACACTTCATGGAGGCAAGTATTTGTCTTTTCACGTCAATGCAGCCAATTCTCAGATGCCAAATTGCGAAATCGAATGGTAATAAAGCAAGTCTTGTTTCTGTTTACAAATGTTGCGTCATAACTCCGAATTTGTATAGACATTTATATGGATGAGTTTAAATGTCTCCATTTTTGCAAGACACTAACAAAAAGATAACAGTTCTACTTGCAAGACCTTGCAAGATAGCCATACGGCCCCGCTCGTGAATGCCTCACGCCTTTCCAAGATTATATCTTGAAGCAATTCAAGAATTATGCCGAGTCATGGCGACAAAATTGTTGCAGCCCGTACCTTCCATTCCCGGGTCCAGGTTTTTGGGTAAATTTTTGAAAGAAATGCGGTGATTGCGGTGAATGCGGTGAAAATAAATATTTCAGCACATTTCACCGCATTTCGTGCAAAAATTCACCGCAAAATTCACCGCATTTCTTACAAAAATTCACCGCATCAACTTTTGTGGCAAAATAATGTAAGAAATGCGGTGAAAGCAGTGAATGCGGTGGAAAAAAATAATTCACCACATTTCACCGCATTTCTTGCAAAAATTCATCGCGAAACCCACCGCATTTCTTACAAAATTCACCGCATATGATTTCCAAAGTTTACTCAATCTGATTTAAATTCACAAGAAATTTGAAAGATGTAAGATAAAGTTGGCGCAGTGGACTAAGCAGTGGAAGGTTTGCAGGAGGTCAGAGGTTCGAAACCTTGTGGGGACGATTATTTTTGTAAGAATACTGAGAACGCGGTGAAAATAAAGAATTCACCGCGATTCACCACATTCACCGCAAAAAGATGTAAGAAATACGCGGTGAAAATTATTTTTTTTCCACCGCATTTCACCGCATTTCTTACGAAAATTCACAGCCAAACCTCGACCCGGGTTCAGTCGGCATCAGAACTGAATCAGAACATTTTCAGAATAATATTAACTTTCAGTACTGGCTCATAACGTTTTCAGAACAGTTTCTGTATTGATTCTGAAACCTCTCTGAATCAGAGCATAATTCAGAATCTATGAATTTACCCTATAGTTCAGAGAAAAATCAGAGTCTGAATCAGAGAATTTCATAGCCAAATGTGACTTGAACAGACTCTGAATCAGTACTGAACTGTTTCTGAAAAGTTTCCTGATTCAGTATTGAATTACTCTGAAAGTTACGTACGGGAGAACTAAAGTGCTGTAAGAATTCATACCAGTTTGAATTGTAATTATTTCCAAAAAATGAAACTAGAGAACTTATTGTATGAATTGCTGTTAATTTTTTTCCCTCAACTACCGTAAGTTTTAACTTTGCCGCCTCTTTATTTTTGCAATTAATGTGTAAATCAGGACCCGGGTTGAATTACAGTGTTATTCTAATTGAGTTGCACTGGACTTCACGTAATCTTAAAAGTTGCGTGAGAGTACTCGATGTCCAGATATCAAAATCACCTAAAACGCATTTTCAAAGTTATGACCAATTTCTCCGCCCTTTTTGTAAAGCACGGGGAACGAGAAATTGAATCTGATGCGCTATGTGGCAGAATGAATTTTGCTATTAAATTGAATATGTGCATGTCATTCATTCAGCGATCGAAAATTGAATATAGCCCTAGTGTTCACTGTGTGATTAAATTTAGACACGATCATTTCAATTAACTTTGCGTTTTTAACCCCATCCGTGGTAAGTAATTGAAGCTACAGCTCATAGCACATTTGTTTTTCTCTAAGATTTCAGAGGCAAATGTTTAATTTTCAAAAAAATTTTAAAAATTTTTTTAAAATTAGCATGACGTTACTTCATATTCTGGAGACAAAACTTTGAACCACATACAATTTTGTGCTTTTGGAAAATAAAGTTAAAGCTATTCTTTTAATGCAAATCTGTCTTTTTTGAAAACAAACCAGAAAACATCATTCAAAGCTATTTTTAATATGAAATGTGTTAATTGGAATCGGCAACTTAATATGTAAAAAATTACAAAATGAATTTGCTATTGTTAGAACTAAGCCTATCCAATAAGCAAACTTAATCAAGAGCCGATTAAACAAGAGAGCTTGAATAGCATGACAAGTAGAACTTATTTCTGCAATTAATCAAAGCCCAATCGATTTGTTAACTTTCGACATCATACATAGTTAGTAACTATGAATTATGTGAATATCATATATGAAGCAAAACTCAAAGAACTAACTCCACTATCAACTAATCAGTACTGCCATGTATAAATGTATATAAACAACTAACTCCACTATCAACTAATCAGTACTGCCATGTATGCATAAACTACGAAATGCAAGTTCTTTAAGATTAGTTTAAGAGGTTCTGTTGTTGGTATAGAATATTCGGCACAATTTTTATATGGTTAGAGTGAGTTTTTGAAAAACAGTTCTCAATTTCTCAATATCTTCACCTGCAGCCACTCAGATATGCAAATTTGACATGATTATCAAAATAAATTGAGCTCGAAAAACTAACAATAGTTAGAAAAGATTCTCAAATTTTTTGCCACACTAAATTGACATACACTGAGTAATGAAGCGTTCTTTAGCGGTGAATCACTTTTAATTCTTTCTCTGATGTGTAATTACTTACTGACTACACCATAGCCCAAAACAGTTTCAACCTTGGCACTAATGTAGATAACTTAGATGGCTGCTACTATTGACTGGACCCTCCTCTTTTACTTCCAACATTGGGTAATGTAAATGTAATATACAATAGAGTGAATATTATTACAGTAGACAAAACCTATCTACGAAAAAGTTAAAGTTGCCCAAACTTCTAATCGCTGACACAAACTGGGCGGTGTAATGATTTCCTTGTCCGCGATAGGAAGGCAACCATTACAGCGATGAATCGTTTTTTAAAAACTTTTTTTAAAATGTTTTTGTTATGTTTTTTAAGGTATTTTGTTGACAAGTGCAATCTCCAGTACTAAACCCACTAATGAAACTTTTCATAACAAAATTGAATCCGTTGTTCTGTATGTCAATCAAACGACTGAAAACAAAAACTATTGAGCTCTCGCTCAAAACAGATGAATTCGGATTATTGACACTATTTGATCATAACAGGATCAACCTCCAAATTTAGTAAGAAAACATTACAAAAATAATATCTTGAAGTAAATTTGTCATTTAAAAAATTGGTTGTAGAAATTCATGTCTAAATTATTTTTTTTCAAATAAGCGCAAGAAGCGGCGCCATCTGCATAGAAACTTTGAAATTGTTTTCCGGGTTACGTAAAGCTTTAATGAGTAGCATGAAGACAACTCCTTAAAGCAACATAGAAATTGGACCCCTTTGAGTTATACCTAGCAGCAACACAAAACCTTTTTGATTTTTCTTCAAATTGTTAATTTTTTTATACAACGACCTTTTAACCCTCCTGCTAAGTGGTCAGTGCCAAAAAGTTGCGCTAAATTATTTTTTTCAAGTCAACAACTACCTTTCCAAATAAACCTCTCATTTTATCTACGATGCAGGAGGGTTAAAAGGTCGTTGTATAAAAAAATTAACAATTTGAAGAAAAATCAAAAAGGTTTTGTGTTGCTGCTAGGTATAACTCAAAGGGGTCCAATTTCTATGTTGCCGTCGTAAGTACCCCTAGATTTTTGTGCAGTGCAACAACTTGGCAGCAAAGAATATCTTCAATCATGCTCCTCGATTCAGAATTGGCTAAATCATGCGCCTCGTTCGAATCAGAATTGGCTAATTTTGCGACATAATCGCTGAGTTTTGAGTTCTGTCTGTCAAACCTGTCAAACGATGTCAAATAATGTGTCATAAATCTTTTTCTACTTAACGTAGCCAAATTTTGAACCGTCATTTTTGTGCCCAACTATTTTTGACCTACAAATTTTTTTTATCCTGCCTAGGGATCCTTATTTCATTATCCTTGGATTAAAGTGTTCATTATCTTGTCTGTTGTAGTCATCGCACTTTGCTGCTCATTTTAGTGATTGGCTAAAGGTTGGATGGTGTCAAAAAGTTGACGGATTGGTGGTGCGGGGAGGGGAGGGGGTGCCCGGGGAGGGTGATATGCGGGGCTGATGTGAGCAACGGTATCACCGCATTTAATGCTCTTTGCGAGACGGCATCATAAAAGTATCGGAGTTTAAATTTGAGTTGTTTGATGTAAGCACTTCTTCACATAACATAACGACTCATGTGCACAAATTATTTACAAATTTTTAATACGGAGCACACCCTGTTGGAGTAAGTATGGTTACCTTGTAAGAATTTGCAAGGTCTCCAACAGCGATCATCGACTTAAAAGCTCTTTCGTCAAAAATTTACGAGATCTTGCCGGTCGAATATAAAACATACTGATTCTAATAATTTAATCATTGTACCTCCAAGGCCCCTAAGAGATAACCAGTCTACTTACAAGACTCCTACAAGATAAATATTCGCCTTTTGAGGTTCGTATACGATAAAAAAAACAAACCATGAAAACTTTAGAAGTTAACTTTTTCGCCCCGAAAAGCATCACTATATGTCCTATAATTCTAACCTTACTTTAAAAAGGCATAAAATGTCGCATTATTTAAATACAAACACATTTCGGGCAGCAATAAAATTGACCACAAGAGAAAAAATTTGAAAAAAATGGCATCAGAAAGAAAGTCCTTTGGTTTTCTCAACTTTTTCCATTCTGATGCGTTTTCTTGATTCTATGTTTTCTTGGGTTGAAGATTGTTTGAACGCAATTCCTTGCTCCATCAAAACAAGCTATGCAGACGTAAAAGCTCATCCACAGACAAAAACGTCGGGCACCCCAGAATTCAGAACAAAAACTGAGAAGCGCTAAAAAGGGGCTGCAAACAGATTGAAAAAATGATGGTTGTTCTCATCTTCTATCTTCTATAAGAAATGAAAGACTAGTCGCCCCCCCCCAAAAAAATAGATTGGTTTTCTAATATAAGCGAACAGTTATGATTCGACCTCTTCTGTTGTATTGTTAGACATTCAAATGCTTTACAAGTGCTGTTATTCAAGAAACTATTCCTTTCAAAGAACTGTCAAAATCTCCCTTTTTCAAAAAGAGTTAAATTCATCAACTGCTCTACTGAAGTTCAATGTGGACCATCATTTTATGCGAAATCATATACTGCTAGAGTTGCAACCTTTAGGCACACCAATTGTTGATTGTTGTTGATAGTAAATGTCATCTTACTAATAATGGCATTTGAATTTCCACTTTTGTCGATTATTACTTCGGCGGCGTTTAAACAGTTTTCAAGGAAGCACAGCTGTTATTATCTTTGAACAAATAGCTAATTTGACTGATAAGGCTCTAATTTCTTCTCTATCATTATGCACTTTTGGTCAGCTGTTTGTCAATGTGTCTAAAAAATGTGTCGCTAACTTCATCTCTCTGTTTTAAGCAGTTCATTTTAACATTAAAATTTCTTACCGCATTGAACTTATTCCTTGCAAAAAAGACTGCAGCACCCATATTTTTGCACCCTGATCCTCTGCATGCTAACCACGACCTCTTCCTCTTCAGTCATGTTCTTTTCTTGCCGACGTGTCTTTTGTGTTCGGATGATGTAAAAGCTGAGTACAGCAGACTTATTAAGAATTTAAGGTCAATTGCAAATTGCGATAAAACATTTTTCTCTCTCTCTCTCACTCAACGAAATTCACAGCAAAGTCCAACAAAAATTGGCGGCAAACTTTAGGTCGAAAAGTGTCCAAAAAACTTTCACCGCAAACGTTGCATTTCTTGGAAAATTTTCAGGAGGTAGCAAAACTAAAAGGAATTTTGAAAATAACGACGATTTCTTTGTTGACTTTAAAAAATGTTTTAGAGTGAGGGGTGTACCAAACAATGTGGAGAAGAGACTTGCTTACAAGAAGTTTGTCAAAGATGCATTGCAAGCTAAGGAACAGCCGCTTAGTAGAACGAACAGAACTCAACTAAAATTAAATGCGTAAGTGAAAATTCGACTGCAATCAGATTTAGTCATTTTTGTTCACACGCACCTGAGATGAGCCCGAGTTTGAGGCCTTTGATACTTGTACGAAGCTGTTCGAAACACTCAAGTGTCTTAGTTAATGAAACGGAATTTGATTTGGGGTTTTTTAGTCTTATAAAAAAATCCTACTCCTAGTCTAATTGCTGAAGAAAAAAGACTGCATAGACAGCTATGATCCAGGTGGATTCCAGACACAGACAGTCAGGGTCCCGTAAGACCAAAAATAAGATTCGGGACAATTTACTATCTGCAGATCTCGTCTGTTGTATAATTAATTGCACTCAAACGAAGTTTGTAGCAATTATAATAGTCCTGATGGTCTTTTTTACGCGATTTTTCGCTTGACCGATTTTTCGTCTGACCCATTTTACCTTTCGTCCCTAAAAAAGGTATAAACAGTTAGCTCCCAACGGGCATTAAGTTTCATTACAGGCACTTAGCCTTGTTTAGTAGTCCTTCAAGTGCTTAGTGTGGTGAAGCTACTAGGAAGGCCGTAGTTAAAGGATAAAATTCATTTTTAGGGGTTTTTGGGCCCAAAATGTTGCAATTTTTCGTGTTCTTCGTCAATTTTCAAATTTTTTGTTGGACCAGTCTGAAATTGAGGCTGGCTAAAGTTGCTAGAGGTCTTTTTCAAGACATAAGTACTTTTTATGATCATTTTAAGAGCTATATGTTTTGGTAATTCAAATGAAAACACGCAAATTTATACTATTTTTCAATTTTTTTTAAGCTTTTTGAACATTTGTCATTTTTTGAGTTTTTTCAGCCCTAACTTTCAAGGAACATCCTCTAGGTTTTAATAATATGTTAATGCATACTTTTTATTGGCAATGAAAGGGTTTTAAACACTTTAACATCACAAATTTTGGCATTTTTGATTTGTAACAAGAAAGTGCATTTTTTCCCTTATTTTGACATTTTTAACATTATTCAGGTTTCTCCAGTGTTAGGGATTAAAAAATTTCGTTAGGGTTTTTTAAAGTTGTAATTTTTTTAGGCTTCTACGGCCTCAAGAGCCAAAAAACCTCCTGTTTTTATAATAGGTCACTGCATAGTTTCAAGACGTAATGCAATGTTTTCAAGAATTTAATATAACCAAGTTGAGCATTTTTTTTTTAATTTTGCAAATTTTTCAAGCTTTTTTTTAATTTTTTATATTTTTCCCGCACCAGGAGGCCAAGGACCTCCTCTAAAGTTTCATATTCAGCTGTTGCATAGTTTCTAGAGTTTATGGATTGGTTCTAGATATTTCAATGACTCCAGTTTTAGCAATTTTTTGAGAAATTTTTTTTCAAGTTTTTGGATTATTTTTTTATGTTCCAAATTTTTGGACCTTTAGGAGCGAGTGAAACGGTTTACAGCTTAAAATAAGGATACTGAATAGTCTGTTGAGACAATAAAATGGTTCTGAAGATATTATTATGACGAATTTTAGCAAGATTTTGTTATAATTTGCTATATTTTTTTGTCCTTTTTGTTGAGTTGAAAATGTTTGTCCTTTTGTGAGTTGAACGATAATTACCGGCCAACAAAACTTTCTGTATCTTGCATATGGTTTACAAGACAGAACTCCAGAGACAAAAGTTGGTTTCGAATATTTTTTCACTCTTCAACTTTTCCTCTGTGATTTAATTACTGACAAGGCTAGAAAACTAGAAGGCGCAGAGTCTAATCTCATCAGGGGAAGTATTCCTAGCGCTCTCTCTCTCTCTCTCTCTCTCTCTCTCTCTCCCTCTCTTTCTATCTCTCCTCTCTCTTTCTGTCGGTGAAGGATCCTTTTCTTGTCTTTTTTGTTTACTAGTTACCTCTCGCACGCTATCTCTCTTTTACTCTTTTTTTTTGATGCGCACATCAGCTGCGGTTAGGTGGCGTAATTTGAACATCTTTGCCCTCACCTCACGCTTCTGCAATTAAGCTAAAGCTAGCCTCACTAAACCTTGGCTAGCTATTGACAAAGCCAACTGCTCGCCGGTGGTTTGAGAGCAATTCGCCCGAGCAATTCGCCCCGTTTGTTTGTGTTATTTTACAAAGTGGTCACAACACAATCAAAATTGTTTGATCTTGACGATAACTGGTCTCTGGACCAATTGCTTGCAGTCACTTTCCAATTTTCATCTCCAGTAGTATGACCACCTTGGTTCAGTGACCTCATAAAGGTAATATGTGTAAATGGGGTTCAGAAAACGACTTCTAGGAAAAAAATGTTCAGTTACAGAAATAAATTCATTCAACGAATCCACAATTTATCGCTATACTCGTTAATTACCAGATTTTATTGAAGCGAAGAACGAACTGCGCTAAAAATACAGTATAATCTAAATGCTTGAAAAATGGCCTCCAAACACATTTATATATAGGCATTGAAGAGGCTTCCAGATTGAACAGATTTGTTATGCTGTTATGGAGTGAGGGATAGATATATATGAGCACACCGAAAATGACCAAGATCAGATACAGGTGATGCAGAAAAAAACTTTGACATGATTCCACCTAGCGAGAACTAATTCGAAAAGAAAATCCAAACAAGATGGCTCACTTGTTCTCTGCGTGGCCTGAGAGCACAGCATAAATCAAATCAATGTATATCAAAAATAATATTTCAGAAAAGTTTTTTATGACACTAAGCTTTATTTTTTGTTTACCAGCCTGCTTTGAAAATGTAAGCTTAAGTTAATTAGCTGAAGTTTGAAGCAGAAACAACGGGGGAAAGCATTTGAGTCTTCAGTGGAACTAAAAAAGTCTTTAAATTATATTTACGAAATATTTAGCTGCAATTGAATTTTGATGGATGTTACTATGAACTATTCCTGAAACGTGCTGTGACAAAACAGAAAAACTAAACAGGAAAATTTGAACTCTTTTGCTTTATTGACTTTTTGATTCATCTCAATCAATATTTTTTCTTTAACAAATTTAGAAATTAAAGATTTTAAAGAAAATAAATAGATTTAGAAATTGAAAATAATTAGATTTTTTTCTGATTCAAAATTCATTGTTTTTTATACACTCTAACTGTCTTGGCAAGAACTTTTCAATAAAAAAGTAGTAAATGTGGCTGTAGAAGTCACAGTGGTTTTATTACAAAATTTCTGATTCCTTTTTTATCTAGATAATCGAAATTGAACCAAAAAAACGTTCAGGAAACAGCGAATCCACGTCAACTGTATTCAGTGAAAACCATATCAATTTAGGCTATTTGTAGCTTTAACACTTTGTTTCAGAAAAGTAAAATAGGGGAAACAAACATTTTTTTTCAAATTGTCTTAAATATTTCAATTATGTGGCTTGCATAATCAACAAGACAAAACTGTCTCAATTTTTCCTAAGTTCTATTGAAAATATCCCCACAAAAGGCGTTTTGTTGAATTTAAGGAATTAAACTGCTTGTACAACCAAATGGAAATTAGGCAGTTGTCAAAACTAGCTGAAGAAGCGGCTGAAACGAATCCATCCATCTGTTTGCGAAATTGAAGATAATAGCAGACCTTGAATACTTTTCAGGCAAAAAAACGACAAATAAAATGGCAATTTTGACTAACGGATCCATTTCAAAATCACTGATGCGTTTTGTTAACAATAAAGCAGATGGGGCTACACAGTTCAGAAAAAAGGTTAAAAAATAAACCTAGCTAGCACATGCAGAAAATAGCGGCGGTAGCTTTGTAGAACTGCAGTCTCATAAAGATAGTAACAGAAACAGGCAAACATAAAATTCTTCTTCATTCAAAACTGAGATGTTAGAATTTGGTTAATAAGATGTTGTAACATAAAATCTCGACAACGAAATTAAAAAACATGAGAAGATCAGAAATAGCTTCAGCTATCGCTTTGCCGCTATTAACAAACTTTTTTGAACCTGTGGTTTCAAATTAATCAAAAATCATGTTATTACACAGGATGAGCGAAGAACCCTAATAACGCACCCTTACTACAGGCTAAACTAGTTAAGAAAAATTACTATAGAAAACTGAAGGGTAGGCAAAAATAAGCAAACTTGATTTACTTTTTCAAAACAGGTAGCGTCTCACATCTTGCAAAACCTTTTGATGGCTTCAAAGAGCGACCAATTTATGAAGAAGAGGCTGTAACGCCTTTTAAACAATAAAAAACTCAGTTTTCTTTTCTGCAATTTGAGGAACATTTTCCGAAATCATAACAGAGATGTTTTTAGAGATGTTTTCGTGACAACAGCAGAGATGTGGCAGCACTGACTTATTTATAAGGCTTTGGTAGTTTATAAACCTGTTTAAAATAAGTTCAATAAAACAAAACTCTTGAGGCAACATTAAAACATGAACAATACGAATTGTCATCATTAATAACTTTCAGGCAATTAATCAGAAAGTGCTTTGAATAGAACTAGAATTAAATAATATCTACAATTTTTTCAAAACAACTGTTTTCAAAGTAAAAAAAATTATCAGAATCATAAATTAGTGATTCCACAGTTGAAATTAAGCGCTAATAGAATTATTGTGTTAATGTTTAACAACGATGGTACAGAAATTGGAAATTGAAAAGTGGATAACACTAAAAGCAGCAATCAAATCACTGCAAGTCATTAAAAACCAACAAAATCTTGACTTTTCTCTTTTATCAAAAATAGTCGTTTCGTCCTCAAGCTTCGTGGTTTTTTCTCTGCTGCCTCGTTGTAATTACATGGTCCGCGACATGATGTTCTCCCACACATTTGGTTTCCAATTGATATCAATGTGATCACTTTTATGAAGTGTCCTTTGAAAAAAACGACTGAACCAAAAAAACCACATAAAAAACTTTGAAGTTGGAACTCGATGATAGCTAATTTCATATAAGGAGCTGATCCTAGTTACTTATATTTTTTGTTGTTTTAATGAACGAAACAAATTTGAGAAAAAGTTGCATTAGTGGCAAAAAACGTGGTCAAAATTTATAAGCACAATCAAAGAAGTGTTTGATTTCTTTTTGAAATCTGTGTAGTCCAGAAAGGTACAAAATGCAGAATGAGTCATTGTTGATTGATGGTCAGTTATTTGTGTATGCAGACAAAGTGCAAGCTATCACTATAATATATTTTTTTTATAAGTTGTTCGGGTGCGATGTAAAATCTGTTTATAATTTTTTGATTTTTCAAATAGACAGATCGCAAATGATTTCTCCATGTTTATCAAGAGTTAAAACAGGAGTTAAAGCAAACTGAACAATGGATGAGAAGTTAGTTGAGCACAGGTGAGGTAGGAATTAAAAATTCAACAAGAAATTGGTTAAAAATTTTTCGAGATTTTTTTCCCAATAAACGCATTTTTTTTCTGTATAAAATGGAGATATCGATGAAAACGATAGGATACTTTATTTTCAAGGGTTTCCTTGAAAAACCCACTCGTTATCGATTGATTTAGGACCAAATTTCAGCTAAATTTGATCAAAAATTAGCATAAAATGCCGAAAAGTGTAAGAAAAAAAACGGTGAAAATTTTTTTTTCCAAAAAGGCAAAAGTCCTAAGATTTCTCTTTCTAGTAAAATGCCTCAAGCAGAGTGCTTCGAATTGATACTACTTATCCTAGTCTTGGGTAGCCTAAAAAAGTCAAAAATTGTCGGAGCAAAAAAAGTGGTGCTAGCATAAAGTTCTCCCAATTTTTTTCGCAATCGTCATGTTGTAATTTTGCAGAGTAATTTGAACTTTTGCAGATTTAACTCAACACCTGCAATGAATCAGAACCGGGCGTTATTGATTAGATTAACAAAATTAATACTATTAGGAGAAGTAAGACCTCTAATATCCTCAAAAACGAATATATTCACTCGTTTATACTGACAACTTTAGGATTACTTATCTGCAACCTTTGCAGGTAAGCGTAGTTGCAGATTAAAAAATTTTGCAAAATTATCAGCAAAAAAAGATAATCCAAATACTCCTCTGGCGCAATTTATTATGAGCTGTTGTTAACCTAGTGCAAACCTAACCAAATTATTCAGTTTTACAAAAAAAACATGTGAATTCTTCAAAATACTCGTTGTGGAAAGAATTTGGCGGTATCTTCGGCTGGAAACGCATGGAAAAGAGCCGATGAACCATTACTCCAGCGCTGCACTCGCAGCAACTTGTTTTGCGTTTTAGTTCTTTGACAAAAAAAAACAAGAAAAGATTACGGAACTTCATCCACTTTTCCACATTATCTTGTTGGGCTATATCGTGGAACTGTTTGGATACTTTTTTTCAATTCTTCAGACACAATGACCATTGGTAAAGGATCAGTTCGTTTCTTCACGCTAAGAGGGTTGATACAGATCACTAAGAAGACAATATAAACAAACTGGTTTTCTTCTGCACTTTTCTTGAAACCGAACATCTTTCCAGTATAATCTCAACAATTGAAAACGTTATTAAACACTATAAAAACTTATTTTTTTCTATTTGTCATATTTTTTCCACCATTTTTCTCCACCATTTTTAACTTGTCGTATTTTCCCCACATTGATTATTCTCGTTTTATTGCTTAAACTGTGTGCGGCGAAAAACAATACAACATTATTGAAATCTACAATATTGAAGATTAAGTTCGACAGCGAAATAATGCAATTTTCATGTGGGGGGGGGGGGGGGTACTTGGGGGGAGGGGGTGTAGTGGGGGTGGGAGAGTTCGTAAGATGGTGAAGGTGGGGTAGATGCGCGGCGTCTTTATTAAAATAACCTCTTCACCGTAAATATTACCAGCAGTTCCTACTTAATTCATATACTTTACACAATTACAAACTAAGCTACTGTTAAAGTCCAATGTTCGAATCAATATTCCTATTGGAGTTGAAAAAACATTTTGTACCGGAGGAACTAATTGACCGTATGCAAAATCTTTTTTACAGAAAACTATATGTTATTTTGGAGCCCAAGAGAAAAAAGGAGGCTGCAAAACAAAGTCCCGTTATAAAGAAATTTAAGCTGATCAATTTTTTGGCCTTGTATCGTTTCAACAAAAGTTAACTTTTTAAAAATAATATCCGCGAGTGCTGATGCACTTAAATTTGAACTCGATTTTTGTTTTGAGTTAATTTAAAGGAGCAAAAAGATGCAATAGACGTGTTTAGCTATTCTATTGCACTTTTTTACTCCTTTAAATCAACTCAAAACAAGAAACGAGTTCAAAATAGCATCAGCGCCACGAATTCAGCGCACGCCAAATGTTTTTTTTTTTTTTAAAAAAATTGTTGAAAATATACAAGGGCACATGCAGAAAATAGCGGCGGTAGCTTTGTAGAACTGCCTTCTCATAAAGATAGTAACAGAAACAGGCAATCATAAAATTCTTTTTTATTCAAAGCTGAGATGTTAGAATTTGGTTAATAAGATGTTGTAACATAAAATCTCGACAACGAAATTAAAAAACATGAGAAGATCAGAAATAGCTTCAGCTATCGCTTTGCCGCTATTAACAAACTTTTTTGAACCTGTGGTTTCAAATTAATCAAAAATCATGTTATTACACAGGATGAGCGAAGAACCCTAATAACGCACTCTTACTACAGGATAAACTAGTTAAGAAAAATTACTATAGAAAACTGAAGAGTAGACAAAAATAAGCAAACTTGACTTACTTTTTCAAAACAGGTAGCGTCTCACATCTTGCAAAACCTTTTGATGGCTTCAAAAAGAGACCAATTTATGAAGAAGAAGCTGTAAAGTAACGCCTTTTAAACAATAAAGAACTGTTTTATTCTCTGCAATTTGAGGAACGTGTTCCGAAATCATAACAGAGATGTTTTTAGAGATGTTTTTCGTGACAACAGCAGAGATGTGGCAGCACTGACTTATTTATAAAGCTTTGGTAGTTTATAAACCTGTTTAAAATAAGTTTAATAAAACAAAACTCTTGAGGCAACTTTAAAACATGAACAATACGAATTGTCATCATTAATAACTTTCAGGCAATTCATCAGAAAGGGATTTGAATAGAACTAGAATTAAATAATATCTACAATTTTTTCAAAACAACCGTTTTCAAAGTAAAAAAAATTATCAGAATCATAAATTAGTGATTCCACAGTTGAAATTAAGCACTAATAGAGTTATTGTGTTAATGTTTAACAACGATGGTACAGAAATTGGAAATTGAAAAGTGGATAACACTAAAAGCAGCAATCAAATCACTACAAGTCATTAAAAACCAACAAAATCTTGACTTTTCTCTTTTATCAAAAATAGCCGTTTCGCCCTCAGGCTTCGTGGTTTTTTCTCTGCAGCCTCGGTGTAAATCTTGGTCCGCGACATGATGTTCTCCCACACATTTGATTTCCAATTGATCTCAATGTGATCACTTTTATGAAGTGTCCTTTGAAAAAAAACGACTGAACCAAAAAAACCACATAAAACTTTGAAGTTGGAACTCGATGATAACTAATTTCATATAAGGAGCTGATCCTAGTTACTTATATCTTTTGTTGTTTTAATGAACGAAACAAATTTGAGAAAAAGTTGCATTAGTGGCAAAAAACATGGTCAAAATTTATAAGCACAATCAAAGAAGTGTTTGATTTTTTTTTGAAATCTGTGTAGTCCAGAAAGGTACAAAATGCAGAATGAGTCATTGTTGATTGATGTTCAGTTATTTGTGTATGCAGACAAAGTGCAAGCTATCACTATAATATAATTTTTTTATTAGTTGTTCGGGTGCGATGTAAAATCTGTTTATTATTTTTTGATTTTTCAAATAGACAGATCGCAAATGATCTCTCTATGTTTATCAAGAGTTGAAACAGGAGTTAAAGCAAACTGAACAATGGATGAAAAGTTAGTTGAGCACAGGTGAGGTAGGAATTAAAAATTCAACAAGAAATTGGTTGAAAATTTTTTGAGATTTTTTTCCCAATAAACGCAATTTTTTTCTGTATAAAATGGAGATATCGATGAAAACGATAGGATACTTTATTTTCAAGGGTTTCCTTGAAAAATCCACTCGTTATCGATTGATTTAGGACCAAATTTCAGCTAAATTTGATCAAAAATTAGCATAAAATGCATTAAAGTGTAAGAAAAAAACGGTGAAAATTTTTTTTTCCAAAAAGGCAAAAGTCCTACGATTTCTCTTTCTAGTAAAATGCCTCAAGCAGAGTGCTTCGAATTGATACTACTTATCCTAGTCTTGGGTAGCCTAAAAAAGTCAAAACTTGTCGGAGCAAAAATTGGGGCTAGCATAAAGTTCTCCCAATTTTTTTCGCAATCGTCATGTTGTAATTTTGCAGAGTAATTTGAACTTTTGCAGATTTAACTCAACACCTGCAATGAATCAGAACCGGGCGTTATTGATTAGATTAACAAAATTAATACTATTAGGAAAAGTAAGACCTCTAATATCCTCAAAAACGAATATATTCACTCGTTTATACTGACAACTTTAGGATTACTTATCTGCAACCTTTGCAGGTAAGCGTAGTTGCAGATAAAAATTTTTCAAAATTATCAGCAAAAAAAGATACATGCAACTTATTTAATCCAAATACTCCTCTGGCGCAATTTATTATGAGCTGTTGTTAACCTAGTGCAAACCTAACCAAATTATTCAGTTTTACAAAAAAAACATGTGAATTCTTCAAAATACTCGTTGTGGAAAGAATTTGGCGGTATCTTCGGCTGGAAACGCATGGAAAAGAGCCGATGAACCATTACTCCAGCGCTGCACTCGCAGCAACTTGTTTTGCGTTTTTTCTTTGACAAAAAAAAAACAAGAAAAGATTACGGAACTTCATCCACTTTTCCACATTATCTTGTTGGGCTATATCGTGGAACTGTTTGGATACTTTTTTTTCAATTCTTCAGACACAATGACCATTGGTAAAGGATCAGTTCGTTTCTTCACGCTAAGAGTGTTGATACAGATCACTAAGAAGACAATATAAACAAACTGGTTTTCTTCTGCACTTTTCTTGAAACAGAACATCTTTCCAGTATAATCTCAACAATTGAAAACGTTATTAAACACTATAAAAACTTATTTTTTTCTATTTGTCATATTTTTTCCACCATTTTTCTCCACCATTTTTAACTTGTCGTATTTTCCCCACATTGATTATTCTCGTTTTATTGCTTAAACTGTGTGCGGCGAAAAACAATACAACATTATTGAAATCTACAACATTGAAGATTAAGTTCGACAGCGAAATAATGCAATTTTCATGTGGGGGGGGGGTACTTGGGGGGAGGGGTGTAGTGGGGGTGGGAGAGTTCGTAAGATGGTGAAGGTGGGGTAGATGCGCGGCGTATTTATTAAAATAACCTCTTCACCGTAAATATTACCAGCAGTTCCTACTTAATTCATATACTTTACACAATTACAAACTAAGCTACCGTTAAAGCCCAATGTTCGAATCAATATTCCTATTGGAGTTGAAAAAACATTTTGTACCGGAGGAACTAATTGACCGTACGCAAAATCTTTTTTACAGAAAACTATATGTTATTTTGGAGCCCAAGAGAAAAAAGGAGGCTGCAAAACAAAGTCCTGTTATAAAGAAATTTAAGCTGATCAATTTTTTGGCCTTGTATCGTTTCAACAAAAGTTAACTTTTTAAAAATAATATCCGCGAGTGCTGATGCACTTAAATTTGAACTCGATTTTTGTTTTGAGTTAATTTAAAGGAGCAAAAAGATGCAATAGACGTGTTTAGCTATTGCACTTCTTTGCTCCTTTAAATCAACTCAAAACAAGAAACGAGTTCAAAATAGCATCAGCGCCACGAATTCAGCGCACGCCAAATGTTTTTTTTTTAAAATTGTTGAAAATATACAAGGGCAAAAAATTGATCAGCCTAAATTTTTTTATAACAACACTTTGTTTTGCGGCCTCCTTTATTCTCTTGGGCTCCAAAATAACAGATCTAATTTTCTGTTATGAACAAATAATGATGTGTGAACAAATCATGATGTGTGAACAAATCATGATGTGTGAACAAATCATGCTGTGTGAACAAATCATGATGTGTGAACAAATCATGATGTGTGAACAAATCATGATGTGTGAACAAATCATGATGTGTGAACAAATCATGATGTGTGAACAAATCATGATGTGTGAACAAATCATGATGTGTGAACAAATCATGATGTGTGAACAAATCATGATGTGTGAACAAATCATGATATGTGAACAAATCATGATGTGTGAACAAATCATGATGTGTGAAGAAATCATGATGTGTGAACAAATCATGATGTGTGAACAAATCATGATGTGTGAACAAATCATGATGTGTGAACAAATCATGATGTGTGAACAAATCATGATGTGTGAACAAATCATGATGTGTGAACAAATCATGATGTGTGAACAAATCATGATGTGTGAACAAATCATGATGTGTGAACAAATCATGATATGTGAACAAATCATGATGTGTGAACAAATCATGATGTGTGAAGAAATCATGATGTGTGAACAAATCATGATGTGTGAACAAATCATGATGTGTGAACAAATCATGATGTGTGAACAAATCATGATGTGTGAAGAAATCATGATATGTGAACAAATCATGCTGTGTGAACAAATCATGATGTGTGAACAAATCATGATGTGTGAACAAATCATGATGTGTGAACAAATCATGATGTGTGAACAAATCATGATGTGTGAACAAATCATGCTGTGTGAACAAATCATGATGTGTGAACAAATCATGATGTGTGAACAAATCATGATGTGTGAAGAATACATGATGTGTGAACAAATCATGATGTGTGAACAAATCATGATGTGTGAACAAATCATGATGTGTGAACAAATCATGATGTGTGAAGAAATCATGATGTGTGAACAAATCATGATGTGTGAACAAATCATGATGTGTGAACAAATCATGTGTGAACAAATCATGATGTGTGAACAAATCATGCTGTGTGAACAAATCATGCTGTGTGAACAAATCATGATGTGTGAACAAATCATGATGTGTGAACAAATCATGATGTGTGAATAAATAATGATGTGTGAACAAATCATGATGTGTGAACAAATCATGATGTGTGAAAAAATCATGATGTGTGAAGAAATCATGATGTGTGAACAAATCATGATGTGTGAACAAATCATGATGTGTGAACAAATCATGATGTGTGAAGAAATCATGATGTGTGAAGAAATCATGATGTGTGAACAAATCATGATGTGTGAACAAATCATGATGTGTGAACAAATCATGATGTGTGAACAAATCATGATGTGTGAACAAATCATGATGTGTGAACAAATCATGATGTGTGAACAAATCATGATGTGTGAACAAATCATGATGTGTGAACAAATCATGATGTGTGAACAAATCATGATGTGTGAACAAATCATGATGTGTGAACAAATCATGATGTGTGAACAAATCATGATGTGTGAACAAATCATGATGTGTGAACAAATCATGATGTGTGAACAAATCATGATGTGTGAACAAATCATGATGTGTGAACAAATCATGATGTATGAACAAATCATGATGTGTGAACAAATCATGATGTGTGAACAAATCATGATGTGTGAACAAATCATGATGTGTGAAGAAATCATGATGGATGAACAAATCATGATGTGTGAACAAATCATAATGTGTGAACAAATCATGATGTGTGAAGAAATCATGATGTGTGAACAAATCATGCTGTGTGAACAAATCATGATGTGTGAACAAATCATGATGTGTGAACAAATCATGATGTGTGAACAAATCATGATGTGTGAACAAATCATGATGTGTGAACAAATCATGCTGTGTGAACAAATCATGATGTGTGAACAAATCATGATGTGTGAACAAATCATGATGTGTGAAGAAATCATGATGTGTGAACAAATCATGATGTGTGAACAAATCATGATGTGTGAAGAAATCATGATGTGTGTACAAATCATGATGTGTGAACAAATCATGATGTGTGAACAAATCATGATGTGTGAAGAAATCCTGATGTGTGAACAAATCATGCTGTGTGAACAAATCATGATGTGTGAACAAATCATGATGTGTGAACAAATCATGATGTGTGAACAAATCATGATGTGTGAACAAATCATGATGTGTGAACAAATCATGATGTGTGAACAAATCATGATGTGTGAACAAATCATGATGTGTGAACAAATCATGATGTGTGAAGAAATCATGATGTGTGAACAAATCATGATGTGTGAACAAATCATAATGTGTGAACAAATCTTGATGTGTGAAGAAATCATGATGTGTGAACAAATCATGCTGTGTGAACAAATCATGATGTGTGAACAAATCATGATGTGTGAACAAATCATGATGTGTGAACAAATCATGATGTGTGAACAAATCATGATGTGTGAACAAATCATGCTGTGTGAACAAATCATGATGTGTGAACAAATCATGATGTGTGAACAAATCATGATGTGTGAAGAAATCATGATGTGTGAACAAATCATGATGTGTGAACAAATCATGATGTGTGAAGAAATCATGATGTGTGAACAAATCATGATGTGTGAACAAATCATGATGTGTGAACAAATCATGATGTGTGAAGAAATCCTGATGTGTGAACAAATCATGCTGTGTGAACAAATCATGATGTGTGAATAAATCATGATGTGTGAACAAATCATGATGTGTGAACAAATCATGATGTGTGAACAAATCATGCTGTGTGAACAAATCATGATGTGTGAACAAATCATGATGTGTGAACAAATCATGATGTGTGAACAAATCATGATGTGTGAACAAATCATGATGTGTGAAGAAATTATGATGTGTGAACAAATCATGATGTGTGAACAAATCATGATGTGTGAACAAATCATGATGTGTGAACAAATCATGATGTTTGAAGAAATCATGATGTGTGAACAAATCATGATGTGTGAACAAATCATGATGTGTGAACAAATCATGATGTGTGAACAAATCATGATGTGTGAACAAATCATGCTGTGTGAACAAATTATGATGTGTGAACAAATCATGATGTGTGAACAAATCATGATGTGTGAACAAATCATGATGTGTGAACAAATCATGATGTGTGAACAAATCATCATGTGTGAACAAATCATGATGTGTGAAGAAATCATGATGTGTGAACAAATCATGATGTGTGAACAAATCATGATGTGTGAACAAATCATGATGTGTGAAGAAATCATGATGTGTGAACAAATCATGATGTGTGAACAAATCATGAGCAAATATATAGGGCTTTTTATCGAAATTCATGTAAAAATCTACGATTGCTTCTACTGTTACGAATTAAATGTACCCTCGCTTTGTTTCTTATTATGTTAAGCTCCATCGTTATAGATACAAGAACATAAATGATTTTCAAATTAAATTTCATTACAAATTTAGTAGATAGTTGTCAAGAAATAACTTCTATATTAAACATAAACAAGCTTATATATTTCATTATCTTCGATTATAGTTCTGTAGAGATGTAACAATTTCTCTCTGGGTAATCAAGAGCACCGTGTTTTGTACTGCAGTGGTCCAAGAACACCACGTCATTTTACATTTAAAAGAATTTACATTTACTGTTACATATATTTATTTTTGAACAGATCAGCAAAAATGATCAGTTTGAGTCAAATTAGTTTTAATTAGTTGTGATCGTGTATAATCAGCAGGAGTTATGAAGCTCTTCTCAAATTCTTATCAAGGATTGTCAAGTATTTTTTAGAGTTTCTAGCTTTTTTACAGGATGTTCACTATTTCGCCGGCAGTATCAGGATCTTGAAATTCTGATCAAGGTGTACCAAGTTTCTATTCACCGTGTAGTTAGACCAGATGGGTCAGCCATAGATGAGGTCCACCTTCTCAACAATTTTTCACGATATCCTGTGCTTAATTCGCTAAAGACATCAGTATTTGCATACTTGATTGCAACGGGTCGTGAGCTTCGTGGCGTTAACATGCACCGTTTCTGGTGATCTTCAAACTCTATTTCGTTTGTAATTTCTCTCTTGCATTTAAGGCAAAATGAGATGTTGCATCGTGAACAACTAAAAATTCCTCGTGAGTACTTGCTAAATTCGTGGCCTCTTTCACAATTTAGCAAAGTTTCATGCATACTTTTTTCAATTGCACGATATTCTGTGCTTAATCCGCGAAAGACATCAACATTTGCATCGTTGTTTGCAACGGGTCGTAAGCGATTTGGTTTTAACATGCATCTTTTCTGGTGATCTTCAAGCTCTAATTCGTTTGTAACTCTGCTCTTGCATTTAACACAGTAATAAGAGGGGATGTTGCATTGTGAACAACGAAAAACTCCTCGCGAGTCCTTGCTAAATTTGCGGTAACTTTCACAATTTGGACAAGTTTCTAGCATACTTTTCTCAGTTGCATGATATTCTGCGCTTAATTTGCTTAAGTGACTCGTTGTTTGCAAACCTCTTGTAATTGTTTGAAAACTGTTGTTGGCAACGGGTCGTGATCGTCGTGGCGTTAACATGCACCGTTTCTGGTGGTCTTCAAAATCTATTTCGTTTGTAACTCTGCCCTTGCATTTAACACAGTAATAATATGAGATGTTGAATTGTGAACAACTAAAAACTCCTCGTGAATTCTTGCTAAACTTGTGGCCTTTTTCACAACTTGGACAAATTTCCAGCTTACATTCCTCAGTCAAACTTGGATTACTTTCCCAAAAATTCACGTACGCGCTCCAAGCGGCGTCTAAAGTTTGCTTCCAGCGTTTGGACGTTAGATTGTCTTTTAAATCTTGGTTCATTATTGTTTGGTTGCAATCTTTTCTGGAGATTTCGGAAACGTTGGCGCATTTCAGTCCTTTCTTGGCAAAATGTTCACTTTGAATTTGTTCAGAAACAGTGATGAACAAACATGAAGGACAGTATATGCACCCGCATAATGTTAAAGATTTTACTGCTGTCGTCTTGTTGATGTTTATATGTATGGAACCTTTCTGTTCCTGCTCTGCTTTTTTGTTCACAAACTTTTTCAAGATTACTTCCTGTGAACACATACAACAGCGAATATCAGGCAGCGTTGTGTCGGTTCTGCTTATAGTTTCACTCAAGCTTCCAGAATTTTCTAGAACTTTTCGGATTTCTTTTGCGCATTTGATGCCTTGGTCTTTTTCTCTTGTCATGATTTGAATTGAGGGCTTCACTAAATCATTTCGGCTGAAATTAGAACCAGATTTTACGTTAAATTCAACACGTGGATAGTTTGCACGTAATAATTCCAGATGGCGTAAAATTGTCGCGAACTGATGTCGTTGCAACTCAATTTCAGTGAAATAAAATAAAGGAAGAATTTCTTCACGAATATCGTGCTTTATCTGCGTTATTATCTGTTCAATTGTTTTAGCAACCTCATTCTTGTCGTCGCCGAAAATTTCTATTGAAGGGTTTGTTTTTGTTGTAAAGTGGTCAACAAGTTTGTAATTTCTTCTCTTCATCTTGTTCTCTGTAGACTCCTTCACCAGGTTCAAGCACTCCAAAATTTCCTGTTTGAAACAAGTAGCAAAACCGAAACTAATATTTTCCACAGTTTTGCTGGAAAATGTGTGGGAATCAGCCAAAGCTTGTTTGAATTCATTAACCTGATGTTTTTCATCATTTTTCTCTTTTGGACGAACTAAAAAGCATGGGTTGTGCCCACCTCTGGTTTTCACGTCAATGCCCGGATATATTTTACTCAATTTCAAAACTGAAGGATATATTCGTGTATCAATAACGGGAATTTCCTCGTTGTTGTCGAGAAAACAATGCGTTTCGTCTGAGAGCTCCATTTTGTACGAAGAAAAATTGTTACAAACATAATTGGCAACATTTGCGGAGCGGAAAGTAATTTTGCAATAAGAAATGCTACTCTTTGTCCACCTGTCGTCATCGAGAACTCTTGCGTTTCCCCATTGATCTTTTATTTCCTGGTCAGGACATTGCAATTTCATGCTACGAATATTACGTTCCAGTATCTTGATTTTGTTGTGATCAATTTTTCTAAAAATCACAGAACTCTTTTTGACGCTTTTCCAGTCTTCAATTGTCTTTCCCTCATCAAATATAGCTTTGTTGAAATCTAACCGCAAACCGGGATCAAAACATCCTAATTTTTTCCCATTTCCTAAAGGATATGAAACTCGAAAATCACCTTGCAGGCACTGTTTTTGTTGTTCTACAACATCAGATTGCAGACTAGAATGTTCTAGAACGTTTGCAACTTCGCATTGTGAGCCGTACACTCGTATCTGTCCGTGGTCAAACATGAAATTAACTTTAGCGCCCGATTGTTCTTCGAGCTCTTTCAAATACTTTTTTTCGTCACTTGTTTTCAGAATTTTGCCCAAAACTTTGGGGCCTACAAATTCTTTGCTGTCTCTTGTGACGACGGACTGTAGCTTTCTGTTGCCCGCAGGTCTTATTTGACATTGTTTTCGCCAGTTTTCGTTCGAGTTTTCGATTATCATTTGAGGTGTAACTCTGCAAGCTTGCTCCATAAAAATGCGACCAGTTGAAACGGCCTTGAACAAGTTTGTGAAAACTAAGTAGGTGTTTTGAACAACGTCGCCACGTTTTGTTAACGATGATCGGTTTGACAGCTCCAACTTAAGTAAATGATGGTGGTGTTTTTTGGTGCTTACAATACTGAAAACATTATCACTTTCATCTTCTCTACACGATGGCCGCTTGATGTTACCCGAGGTAAGCATCGAATAACCAGCCTTCAAAAAGTTGATATCGTGGAGCTCAGCTGTATTGTGGAAATATCCCGATATTAATGCCTTGCACAGGTGTTCTCTTAGTTCACTCAACGGAATGTCTAAATCTCTGAACCCACATCCAGTAGGGCCATCTCCTAGCACTTTCAGTCTTTTCAATGTTTGATAAACTGAATCGACTGATTTGTCCACTAATTGCAACGTCGTCAAACTTACTCCTAAGTCTTGGCACCATTGTTTGACTCCTTTCATTTTCAAGTCTCTCCATTCCCCGCTTTTAGTTATCATTTGTGAATGTTTCTTCATTCCTTTAATTTCCAGATAAGTTGTGTAGATTTTGAACCAAGTAAAAGCATCGCCTAGTTCGTCTAAATATACGTTGAACTTTTCGGTCATTGTATCCGTCGGCTCTTTGACCTGAAGATCATTTGAGTTCTTCATCAGAACTGCTAACTGTAATGCATGCTTGATCATGCCAACCTTTTTGGTAGCCAAAATCATGCGTATAGCTTCAATCGAAAGCTCGCCGAGCAGACTTACTGCTAGTTTTCCATCAGAAGTCAGTTCGACTTTATCGTGACCAAACATTTGTTTGGTTACTTGAATGAACTCTAAGTTAACGAGGCGCTGCTTTGCAAATTGGACTGATTTTTCACATGGTTTTGCATCGGGCATAAGTTCCAGTTGCTCCATAGAGCCGAATGTGCTCACGGCATAAAGGTATAATTCGTCAATTGGACACTGTTTCAACTCCGGCGCGTCGAATTCCTCAAGCTTGTCAAACTCTTCTTTCGAACAAAGCCGGTAGCAGTACCCAGTCTCAATTCTACCGGCTCTGCCTTTCCTTTGCTTAGCAGACGCCTGAGAATTATTGTTCAAAACTAGTGCTGAAATTCTTAACTCATGATCATAGGTTATTTTCTTAGCTTGGCCGACATCAATTACGAATTTAACACCTGGGATTGTTAACGAAGTTTCGGCAATATTCGTACAACATACAATTTTGCGAACGTAGCCAGGGTGAGTGCGTGAGGCATTTTCTGCAAATTCTCTTTCGGCCCGTTCCCGAATCAATTCAACGGTGTTATGGATTTCTTTCTTGCCAGGGAGGAAAATTAAGACGTCGCCTCTTTCTTTAGGATGAACTTCTCTGAACAAAATGTCAACTGCGTGGACAACTAGCTTGTTTTTCCCACCGAAAAGTTCATTTTGGCTATCAATATCATCGTTCAAAGTAAGAAGCGAACTGTAGTTTGAAATGACGTCCAGTTCTTCGTTTTCAGCATCATTGTATTCGCGACTGTTTCCAGGAGTTGTTGACAAAGAAGTTTTCAATGAAGTTTTGGAACTTGGTGCGATTTTGGTGACAGGACTTTTTACAGATACTGGTTTGTAAAATTCTTCAACATCAAACATTTTGCCTTCACACTCAATTATGGGACATTTGCCAAAGTAGTCTGAGAACTGTTGCTGGTTTATAGAAGCTGACATCACTACAACTTTCAGCTTACAGTTTTCATTCTGTAGCATTTTCTTCAAAAGTGCCATTAAAAAATCCGTATCCTTGCCTCGTTCGTGTGCTTCGTCAACAATTACACAGTCGTAACTGGTGGATTCCTGTTGGTTTTTCAGCTTCTGGAGCAACAAACCTTCAGTTACGAACTCAATTCTAGTTCCAGACGAAATCTTTTTGCTGTCCTTGCGTTGTTCTAATGTTTGACCTCTTGATCCGATCTGAAACCCTACCCAACCTCCTACTTCACCCAGGGTACCCTCAAGTTGTGCCATTGAATTTTCATCGGGGTTTTTTGGTGAGTGGGTCTTGTGTTTGCTGAGGTGTGATGGCAACTGTTTGTACCAGCCGAGCCGATCGTTCTCGTCCAAGGCCCGTGTCTCGGATCCAGATGACGCATACAAAGGGTAAGCGACAACTTCCGCCTTGTTTGAGTTGAGAACAGCCGGCTTTGATTTGTCTTCAGTCTTTTTTGTACTGTCAATGCTTCCAGAATATTCCAAGGAAACCCGCTGGGCAATTTTTGTAGCTGCCACTCTCCGAGGTTGCGTGCACACAACTTTGGGAAAATTTTTGACCTCTAAGTGTTTTAAAACGTGATGCAAGTCATCGGCTAAGTATTGAGGAACTTGAGTACTTTTTCCGCTGCCAGTTTGAGCCACAACTATCATAGCGTTATGGTCTCTCAAAGCGCTCATAATTTCAAACCTCTTTGAGAAGATGGGCAACTGTTTTCCACTGCATTCTTGTTTACATCTGTTTTTCTCTCGCAGCAAACACATTTTCAACTCTTTGTTCACACCCACACGTCGATCTGGATCTTCGGCGGAATATAAATGAAACCGCGAATTGACTTCATTCAAAGCTGCACAAACAGCCAGATTAAAAGGGTTCGATTTTTCTGTTTCTTTTTCAATTTCTGTCAAAGTATTTTGGTGAATTTCAGGACTGTACGCTTGTTCTAATCTTTCCTGTAGATATTTTTTTCTTTTGTCAAGAATTGCCTGTTCTCGCTCTATGTGGAAAAGTTTTCCTTTCAAACATCCAAAAACTACTTTTTGTGATAAACTCCATAACGATGGTACTGTTTGTGTTATTTCTGGAGTTATTACCTTGTGTTTTCCAGGATTTGAGACTTTAACTTGATCAATCATGCTATTAATTCGCTCTTTTTCTGTTGACAATTTTTTCTCTCTGTTGGTGATAATACGAATTTTTGACATCAAAGTTTGTTCAAGTTTATGGACTTCTTCACTCATGATAGGGTCTTGGTAGGAGTTATGTAAGTCAATTATTGTTTGTTTCAACTTGTTGCAAAATTCTCCACGTTTTCGTATTTCGCCAATATCGGCGTTTTCGGTATCTTTAAACCGTAAGTTACGTGGGGAAATCAGTGGTCTCAGTTTCTGTTGTAGGTCGAGATATGAAGTTTCTTCAGATATCAGCGCGCATTCTAAGTCCTTTGATTTGTTGTCAATATCTGAGTGCACTTTTTTGTACCTCTCGAGTAATTCACGTTCTTCTGCAGTTAATTTTCGGTCTCGTTTCAGAAAAACTTTTGCAAGTTTATTTTGAATTCCTCTCAACAAATTTGTGAAGAAACCAGGCTCACGCTGGTTCGTGATCTTTTCAAGCTCCGAATATAAATGTCTTAGTTCAATGGCCTTGTTAAAAGTTATGCTAACTTTGCTTCTGTGTTTGTGAACAACTTGAAGATTTCCCATTAAAACAGTTTTTAGCCGTTTTATTTCGCTAAATTTTTCTTCGTACAAACTTAACGCAAATTTCAGTCGTTTTTCTTGTTCCGTCAGAGTTTCATTCAAACCATCTATTTTGTCTAGAATGGGTCTAATGAAGAAATTCAGCTCCAGTTTCATTTTGTCTGCCCACGAATTATACCATTCCAAAGTTTTCGGGTGGCGCTTTCTGCATTCTTTTTCGATGCAATCATAAATACACAACGGTAACAAATTATCTGGTTCAGATTTAATTTTTTTGCTCGGCAAAACTTGGACAAAATGTTTAGAGCTCAAAATAATCCAGTATTTTTTTATTTGTTCAACCTGTTTGGTTGTGGCTGTATGTGCAATATTTTTATCGGTTAAAATTTCAACGATTTCAGTTTCCGATTTGTTCACAAGGGTATTGAAAAATGTCTGGTACTCAAAAATCTCCACAGTAGCGTTCCGTGTTTTTCCAAGTTTTTCCAGCAACTGTTGTTGTTTTTGCCACATTTTTTCCCAAATGGGGATTTTTTCAAAGTCTTGAACAAACGGACCATGATAAATATTTCCAGACGTCTGTGCCATTTTTTGTTTCAACTGATCAAGATCAGAGGGAATTTGGTCAACAGCGCGTGAAAATAATGCTGATAACTCTTGACAATCACGTGAACTAATTCCTTTCTGAGATGCTAATTTGAAAAAAGTCCAGTCAATTTGAGCCAGCAGGGAGTTTTCCCATTGGGCCACGTAGCGAATCCAGTCGCTTTTGTCTTCAATCATTCTGTGGTTCTTATCTGGTTTTGGAACTTCGTAGCTTTCAGCCGGAACTTTTCTCAAAGTCTCAGAATATTCTAGAATCCTCTGGTCCCAGATGACAAGATATAAGTCGCCATCTAAATCGCCGCCGCTCATTTTATCGGGGTCAGGTCGGGAACCCTCGGTTGAGAACAAAATGACGTTTTTCAAATCACTAACATGGCTACTTGGAGCTGGTGGGACAGCTGTGAGAACCCGAATGTCACCCGGTGAATATGACGGACTTCGGCAAACGACAACATCACCCAAAACTGGTCCGAGCTCGGATAAGACAATACATTCCCCGTCTCGTAAAGGAGTCTTTCGAAGTAATTCGGGAAACGAAGCACCTATTAGAAGCCGGGAACATGCTACCGGAATCTTCAACTTCTCCGAGTCTAAATTCTCAACTTGAAGAGGTAAATTTACAAAAGGGCCTGGAACAATTGACGCTTTGTGTTGGCGTAATAGCTTAGCAAACATCGGCAACTTCAGTTTAAGACTGTAACAGTGTAATGCAGCAACACTATCCCTTCTTGCGTTTTCGGTTTGCTGCAAGTAACAATCTTGAATCGACTGCAATTTTTGGAGCGGGATATTGGCACTCAAAAGGGCAATGACTTGCTTGTTCAGTTTTCCAATCTTAGCGATATGATTGGTCGACACAATTCCCAATTTTAACCACAAATGTTCCTTGGCTTTGTTCGTTCCTACATCATCGACTTTGACCTTTACCATAGAAGGTCGGAAAGAAATCGAATGTTTGGTTTTATCGCGGTTATCAACAACAAGCACACCTTTGCAGAGTTTGCCGTTGCCATAGTAACGAATTTGCCATACACTTGGAACAAATGTCCATTTCTTGCTGACGCTGGGATTATTTCTCCATACCCACTCAGCTAAAGCGTAAGAAATAAATCCACACCCGTCGGTGAAGTTAAAATTGTCCCTTTCAATATCTTCAGCGGACTCTATTAATAAATCTGGGGGTAAATTGACGATATGTTGACAGCCAGTGAACAAAAGACCAACGTATTTAGTTCGTTTTGCAACTCCTTTTGACTTGCCCAATTTTGTTAAATTTATGAGCTGGCTCATAACCTCTTCACACTGATCTAATGGACCCCGCATGAAGTAAAAAGACCGACTTTGAACCCCGGAATTGCTGCAACCCAAAAGGTTGAAAACATTTCCATCGGCTTTGACTCCACCTCTGAGTACTTTCTCGATAATGTCTTCTTCCAGCATTGCTGATTTTGTATTGAACTCAGCACTTGAAACAAAATTGATAGCAAAAAACTGATTAGTGTCCAATTTTCTATCGTTTCCGACAATTTTTCTAACACGTCTGTCGGCCATATTTGTTCTCACCGACCGCGTTGAATTAAATGTCATAGTGCCGTTGAAGACGTATTCGAAGAAAAGCGAGTTTACATTCAAAACATTAGCTGATGCGAAAAATTCCCCGTTCAGTTCAAAATCGAAACTTCGGATAGCGTAGCCGGCATTTTTTGTATTGCCCGTCAACTTGTCGGCTGAGACACTGTTCCAGAGATCCTGAGGAATCTGTGCTGCAGAATCGGCCTTGATACATTCTGTGACAGTTGTTTTCAAGAGATCGAAGGCACTTTCCCGTTCGGATTTTTGCATTTCAAATGCACCTGGTTGTTAGAAGGTCGTGGTATAAAGAGCCTCTACCTAAAACTAAGCAATTGTCACTTCTAACAACGAGGGATTTGAGTTTTCGCAAAAATTGCTGACTGAGTTTTGTTCAGATTGTAATTCTCCTCTCACTAGGCCAAAAGATCACAACTTGATGTGGACATAGCTTATTTTTGCTCTCTTATAAACGAACTATAAATTCAAGCCCAAGCTTATAGTCACAGGTAGTTTCTGGAAAGCATTAAGGAACTTTTTTTAAAGATTTGTTAAAGAATAATTTTTTTTTCAAGATTGAATCATGAGTTTGGGACTTTTTTCACGAGAAGCAGTAATATGCATTCCACCAGAGCATTCCAATGGGTCAATTGACGAACAGTATAATTTTTCACAAGTTTGTAAAAAGTCTAAAAATAACGTTGAAGAAAAACGTAATATTTGCCCCGATAACCTCATTCGAATCTTTTAACATAATCAAACTAGTGTTACTTAAGCAGGTTGGCCAGAAACTGTTTTGTTAAAAACAAAGAGTTCCGAAGGAAACTACATTTTCAGCCAACTAATTGCAAAAATAGCCATATTTGTCTCCAATTTTACATCTGTCAGTAGTTTTGACGAGTGCTTGAAAATTTTATGAAAAAAAATCAATTAAATATTATCGCTGCAAATAAAAATTTCACAATTCTAACCACTTTCTCTATAGTTTCGTGAATTTGATAACGCAAAAATAAATTGAGACAATGAGGGTGGGCTTGTTCAAGTTTGAATTTTTTGGTATTAACCACAATTTTGGTTGAGCTTCATGTTTTTATCTATAACTTTCAGAAATTAAAGATCATTGGGCAATTCTAAATTCAAATTGATAGCTTGATTAAAATTTAATTGTTTTTCAAAACCTCTAATTTTCTAAGCAAGAAGGTGTTGGTCAAAAACATTGGTAAAGGTGGCTTTAAAAGTTAAAATAAAATCGTTATTTTTAAAAATAATATTTTCAAGTTTTATCCAGATTATCGAGAACGAACCCAAAAACCATTAAGGAATCAGAAGCTCCATGTCATCTGTATTCAGTGATCCCTTTTCATTTCAAGCTGTTGATAGCTGTGCCGTAACACTTTGTTTCAGAAAAGCAAAACTGCTGAAACGATTTTTAAAAATAATTGCCACATTTATTTTGATCTGGTGGCTTATATTATCTACGGAACAAAATTGACGCAATTCTTCTCAATTCTATGCCTGCAACATCCTTATGCGTTGTTTAAGTAAAACGAAAGAATCAAATAGCTTGTAGAAGTCACAAAAATTTTAGGCTACTGTATAAAAAAGCGGAGAATTCACATTAAATGAATCAATCTAACTGAGAAACTCAGAAACTTAGCAGGACAAGTCCTGGAATAAAATTCAAGTAAAAAAAACAACCAACAAAACACAATTTTGACTAAGTGAATGATTTCATGACAACTTAAGTGTTCCTCTAACTTTAAACCAGAAGGTGTTACACAATAGAGGAAATTTCAAAACAAAAAAAAATTCAAAATCTGATGTTTTAGATCAATCAAAAATCAACTCTGGTGGAGCTCAATTTTAACACACTGATTGAGCTAAAAAACTTTTATGACGCAGTCACACCACATAAATAAAAAAAAGGTAAAAAATACTTTAGAGGGCTGAAGAGCTCACATAAATTGGCAAATGTGAATTCGTTTTGAGAAACAGTTGGCGTTTCACTTATTCCAAAACATGCTAATTTTTCATAGCTTTTGAAAGAACGAAAAATAAAAGACAAGGCATGAAAGTGCATTGAAAACTAATTTAAAACAAAGTAGCAGTAAAGATATACGACTTGAATCAAAAAAAGTTCAACTTTTTTTTCACATATTGAGAGATGTTTTTCTGTGAAAACACTGAATAAGAAGAAAGTTTTGGTAGCTGATATACCTGTGCAGTTAAATAAAAAATTCTCAAATGAACCTTGAAAAAAATAATAGTTTTAGGCCTTTTGACTTTAACACTCCGAGAAGGAATGCATTATAATTAAATGAGCATTAAATCTTAAAAGAAACAAGTTCTCAAAATAATACCAAATTGGATAGAACAATAAGCTATATATGGGTCAAAAAGAAGACGATATAATTCACTGGATGGCAAAAACGTAGAGAGACGGAACAACTGAATTCCAAATTGTTTTAAATTGTTTTAATTTAACATTCAACAAAGCTGTCAACAACAGGAGGTAAAAGAGAACAAATTGAAAAAAATTGAAAAACTCAAATCCAAATTGAAAAACCTATAATTACTCCGCAGGGAATATCTTTGCGTCTAAATGGAGCTGAATGCATTAAAGACTACATCTGTCACGAGTTGTCACTATTGATGATAATCAGGCAAGCCGCCAAAGAGGAATATGAGAAGGAGAACTAGAATTAAAGATATATACATTTTTTTCAGAACAATCGTTTCCATTTTATAACAGTCGTGAAGAAATCCAATAACGAAAAGGGGACAACACAATGCAGCAGTCAAAACACTGCAAAAACTCTGATATAACCATCACCATCCGCGTCCTGAAGAAACAGCCCTCCGCGCCATGAAGTCGAATGATTTTTATGAATTCTGCTGCTTCGGTGTGATTACTTAATCTGCTACTTGATGTGCCCCTCAGACTTGACTTCCAATTGAACTCAAAATTATCGAAATTTAAGAAAAGGTCTTTAAAAAAGACTGCGCCCAAAAACAATCTAAATTATATGAAATTGGAACTCAATAATAACTGACTGAGTTAGTGAAGTTGATCCTAACGACTCGTAATTGTTGCAGTTTTAATGAATGACAGAGATATGACAGAAAAATTATTAGTCGCATAAAAGATTATCAAAATTTTAAAAAGACCAGAAACAGTTTTTAATTTTCTTTCTAAATGAGCTAAAAACCCTAACGATGCTATCACACCACATAAATAAAAAGAGTTAAATATAGTTTAGAGAGCTGACATAAATTAGCAAATGCGGATTTGTTTTGAGGAAAAGTTGGCGTTTCACTTATTCCCAAACCTGCTTATGTTTTATAGATTTTGAAAGAACGAAAAACAAAAAAGAAAAGTCATGAAAATGTATTGAAAACTAATTTAAAACAAAGTAGCAGTACAGATATACGACTTGAATCAAAATAGTTCACATATTGAGACATGTTTTATTATGTGAAAACACTGAATAAGAGAAAAGTTTTGGTAGCTGATATACCTGTGCAGTTAAATAAAAAACCTCTGATGAACCTTAAAAAAATAATAGTTTTAGGTCTTTTGATTTTAACACTCCGAGAAGGAATGTATTATAATTATATGAGCATTATATCTAAAAACAAACTCAAAATCTCAAAATAATAATACCAAATTGGATAGAACTAAGCTATTTATGGCACAAAAGGAGGACGATATACTTCACTGGATGCCAAAAATGTAGAGAGACGTAGCAATTGAATTCCAAATTGTTTTTAATTGCTTTAATTTAAAACTCAACAAAGCTGTCAACAACAGGAGGTAAAAGAGAACAAAATGAAAAAAAAAACAAATCCGTTTTGAAAAACCTATAATTACTAAGCAGGGAATATCTTTGTATCTAAATGGAGTTGAATGCACTAAGACTACATCTGTTACGAGTTGTCACCATTGATGATAATCAGGCAAGCCGCCAAAGAGGACTATGAGAAGGAGAACTAGAATTAAAAATATACATTTTTTGGAACAATCATTTCCATTTTATAACAGTCGTGAAGAAGTCCAATAATGAAAAGGGGAAAACACAATGCAGCAGTCAAAACACGGCAAAAACTCTGGTATTACCATCCGCATCCTGAAGAAATAGCCCACCGTGCCCATGTTTTTTATAAATTCTGCTGCCTCGGTGTGATTGCTTGTTCTGCTAATTGTTGTGCCCCCTCAGATTTGACTTCCAATTGACCTCAAAATTATCGAAATTTATGAAGAGGTCTTTAAAAAAAGTTGCACCCAAAAACAATCTAAGTTATATGAAATTGGAACTCAATAATAAATGACAGAGTTCGTGAAGCTAATCCCAACGACTCATAATTGTTGCAGATTTAATGAATGGCAGAGCTATGACAAAAAAATTAATAGTGGCATAAAAGGTGACCAAAATTTTTTAAAGACCAAAAAAGTTTGAACATAAGTTTTTGGTGATAGGCACTCAGTCAATTTTACACCCACAAAAAGTGCATGCTATCACTATATTTATTTTTTTAGTTCGTAGTTTTTTTGGATTCGAAATGAAATAAATTATAATTTTTGGATTTTTCAAAAAAAAGTTTAACAATTAACCATTCAATTACAGATCTAAAAAGATTTTCTCCCATTTTATTAAGACTTGAACAGGCATTTAAAACGAACAGAACCTTGGATGAAAAATTACTTTAACTCAGGTGAGGGACGGATTAAACGATTATAAAAACTTATAAAAATTGGCTGGAAACTTGTCGCAAATTTTTTCTCAAAAGACGATATTCTTTTGGAATTTCTTTATTTACCTTGAGATATTGGCAAAACAATAATATTATTTTTCAAAAAACCTTAAAAACATTGACTTTTGACAAAATTTGTAGTTAGCTTGATAAAAAACCAGGCTAACTTGCTTGAAATTGTGGGTAGAATATGAGGAAAGTTTTTTATTCAAAACAACCAAAAATCATAAAAGTAGGTTTTTTAGCGAAATTCTAGACGCAGAGAACTTCAAATTGATACCACAAATGCTAGCATAAGAGGACTTCAAAAAAGTAAAATTTTAACTGGACAAATAAAGTGGAGCTAGCATAAAAGAAAATTTCCCGATTGGTTTTTTTCCAGTGGTTTTTTTTTCAGAGGATACTGAGTTGCTAAAAGTGTTCTAACTCAAAATAATTTTCTTTTTCATAACCAGAGGACTATTCGAAATTTCATGGTATCAATCTTGGTACCAAATCTGATCGATATTTTAGAGATTGCGCGTGAACGAAGCGTAAGGCCGGACTGCGGTAAATTATGTGAATTTTTTGTTCAATAAAAATAATTTGTTTCCCTATCATTTGAAATCCAAAGAAGACCTCAACTATTTCAAGAGATGACAAAAATGACAAAAAAATTGATAGTGGCATAAAAGATTATCAAAATATTAAAAAGACCAAAAACGTTTCTCATTTTGTTTTTAAATCTCAGTTACAGATCTAAAATGATTTTCTCCCATTCTACCAAGATTTCAACAAACATTAAAAAATTTTTAAACATTTAGACATGTTTTTATAGACGGATTAAACCTTTATAAGAATGTCTAAAAATTGGCTAAAGTTATTTTCTAGTCAAGACTATCGTTCGTTCAAAGTTGCCTATGTCCAGACTATAGTGCGTTCAAAATTGCTTATGTCCAGATTTTAGTGCGTTCGTTCGTATTTCCAGACCGTGTAATTTGGAAAAGTGTAAGGCAAAACTACGTAAATATATATGAACTCTGAAAGTGTTGTAGAACTTAGTTCATGCGTGGTTTATTGACACTTTTGTTAATCACAACTCTATCTTTCACACCCAGAACTTTTCCGGGTAAAATAAATAGGTCCTAATTTTGACAGGTCTCAAATAGAAATATGCGTCCTAAGATTAGGGCTAATGAAACAAACACTTAGGACTCAAATACCTTCTAACAAAGATAAGACCGAAGTAGCACACAAATGACCAACAATACCAAAATTGGTGATTCGCAAGGTAAATAACACCTGATAAGAGGCACACAAAATTGTGGCGCGATTTGGAGCAAAGCAAATAAGACCAAGATTATTTGAGTTGGAAAACCTTGAGCTCATTCAAATTAAAACTTAGCCCTTTAAAACTCCAAACAAAGGAAAATAATTTATTGCCTTTAATTTTTTCAGCTAAAAACTGAACTTAGTTAATTGTTATTATTGGCCTTGCTCCACTAAATCCTTTATTTGTCAGGCTTTAATAAATTATAGCTCTCAAGTTATGGACAACAAAATTGTAAATGAGGGACTCGGAAAGGCTCCAATAAAGCTACCTCCAGTGGCTGGAAAAACGCCACGGGCAGAACACATTCGGGTCTCCAAGACAAAGACAAGGAAGCAAACAATGAGCGGCAGATCCAACAAGGGAAAAAAGACCCTCGCATCGAAACAAAGCGAGCAACAACAGAAACAAAGCGAGCAACAACAGCAGCAAAGCGAGCAACAACAGCAGCAAAGCGAGCAACAACAGCAGCAAAGCGAGCAACAACAGCCTCAAAACGAACAACGACAGCATCAACCAACTTACGATAGCGACTTATCAGAAGATGGAAGAGCTGAGCACCAAGCGCTAATGGAAATAAAGAGAGTTTAAAGTGAGCGTCCCGATGCTGAGTAAAAGCTAACTCTAATATAATATATACAATTGTCATGTGTGTGCAAGTCCGGTTTATTAAATTATGTCAACGACATTGAACAACTTACCCCTCATTTTTTGGCTTAACACGAGTAACAAATAAAACATTGCATTGTTCCACCGCTCAAGCCGGCCTTTAAGTAAATTCCTCCTCTATTTGGGCCTATTTTGTTTCCAGTGTAACAATCCCAGTGGGCTTGCTCGAACTCATCGATCTCATAAAACATGTAAATATTAGTTCTAAAGGTTCCGGCTAGCATTCTCAAATATGTTGTTGTAACGAAATTAAGATCATTTGGGCCAATAATCAGAGGGGCAGCGCCCATCATCTTGAATAAGTGGCGGTCCGGGCCTTTCTTTCGTAATGAACGAATTATTTCTTCAATTTTTCCCCTTGATTAGTGTTTGTCAAAATTGTGCTAAGTGCAGCGCACACGCAATTAAAATCGGGACCAATAGTGTCCACGGTTCTAGGGATAAAGGACGTAGGATCTAACGAAGGGGCGTTCGTGAAGCAATTGTTTTCCAGTAACGGCCTTTCGTTTATAACTAGGCTTAATTCATTACAAATCCTATCGAGTGTAAGGCGAGTAGCATGAACCAGAGGTCCGGTAAAACGCCGATGAATCATTTGTTCATTGGAATAATCACAATTGCGTTCCCCAACGATAAACCGGGCTCCCTGAACATTGTAACAGCGTTTAACAAGCTGCTTGGGCTTAATTGCTTTAATATGCTCGTGGTCTCGATGTAGTTTTTAAATGATAACTTCTGCATTCCGGGAATGCAAGACTTTGAGTCCAGTCTTTCTATTAATAAGGCAGAGCTTTGGCTTGAGATACCGATTACACAATCGTTTGAAAATGCAATTTTTTTGCCTATCAATTTCACGGTCTTTTGGGAAAGAATTATGTCGATAGAATTTTAAAATATCTTGATATATGTTAAAATCCATTTGCAAGTGACACTAAGTAGAGTGAGCTTGTGTCTTATCACTACACAAACATTGTAGAAATGGCAAATTATTACCAATCTGGAGCTGCACTGAGCATGAAATTATTATTACGCGTGATATACCTCGCTAAATTATTGAAAATATAGGCGTCTCAATTTTTGCTACCCCCTGCAAGTCCTCAAAACCCTACTTCCCCAAGTCCGATCACTAATTTTAACTGATCACTCCTAGGACAATTCCTGGCGCAATGAGAAAAACAACGGGCTTTCTCCGGTACCCGAAACCGCTCTTTTGGCCTTTAAACTAAACAAAGGAAAAGACGAAAGACAATTTTTTATTCTTCTTTGAAAGAAACGACACTTTTTCCAGAGTCAAAACATTTTACCAAGATCTCGTTCAGAGGTGAAAAGTTGAGATAAATTACCTTTCAATACCAAAGTATTAGCGCTGAAACTATTCTACAAGGGAATAAGGGACAGAAAGAGCTAAGTTTCTTTTTTCATGACCCTAAGGAAAGGGTTAAAGTTTTATATGAAACTAAACATTATTCCAGCCTAAATAGAAAACAAAGGTATCATAGGTTAAATCGGATACGTATTCGTTTCTGGGAGAGAGTAAAAACAAGCGTGTGAAAAATTGCACACGTATTGCTCAGCATGAAACGTGAATTGTGCCATATTCCGAAACTATCAGACCGAGTTAAATACGCAGCTCCGGTCATCGCGAACAAACATTCACATAAGATAAGTTGCGTCTTGTGACTGACCTTCTACGCCCACTATCACACTTAGACGTTAGGCCAAAATGTTCTAAAAGGAACGACACGTTACGTTTTGCTGATAAAAAATGATAAGGTTGAGTAACCTTAGGCACAAGAAAAACGCTCAGAGAGATTTGCGAATCTGAAAAGCAGTGATTCGTCAAATAAGTTAGTTATAGTTCGAGAGACGAAGTTGACACGTGAGTTCAACTTTCCTAGGTAAAAGGAGTGTTGGAAAAAAAAGCGATTAATCGAACTTTCTGATTAGTTTAAGTTACTCTGACTTAGTGGAATCGGGATTCTCCGACTGTTGTAAGTTTTGTATAATTTTTAGTTTTGAATAACAGGAGAATATTTGACTGTGTTCATTAATTCTCTATTTCGTAATTACTTATTCTGGGATAATCCTTAGCTTCAATTCTTCGATGCAAAGAACCGATATATACTTGGTTGTTTCAATATAGCTATATTTCAGTGAAGTATTACTTTCATTACTTGGAAAAGAAATTAATTATTTCGCTCATCAAATATCTTTTATATACAGCTTTGTGAGAGCACCGGGAAACAAGTCCCCAGCTGGAAGCCTTCTAACGATAAAAAATACAAAATTCTACAAGTGTAAATCTTTCGCAATTATTCAGTTAAAAGTATAAAATTCTGGATGCATGTTGCAATATAACGACGTTTTTGACAATAGGAGCCTTCAAAACGAATAAAGAATCAATTGCTTACCTCTTCAGCCAATTCTGCCCCGAAACAAGAGGAAGTGTTTTTCAATCAGAAATTCTGGTCATTGAAACACAGCTAATGTAACAATAGGTATTAACTATAACTAACTATAGAACTAGAACTGTTACTCAAATTATAAACTCGAAATGTACTGATATACATCCTTCGATTACACACTACTACATTTCGGCTACATGAATTTGGATGCATCTATACATTTATAAGCGTAATATGAATTGACACTGCAAAATACTGCGTACACAGTGGTGGCCGCCGTATTGGCCGACAGGGCGTTCAGCCGACAACCAAAAAATGAGAAGTTCAACCGACAATTTAAGTAAAATGAGCAATAAAACTTATTCTAAAGCTGTGATTGGCCAATTTTAAACACTATTTCGTAAGCGGACAAATATACCGCAGTTTTTTCATCAACTAGTGTAACGAAGGTCTATCAACTAGCGTAACAAAGGTATTTAACCGCATCTGGCCATGCCTCGCGGGCCATGGCCATGCCTCAGCGGCCCGTGGGACTTGATAGGAATCTATCACAACCGAACTACTGATTTATGGAACAATTATGGACTTTTATTACCGATCATAATAAAAACTGTCGGCTAAATTTCTCATTTTTCCTTGTCGGCTAAACGCCCTGTCGGCCAATTTTCCTAGCACCGTACACAGTATGTTTGTTTTAAAGCTCAAAATGCGTTCAAACTATTTCTCAGAAATATTGCGTTTTTTAGACACGCCGCTTTTCCGCCTTTCTCTGTTGTCCGTGCTGAGCAAGGCAGATTAACCCGTGGCAGATTTCATAAATCCATCAAGCATAACTAATTTTGAACATATATGTATGAGGTAATATATGCTTTAAATGATCACTTTTGGGTGTATACGCTAAATGGGGATCGTTTCTACCCCCTTATCCACATCAGGCGCATTACAAGACTTGCATTTCGGACGGTTATCTTGCTAGAAAATGTTGTTCCGGATAAAAGGAATGCATGAACGCTGTAACTTGCTGTGGCTAGATGAGAATGTTAAACTTTACGTAATTTGTAGGTTTTTTCAAATTTTTTTGCTAATTTGGCTAATTTACTGAAGCGAGGAAAGTACATTTATATTTAAAACGTAGTGATCTCCGAAAAGGTATATGCATATAGAGAAAACAGAAAAACTAAAAGCAAGCTTGCGTGTGCAAAGGGAAAATGAACGGAAGAAAATTATGTCGAAAATGGAACAACGCGTATGCGGTTTATGTCGACATACCTAACTTACAAACATATTTCGACTAATCCCCCCCCCCCATTTTGTAGCCATTAAGACTAAGGTCGTGACGAAAATGGAAGGTCGTGACGAAAATGGAAAGTCGAACTGAGCCGAACATTGCGTTACACGTGCGCAATAGTTACGTCATAATAGATATAGCTTATTATTGGAAATTTAAGAATACGAATAAGCATGTAATTTTACCCGGGCACACACTAACTGACGCTAACACTAACACAAGATCAGGTAAATTATTTACCTGAAAAAACATCTGAATTTACCTGAACCGTTCAGTCAAATGTTATCACCTAAACTACAGATGAACCTGCCTGAATTTTACCTGAACATTACATGAATTTTTCGGGCCCTACAGTTGTTTCAAGCTCAAAAACATTTTTTTTCGGCCTAATCAAAGTGTGAGGAGAACCAAAATAGTGGAGTTTCAAAAGAACGGTTTGAAGAAACATTAGCTTTAGAATCCAATAAACAGGGAGCATAATGATCTTAAAGTGGATAAAATTTAAGCTAATCATTTTATTTTTTTCTCAAAATTTTAATCAAAATTTTTTCCTGCAAAAAGAGATTACAAGAACACTGGGTTCCACCAATATAGACACGCTAACGATCAATGGTCTTCATTTAACTTCCATCTTTTGACGCATTTTTCAAGAGAAAACTGGTTGCTCGAATTTACCTGAAAAACACCTCAATTTACCCGAACTGTTCAGGCAAATTGATCTCACCTGAACTACACCTGAACTTGCCTGAAAATTACCTGAACATTACCTCAATTTCTCAGACGTCACTGGTTGAGCTTTTACATGAATTCACCTGAAAAATACCTAAAATGTCGAGATGATCAAAAATTTTCAGTTGTGGTTACCTGAAAAATTCAGCTATTTTTATCTGAAATTCAGGTTAACACACCTGAAAATTTGGGTCAAATATTCTCAGGTGAATTCAGGTAAAAAAACAGCGAGTGACACCTGAAAAGTTCAAGTAATTTTCTTCAGGTGAGAACAAGTTGCCTAAACAGAACAAGCAAATTCAGGTGTTTTTTTCTTGTAAATTTGAGCAACCAATTTACTCTTGAAGGAAGCGGTTAAAAAAGGAAGTTAACTGAACACCACTTATCCTTAGAGTGTCTAGTAGACTGGCGGAAGCCCGTGCTCCTGCAATCTACTTTTGCAGGAGAACGCTTTTAATTAAAAATATGGGAAAGAGTGATTAGCTTAACATTGATCCACTTAAAAATCACTTCGTTCACTATTTGTTTCTAAAGTGTTAACGTTTCTTCAAACCAATGTTTTATATTTTCACTGTGTCGGCTGTGCTTTGCAATTTTGATAAAGCCGAAAAAAACATTTTTAAGATGGAAACAACAGTAGAACTGAAGAGTGAGCAACTTCGATAACAGCATTAAGCGTAGCTTTGCGAAACTGAACAAGTGGCTGGGCACTATTTCATAAATTTTTTTGGGTCCCTAATTTCTGCAGAGACGTCATTTCGGAAAAATTTACCGAAAAATAAAAACAAGCTACCATTTGGTGAATAAAGTTCTGAGGCAGTGCTTCTGTGTGAAAAATTAGTCATTTCGAATTAAAGCAAATAACAATCTGAGTCTGAAAGATTTCAAAAAATTGGAAGTTAAATGAAGACCAGTTATCAATAGAATATTTAGATTGATTGAACCCAGTGCTCCTGTGATCTAATTTTGCACGAAAGAAATTTTTTGATTAAAAATATAAGAAAGATTGATTAGCTTAAAGTTTATCCACTTTAAAATCACTTCTTGCCTTGTTTGTTTGATTCTGAAATTTTAAAGGTTCTGCAAACTGTTTTTTTGAAATTTACTGTTTGTTACCTCTTCTGAAGCTCTGTTAAGTCGGGAGAAAGCAGTTTCTGAGCAAGCGACTACTGTAGGACTGAAGAAATAGAAAGTTTTATAATAACCTTATCCGTAACTTTCCCAAATTTAAAAACGGCTGGACATTGCTTGATAAATGAGTTAGTATCCGATAAAATTTGTAAGTTTTTGTCGTGATTTAGTTTTGCTGGAAAAACAACGTTTTATGTCTGAGTGCTCCTTATGTTTAAAAAAAACTATTCTTCAGTTGATTACACCTGAACTCGGCCAGGTAAAACTTTAGCTAAACTATAGTTCAGGTGTGTTTCAGGTGTTTTTACGCTTCGAATTCACCTGAACTTCCAATAACCCAAACACGGTGCAGTTAAATTTAATTGAACTCTTTTTAGAGTGTAGTTAGTTGAACTACCTTTAACAATCGCTTGTTTTTCTCTTCTCAACTTGAAAGAAAAGGCCTCCCCCGATTGAAATAATCGAAAAAATTGACTACAAAACTGGGCAACAGTCTAAGAGATTAGAGAAATATAGGAAAATTATTCTCTAAATTGGAGCACTATAAAAGTAATACCAGAATCAATTAGCTGTATACTCTAAGGACCTTTGATACCTATTGCACTGTTTCCAACTATTAAGTCTTTGTGCGTTGGCTTTGACCTCAAACATATTCAAGTGAATGAGTTGAATGAATTCTAAACTCAATTCAGTTGAAACAGAGAGTGTATTAAACCAAAAGTCAAACGTGAAAATGTGATCAAACTAAAAAAAAAACATCGTAGGACATGTCCTGAAGAACAATTCAAATAATTTAATTAATTTATTACCTGCAATTTTTTGATCCATTTTAAAAGTCAAATGAAAGCTGTTAGTAATAAGACTAAGCAATAAAAAAACACAGGAACAACAAAAACAAGCAAGACTAGGAACTCAACTTTTATTTTTTGAAAAGACAGGATCAACATCAAAAAGCAACTGCTGTGAGCTCAATCTTCCAACTATGTTCCCCTGTTTCTCATTAGCAACATGCCATTAAATGTCGATGAGTCCTCACTAATAATTTTAAATTATAAGACAAAAATAACCAAAAACCGCAATGAAACTCGCTAAAAATTTTAGAAAACACTTAGTATAAAAGTCATAGAAAGCAACAGCTATTGAAATAACAGTTACATCAATACATCAACTAACTGAGTCCTTAATGACCAACGTTTATATTTCTTATCAATGATATTAAATGATAAGACAGCAATAAGTACAACAAATACTAGCAAAATTAAAAAAAACCACAAAGAATTTTTTTCAAAAAAGCGAACAAGCGTATAAATCAAACGGCAATAGCTATGAACTGAATGGACTTGCTTTAATTGAAGCTTTTTTAGCAAACAATGAGACCTGTCAATAATGAGACTAAGAGTTAAGACGGCACAAATTAAAAGAAAAACTAAAAAAACTAAAACACAAATGAAAAGAAAAAACACAAAACTAAAAAAAATTCGATAATTATTATTGAAAACAATTAGTTTCAAAGTCATAGAAAGCACTAGCTTTGAACAAAAATATTTATATCGATAAACTTACCCCTATTAGCAGCATTAGAGACCTATCCCCAATGAAATTACACGATAAGACATCAAAAAGTACAAAAATAGTGGCAGTGCTCAAAAATTAACTCAAAATTTTTTGAGAAAAATTAGTGTCAAAGTCATGAAAACCACTAGCTATTAACTCGAACCACTAATTAAATTATTTTATTCCTCATGAGCAACCAATCAGATCTATCATTGATGATGCTAAGAGAGAAGACAACACATAATGTTTTTAAAAAAAGTGCAAACTCTAAAGTAATATTTCAAGACAACAAATAGCGGCAAAATCATAAAAAAATTTTTAGCTTCCCCTTAATGAATTCAAGCAAAGGCAAATAAGCACACTTAGAACACATATGTACCGTCTTGAAAGCACTGAAGGAGAGTAAACTCTGAAAACAAAAGTCAAATTGACGCAACTGAAAAAGAAAATTCATCTCAAAAACCGCCAAATTGTTCGAATATCAATTTCCCATAAAAGTATTTTGTTAAAAGTCACGCCACAAACCTACTCGCTCCCTTTATTATTGCAGTGCGACCAAAATCACCAATCTAATTTGACTTCTCACTGACGTGAAAAAGCTGAAAAAAGCGCGAACAGATCTTACAAAAAAATACTGCGCACCAATACAATTCAAATTCTTTGAATAGTAAGAAAACAGTTTAAAGAAAAGCCAACAAAAGTTCTGATCTAAAATTCAAAGAAGTTTCATTGTCAACGCAAAGAAAAACACGACAAAGAGTGAATTCTAAATGGATCAGAAGAACTTTTTGGAAAGCAGAAGTTAAAAAAGATAATTTGCTGCTTGTGAACAAAAGATCACTAGCAAAATCATCGTCTCGATTCGACTCCAAAAAAACGAGAGAGTGTTGGAACAGATCTAAATATAAAGACGGCGCCCCAATACAATTCAATTTCTTTGAACTGTGGAAAGCATAGAATCCAGAATCCACTTGAAATAGAACTTGACTTAAGTTTTGGTCAAATTATCCCATTCAAATTGAAACAACTAATAAAGGCAACAATTTAGAAGGGAAGAGCAACCATTGATAACGTTTTCTGGTTATTCCGAAGTTACAACTGTCAATTAATTATTAGCAATGGACTATCTGATACAGTTAGTTTTAATTTACCATCAAAGACAATTTGTTTGAAAAACCGACACAAACAGTCCACTCGTTGAAAGCAGGGAACCAAAAAGAAGAACTAAAATACCAAATGAGGTATAGAAAATTACTAACAATTTGGATTACCGAATTTTACAATACTTTCTTTTATTTGATAAGTACGAACAATTATCTTGGATAACCTCTTGAATTATCTTTGTTTGGTGACCAACTACTCAACGCTCAACAGTTAGAAGTAAAATTGAAGAACGAAAAAAAGTGAAGATGACTTGTATTTATTTCAGTAAGATCTGGTCTGCATAACATTCAAATGCCTCCCCTCAGCCACTAAAATCCGTGAAATAATTACCATAAACAATTTTATACAAAAAACAAGCTCGGAAAGCGCAAAAACACATATAGTATAGAAAAAAAATAAATCAGAGGGAAATCAGATGATCGAAGACAGGGAAAAAAAGATTAAAATTCCAAAGGTTGAAATTGGCAAATAATTTTTTTAAACAACAACTACTCACAAAAGAAACATTATAACGAAAAATTTATAAAGACACAGGAACAAATAATTCAAAAAATACTATAGATATGTGAAAGGGGATGAAAAAAATTCTAATATAGCAGAAAAATGAAGTTGCGAAGGTTAAAATAGAATAATTCTTTGCCGGTTTGAGAGTCGCAAAGTTAGTTCTGTTAGAATATTGGTGCCATTATCCAAATATTTTGGGGTTTCAGTTAGTGTAGAACAGTTTTCGTAAACTTTTTTATGCAAAAAACGCCCAATCAGAAAACAAATTGATGTAGTTGGCCAAATTTTTTTTCCAGATCAAGGATTTCTTCAAAATCAACCACCCTTGGTAGGAAACTACTCGTGCATAGAGTCTAAGAAAAAGTGTTTGTTGTAGCTTGCTGTGAAGAAAGCTAGACTTTCATATGGAAATTCGAGAATATTGCGATAAACGAAATTTATAAATGGGCATTTCTTGTGTCAAGGAATTATTCAAGTTCAAACAAACTTGGTATGCGGGATCCCTATAATGTAAAAAGCCTCAATCATAAAATAGTCACAAAGAGTGAATTCTAAATGGATCAGAAGAACTTTTTGGAAAGCAGAAGTTAAAAAAGATAATTTGCTGCTTGTGAACAAAAGATCACTAGCAAAATCATCGTCTCGATTCGACTCCAAAAAAACGAGAGAGTGTTGGAACAGATCTAAATATAAAGACGGCGCCCCAATACAATTCAATTTCTTTGAACTGTGGAAAGCATAGAATCCAGAATCCACTTGAAATAGAACTTGACTTAATTTTTGGTCAAATTATCCCATTCAAATTGAAACAACTAATAAAGGCAACAATTTAGAAGGGAAGAGCAACCATTGATAACGTTTTCTGGTTATTCCGAAGTTACAACTGTCAATTAATTATTAGCAATGGACTATCTGATACAGTTAGTTTTAATTTACCATCAAAGACAATTTGTTTGAAAAACCGACACAAACAGTCCACTCGTTGAAAGCAGGGAACCAAAAAGAAGAACTAAAATACCAAATGAGGTATAGAAAATTACTAACAATTTGGATTACCGAATTTTACAATACTTTCTTTTATTTGATAAGTACGAACAATTATCTTGGATAACCTCTTGAATTATCTTTGTTTGGTGACCAACTACTCAACGCTCAACAGTTAGAAGTAAAATTGAAGAACGAAAAAAAGTGAAGATGACTTGTATTTATTTCAGTAAGATCTGGTCTGCATAACATTCAAATGCCTCCCCTCAGCCACTAAAATCCGTGAAATAATTACCATAAACAATTTTATACAAAAAACAAGCTCGGAAAGCGCAAAAACACATATAGTATAGAAAAAAAATAAATCAGAGGGAAATCAGATGATCGAAGACAGGGAAAAAAAGATTAAAATTCCAAAGGTTGAAATTGGCAAATAATTTTTTTAAACAACAACTACTCACAAAAGAAACATTATAACGAAAAATTTATAAAGACACAGGAACAAATAATTCAAAAAATACTATAGATATGTGAAAGGGGATGAAAAAAATTCTAATATAGCAGAAAAATGAAGTTGCGAAGGTTAAAATAGAATAATTCTTTGCCGGTTTGAGAGTCGCAAAGTTAGTTCTGTTAGAATATTGGTGCCATTATCCAAATATTTTGGGGTTTCAGTTAGTGTAGAACAGTTTTCGTAAACTTTTTTATGCAAAAAACGCCCAATCAGAAAACAAATTGATGTAGTTGGCCAAATTTTTTTTCCAGATCAAGGATTTCTTCAAAATCAACCACCCTTGGTAGGAAACTACTCGTGCATAGAGTCTAAGAAAAAGTGTTTGTTGTAGCTTGCTGTGAAAAAAGCTAGACTTTCATATGGAAATTCGAGAATATTGCGATAAACGAAATTTATAAATGGGCATTTCTTGTGTCAAGGAATTATTCAAGTCCAAACAAACTTGGTATGCGAGATCCCTATAATGTAAAAAGCCTCAATCATAAAATAGTTTTGGTTTAACTTGCCCCGGAAAAAAATTAAATTTTCAAACTTAATTTTGGAGATTTTTATAAAATTTTATGTGGTTGAAGAATTATTCAATTACAACCAAGCTTGCTATTGGAGATCCTCAGTGTAAATTAAATGTCAATCAGCAAAAAAATTTTGGTTGTACTTGCCTAGAAAAAAATTGCTTTTTCAATGCTTTCGTTTGCCAATAAGCGAATAACAGAATTTTAAATTAGGTTTTTTATGAAATATCGTAGTTTAGAAAAACGTAAATAATGTAAATTCTATCCAAAAACTCAAAATTATGTGAGATCTACGCCAATAAACGCCAAAGATCTACGCTTAGAAATTTCAACTCACAATCAGCCGCTAATTACATTTGTTTAAGAGATTCTATCAATTTTGGTACTTTATGCGCGTGTCGTGACTGCTCAGAAACTAACGCCCATTGGGCTAAGCTGTCAACGCTAAAAATCGAAACTTTATTTACAGTTGGATGTGAATGTAATCCGTTTATGTGCAGTCTACGCTTGACGTGTAGAAAAGAAATCCTTGCTGTTTCTAAGCGTAAATCTTACATAATTTTGCGTATCTAAGCGTAGATCTTAAATAATCCTTCCAATTTTTTTGACCCAGGACTTAGGTTGGAAGCTTTTTGATTGCAGGCCAATTAATTGAAACAATTTTTTTCCTCACAAACGATTTCTCAGTAAGTACTTAAACACTAATGAATTTTTGGAAGTAGATTATAAAACTTACTGCAAACTCAAGAAAATTCGTGTTAAATTTACCTTTGTTGTATCACTTCTTCTTGATTTTAAGTTTACTTGGTCAAAGTAAGCTTACCTTAGCATGTTTTTGAAGAGCATAACAGACAATCTAATATTCCAAACAAAAGGCAGATTTTTTGCAAACAAAGACAGCTTTATTTTTTATTTTGGGTAAAGAGCATATCCTCAGTGGCAGAAGGAAGGAGTGCATATTTCCGCTGTATTTTTTATGTGTCATTAATTGGTAAGGTTAAGTAGCAACTAATTCTTATCCTTTTAATATTTTTGTATCCTCTTGTATTTATTTATTTTTTTCGATTTCGAAGTTTATTGCAACTTTCTGTTTTGGCTTTATTGAAACCTTTTCAACAGATTTTGGAATAGAAATAAAAAATCTCAAGCTTAAGAATTGAAAACAGTAACAGAGAAAAAAGAGCCTGGAAGTAAAATCCACTGTCTGTCTTTTGAATATTTGCTTTATTACGTTGTTACAAAGAAGTGTCCACTTTAATTTGTTTTTGTCTAAACATGTTTATTCAACAAACATTTTTTAAAAATAGAAAACTGACAATTTTATCATCTTAACGTAATCTTTAAAATAATCTAATTTCAGCCAATTTTTTTCTTTTTTTCTTTTCCCTCAAAGTTTTTGAAATCCTCCTTTTATGCATTCAAAAAAAATTGTATTTTGAAAATAAAAATTAAAGCCTCTAACAGCTACAAAAAAATGTTTCTTGTTTCTCGCTACGATGAGTAATCGAGTAATCAAAAAAAGAAAGATTGACTGAAGGAAGGCCGACCTTGCATGTATTTGTACACCCATTTTGAACAAAAATGTATGAATAATAAAGCGTATTAAAAAACTGTTGAGAAGGCGAGATGTGAAACATTCTTTTGAAATCACCGAATATTAATAAGTTAAAACTTACAAACCCTTTCAGACATTTTTGTCGCTATTGCATGTGCGTTTGATTAGCGAATTATAGGATTGTTATTTTTACGTACTCATACATACAATTGTTGAGAAAAAAAAGTCGAACAAAGACTCGCCAATTGTCAATTTCAATCAATCGGGAAATTTCTCTTCTAAGATTTAAAATTTCCGCTAAGTTGTTTTAGGGTTTTTTTCCCCAATATTGCTAATAATATTGATAAAATGCTATTTTGATGAAATGGTGGTTTGATCTGATTCACTTTAGAGGAATGTGATTGATATCACAATATTTTCGTAAGCTTTCGGCAATTTTGCTTAAATTATAATCAAATTGTTGACGATCGTGTTATGTGTTTGAACTTAACAGACAGGAAAAGTAACGTTGACTAAATTTTAGGCTAAATTTTCAGAATTCAGCCTTTTGAATCAAAAATAGCACCAAGTACGATTCCTTAGCCCATAGTGTTTTCATTTACAGGAAATGAAAACATAAAAGCTGCTGACACACTTTTCTGAATTTTTTTTTAAACTTGTTTCTTTTACGTTTTTTTCTGCTTTTTACATAGTATCGTCATGCTCAATTCTTTTTTAGTAAAATACAAGTTAGTTTTTAAATTTAGTTTTCCTATTCAGACTTTTCAATAGCTATTTCGACTTTGTTATCCAGCATTTTTTGTAGACTCCAATTAATGTTTGTTGTTTTGTGATTTTGTTGTTTGTCTTCTATTGTTAATGACAGATCTCATTAGCCGTCTAATTCGTAGTTATTCGATGTTCTAACTGGCTCAAATTCAAAGCAATACTTGTTTGCAAACAACAATTATTTTTCGAACAGAATTTGAATGTTTGAAAGTTTTCTGTTTAATCCACTTTTGGAAGACAATTAGGTTAAAATTGTGAGTGAGCCTCATTATTTATGTTATTGACTAAGACTTCATTTTCTGCATGTTCTTTACCGCATGAGATCACTATTCTTTGTCAGCCAAAATAATTAAAAACCAAAATCAATAATGAAATCTGGTACAATTCCCATTCTATTTTTGTTTGACATCAATGGTCTTTTAACTCTGCGCTAAATTTTTGATTTTAGATGATCGCAAGAGACTTTTTAGAGGCCGTAAGCTTAAACGAGAATAAGAAAATCAAATTGTCAAAAAAAGCACTTGACACGAAAGAAATGGTGAATTCAACCTAATTTGCACTCCTTGCTGTTCTGTTTCACTTATTTTTTTGAAAATTTTTTAAATTTGTAGTACGTCTTGCAAGAAGCCTATTCAGAGTGTTGTATTGCAGAATTTAGCAGTTTATTTTAAAATCGGGTATCAAAATCGCTGACAATTTTTACGTTGAAATTTTTGCGAGTCTTTAGAAGTGGCACCAGTAGATTTGTTTTGTCTTCAAATGATATATCTGTCAATGTTCGTTGCAATAATAGTTAATGCTTAGAGAACTTTGAAAGGTGGCAACTAGTTTTTTCAAAATTAGTAGAAATAGGGATAAAAATCTACAGAATTTGAATTTTGCATGCATTTTTAAGAAAGGCAAGTTTTGTTACCTTTTGTGATGCTTCTTATTGATTTGATGAGATCAACATTAATGAGTATTTCGAGTTGTTGTATGCCTAAAGTTTTGTTATAATGTATATCGGAACTCATTTTCTGTCTGAAAATTTGCTCTGTTGTCATCGAAGTTTTGAGCTATTTATTCGCTATTTTTCATTTCTCTAGAGGTGGTGCGGTCATGATCAATTTTTTCAAATTATTTAGAAAATCGACAATCAGGACGAAAAAAGAAGAGGTCAGTCCTAAAATTACAAAACGGAGGAAATCACAGAGCCCTAAAAGAAATAATAATAGCGAGCAAAATTCTGGAAGAAAAGATGCGAAAAATTCCTCTAAATCCAAAAATTCATCGACTGTTAATTGTGGTGAAACAATCTACAATGACGAGCAGGCCCCATACGCCGTAAACACAGTTCTGGCAAGTTTGTCATTAAATTCGAGGAATTTTGGTCTTGATTTAGCAGATATTTCTTCACAACTTGAAAGAATCAAAGAAGAGCAGGAACCGCTAGAAAATGAAAAAGAACAGCTGGCAGGATCCTCACTGAAGCAGAACTCACAGAAGCTTCATAGCCTATTACCGGTTTCCAAATCGCGTGAAAAATTTGAACGGTCGTTAAATTCGACATTACCAGTAGTGAGTAGCAACACAACCAACGATTTTTCTTCCCTTAGTTTTTCAAACACGGACCGAGAAAAAGATGAAGAAAAAACCATTTGCCTTTCGCCGCTTAATCATTTTGAAGTTCAAAATTTCAGTCCAAAAATGGAAGTTCGGAAGCTCAGTCCAAAAATAGAAATTCTTCCTCGGAGCATATCAACATCGAAGGAGAGAAACCTGCCACATTCAAGTTCAAATGACGCATTTTTGGGCAGTAATAACCAGATGAGTTTGTTAAGTGACAGCAAACGCCAAACCGCTTTAGAACCTAGAGTTATATTTTCAAGTCAACAAATTATTAATTCAGAGCTGAACTGCGGAGACACAAAAGTAGTTTCACCAGGACAAAATTTACCAAACAAATTCATTGGTTTTGAGCAGCGAGAGCTCAAATCACGCGGCAGCATAAACTCCACGAAGTTTATCCGAGGGTTTTCAAAATCAGTCGAGCAGAACCTAAACTGCAGTAACGTTTCCGATACAACCGGTTTTAGTACAACCATCTCTGCTTCCGTTGATTTACTGCCATTAAAACACGAAGGCAGTGAAAAAGAATTAGCTTCGCTGAACCAAATTGACGAAAAGTTACGCAATTGTTGCGAGAAAGCGGCAAATGTGTTCACAGTAAAGTGTGATACAGATTCGATGTTACAAAACTGTTATGTAAGAAATGACACCTCGTATTGCGTAGGAGGAGTGTTATGTAATTGCTTTCCTCAGATTGGCGCGCCGAGAGGAAGAAATAGTGAACAAGAAGATGAAATTGTAAATAGCCGAAGTTGTGTCAATTTGGTAGAAAACGAGGAAAAAGGCGAATCAAATATTTATAATGACAAAATCGATCAGAAAAAATGTACGATCGAGAACAAGAAGCCGGTATTATTTGTCGAAAATAAAAATCAATTTGGTGATACTGCAAATAACCAAATTTGTGATAAATTTCAGATGCTTGAAGAAAACAACGCATCAACAAGTTTTGTTTTGTGTAAAATGGAAAAAAGCTTAACTGGTCAGAATTCGATGATTGTGCCTAAGCTCGATTTTTCTGGCCTGGAAAGTGACTCTGATCAACTTGTGGCAGCGGAGTCAAATGTTCACTGGGACCTGCTGATAGGGAGGTGTTTCGCCTACAATAATATTTGTTTTTGGTTCTCACTTTAACTATTACACAATTGACCCTGGCGACAAACCAAAAGGTGGGTTAGATTGATACATTTTGGTACTCATTTAGTTTCAGTTTGAAAAAGTTATAAAAGCAGAACAATTCGTTCTCAAAAAATATAACAAAGGCACATAAATTTTTATTCCTCAGAATCGATCGAAAGAAAAACTTTTTCAGACCCTCCAGACAATTCTTTTCTCATCGCATGTTTTTTTAGATTAATGCTCAACATTTATCTTTCTTCTAACAATTCTTTCAAAATTTTTCTTATATTATAATCAAGGAGGCTGTTTACTACAATGAGATCATTAGTTAGCTATAATAACTTTGTGGTGTTTGCACATTCTTCATCAGACAAAATAGGTATCAAAATCTATTATCTGAAATCGACAGCAACCTGAAATTGTATTAAAAAAACACTAATACAATTATTCTTTCAATTGAAAAACAAATTGTTAGCTTTGCATGCTAGAATTTCAGGTTGCCGTCAAATTCAGATAACAGATTTTGATATCCATTTTTGTCTGATGAAAAATTTGTCGCTTACACCACTTAATAATATATCAAAAATGACTATGGAGGCCCTGGAATAGTTTTCAAGTTGTTTACAACAAAAACAGCATCTTTCATGGAAAAACAAAGCACAGTCAACAATGTTTAGTTTTTCTTGCAGAGAAAGAACCGTTTTCATTCGATACTTAAACCTTTCAAGAAAGGCATTAATGCCATAGAAAATGTGTTTCTTCAACAAAACTTCTTGCTTATCACAATCTATAAGATAATCAGTTGTAAGTGCAAACTAAATTGAAAGCAGAAGTTATAATGTGACCTTTTCTTATATCACTCATTCATTTCAACTGACTTTTTGTTGGGAAATAACTTATTATTTCTAAATTTTTTTGTGCACTAGCACCTAGTTTTGTTCAGTAACGCTGTCTGATTTGAAAAAAGTTGACAGTCTGATGAGAAAATTGTGAAATTCAAAATTTGTCACGATTTGTGGTCGAAACTTTGTCTTCCACCAAAATAGTTTTCGATATTTCACAAGAAGCAGATGACTAGCTTACTTTTTTAAACAGAAAGGTATCATAGGGTTGCAAGAAAAATTTGCGTCATGAAACGAAATTAATAATTTAAGTTTACTGTTTGTACAACTAAAATATTTCTAAGTCTCATTATGAGTTGCTGAAATTTATCATAATTTGTGTTTTGCCTGTAGTGTGAGATTGAAAATAGTTATTACCTAACTAATTAGCAAAATCTCTAAATTAATGATAAAGCAAAAAAAATTATTGAGCATGTTAAAAAAATCATTTATAAAATTGAGATATTGTTACGTCTCATCTATAAGAAGGTGTCAGGGCAATTTACCCAATTCCATTTTACCCAATGCCAACTTACCCAATTTACCTATTGTTGAAATTACCAGAACGGCTTTTTATCCCACTATGTAATTCAATGACACGTATGACTTGATATGAAACTATCACAATGGAACTTGGGATTAGCAGACTATATAATTAAAGGGCCCGTGGGACTTAATATAAAAATATCACAACCGAACATGGGATCAGCTGACTAGATAATTAAATGCCCATGGGACTTGATATGAAACTATCACAACCAAATATGGGATCATGTAGTCCACATAAACAATTTAAAACATCCTTATAAACGCGCCTGCTATATTGTAATCGGATAATTAAAGGAAAAGACCAAATAGCATTGGGTGAGCTGGTATTGGTAAAATGGCATTAGATAAAATGGCATTGCGTAAAATGGCAGGTTAGGTATAATTGTATTGGGTATGATGGCATCCGGAAAACTGGAATCGGGTAAATTGAAATGTATCCCAATAAGAATAATAGCTGCATTATTTTGATTTTTTTCTTTGTTTATTTTAAATGAAACTTTTTTCAGTGAGGCAGTATGTAAGCCAGGCAAAGATTGGTTTGTGATTCAGTTTCCTATTTAAATTCTGTTTCATTGTAAACCTGGCCTGTACATGTTATGTAAAAATTTTCACTGAATCCAAAAATAGCTTTAATCTGATTTATTGCTGCTTATCATTAAACGAACGCACGAAATTCGATCATAGAAAAGTTTGAACACACGAGAGTCTGATCAGAGGCTAGATTGAGTGCAGATAAATTTTGTCAACAAATATTCTTTTAATTTAAATGTTTGTTTAAGTAGCACAAACGCAGGATAGTTTGCACAGTGGTTTGTAAATGGTTTGAACCAGGGTCGCACGAAAGTCTGGTCAATTGTCTGTAACTTGTATGATCGGAAGTAACTGTGGTCTTAGTAACTGGTCATACAAGTTACAGACGTCTTGTAATCTCAGGTCATTGCGTCCTCCCTACATATGTATTTATTTTGATGACACAGATTTTCTATCATTTGTTTTAGTAACTCTAGCACTGCTAGTTCCAAAACCGGAATGAAAAGAGGAAGAAAAAAACCTCTAGGAAAAATTAAACTGGAAAAACATGAAAGTCCGTTTTAACTTGACCCACCAAATTTTCGACATCATACAGGTTTAGACCTTCGATCGTACAAGTTACAGACCATTGACCAGACTTTCGTGCGACCCTGGTTCAAACCATTTACAAACCACTGTGCGAACTATCCCCTGCGTTTGTGCTACTTAAACGAAAAATTTACTTAAATAGAATATTTGTTGACACAAAATTTGGAGCACGATATTCTGCTCAGAGGTCACTTTTGTCTCAAGCATTTTAATGCATGTTTTATCGTTTGAAATTCAGAAAAAAAAATGAATTAGTGCGACACATTTCTCCCTTAATAGCTGTCAATTCTCCAAAAACCAACAATCCCACATTAGCTGAGCTTGCTGTTCCAAAGCTTGATGTCTTTGAGGAAACAAAATCAATAAACAGCATTGTCCTATCATTGAATGATTTAACAGTTCATTCTAGCAACCCGTGGGATTACAAGACGACTCCAAATACGTTCACGGTTATCGATAACAGCGTAAATTTTAACATTAACCACGCCAAAAGTCAAAAAGCGAGGAATTTTGGAAATATTAAAGGGTTCTTGCAGAGGTATTCGAAATCTAACTCGTTGAAATTTGTCAGACGGATCTCTGTAGAAGATGGTTCAGGTTCGAAAAAGTTTCTGTTCTCTTTTCAAATTTAATATGTAGGCTGCCGAACTTTTTTGGTAACAATTGTTCAATAGATATAATATTACCAGTTGTAGTCATAAGTTTTAAGTTCGACTAAATCTGCGTCATGCGTCAATTTTAGCTATTATTTAACACAATTTTCAAAAGTTACTTTTGCTGTTCTTTTTTCTCAGAGTACAGCTTCCCTAGTTGAGGTCTAGACTTTATGAAAAATACCGTGTTCGACCGAAACGGTCCATTAAAAGACCATGGTCAACCAAGATGGACTATAAAAGAAAACTTTGCAGTTGTTTTGACTAGATCCCCAGCTTTAGCTATATTCAGAATTGGCCAACCTAGATAATGTATAAACCAAAAATAAACTTCTGGACAATGTATTTTGGTTGAGGAACACCTCAACCAAGTTTTGACTCAAAATATAGAGAAATTATTACGGTCGAGGTAAGTCTTGTCATGTTTCAAAGCACAGTCTTTTCATGGGTCTTTTTGGAAAACAAAGGGCGCTGTAGGGTTTCAATATTGCAAAAAAGCTGTTCCCACAATCGAACTTGATAAAAATTGAGATCTCGAATTTGTGAATGATTAAAAAGGAAGAAATATTGTCTCTTTTCAATTCAAATACATTTCTCTTTTTTTGTTTTAAGTATTGACGATAATTTTTGTTTTGTTTTATTTCAGTTTTTTATTATTTATTTTAGTATCTCTGGCAATGCCTGTCTCAAACACGAATTGAAAATAAAGAGAATTTTAAACGTCATTTTTTAACTTGAATCGTGAAATTTTCTGATAATTGATTGAATACTTCATCTCGGCCAAACACCAAATGTGATCGGGTATAGACTCCTGAAGCGACTTTTTGATAGAAACTTTAACGCATCAAAAGACCCAGCTTTTACTAATGTAAAAAATGGTTTATTAAATTGACCCATGAAAAGACCGTGTATTGACGCATGAAACGAGTTTTTTTTCACAAATTGACCCCCTAGAAAGACCCATGAATGACACATGTTTTGACACATGAAATGAATTTTGTTTCATAAACTGACCCATGAAAAGACCGTGTATGAACATTTAAAAAAATTATTTAATAAATTGACCTATGGAAAGAAAGTGTATTGACGAATAAAATATTCTTTTCAATAAACTGATCCATGAAAAGACCGTGTGTTCAAGCAAAAAATGAATTTTGTTTCGCAGATTGACCTATGAAAGGACCGTGTATTGACGCATGAAACAAATTTTGTTTTTTTTTAAATTGACCCATGAAAAGACTGTGTATCTACGCATGAAATGAATTTTGTTTCATATGAATTGACCCATGAAAAGACCTGGAATGAACATATAAGTAAAATTCATTTCATAAATTGACCAATGAGAAGACCGTGTATTTACGCATTAGAAAATTGTTTTATAAATCGGCCCATGAAGACTTTGCGTTTTGGCGCAAGAAATAAATTTTTTTCGTAAAATGGCCCATGAAAAGACCGCGTTTTGACACAAGAAAGGAATTTTGTTTCAGAAATTGACCCATAAAAAGACTGTGTTTTGACACATGAAATGGTTTTTTTTCGTAAATTGACACATGAATAGACCGTGCATGAACATACAAAAAAAATTGTTGTGATAAATTGAAATATAGAAAGTGTATTGACGCATCAGATAACTTTTTTTCAATAATCTGATCCATGAAAAAACCGTGTATTTAAGTAAGAAACGAACTTGTTTCATAAATTGACCAAAGAAAAAACTGTGTATTGAAACAAGACAGATATTTTGTTATAAATTGACCCATGAATAGATCCTGTATTTAGGCATATAAAACTTGTTTCATATATTGACCCATGAAATTGTTGTGTTTATGGCGGAAGAAATTAAGTTTTTTCATAAATTGACCCACAAAAAGACCGTGTTTTGACCCATGAAGGATTTTTTTCAAAAATTGACTGATTAAAGGACCCTTTATTGACACATGAAAATCAAATTGTTTCATAAATTGACCCATGAAAAGACCGTGTATTTAAGCAAGAAATGAATTTTATTTCATTAATTGACCTATGAAAAGACCGTGTATTGACGCATGAAAAAAACTTTTGTTTTATAAATTGACCCATGAAAAGACCATGTATTTAGGCATAAATTTTTTTTGCATAAATTGACCCATGAAAACGTTGCGTTTTGGCGCAAGAAATTAGTTTTTTTCATTAATTGACCCATGAAAAGACCGTGCTTTGATACATGAAAGGAATTTTGTTTCATAAAATGGCCGATAGAAAGACCCTGTATTGTCACATTAAAAAAATTTTTTTTCATAAATTGACCATGAATAGACTGTGTATGAACATATAAAAAATTATTTCCGAAATTGACCTATGGAAAGAAAATCTATTGACGAATGAAATATTCTTTTCAAAAAACTGATCCATAAAAAGACCGCGTATTCAAGCAAAAAAAATAAAATTTTGTTTCATAAATTGACCGATGAAAAGACCGTGTATTGACGCATGAAACGAATTTTGTTTTTTAAATTGACTCGTCAAAAGACCGTGTATTGACGCATGAAATTAATTTGGTTTGATAAATTGACTCATGAAACCGAAATGATTTTTTCTGGGCTAGAATAGTGTACGATAACACTATGCCTTGACCTGTGAAACGAGTGAGTTGACTGTTTTCTCCTATTAAAAGACTGTTTAGGGTCTCAATAAAATTTCTTGCTTTGACTTTAGATATGTGGTCGGCCTTGTAATTTGGACCATTATCATCCACCCAGGGCTGTTTGGGTTTTTTCATAAAGCCTAGATCTCCACTAGAGCTAAATTCGTCAGGCTAAAATTCGTTTTAATAACGATAATTTAAAATGACAATTTTAATTAGGAGGCGATGCGCTCGTAAACCTCCAGGAAGAAATACGTTGATTTTAGACGTCCTTTGTGATTTTTTCTTATAACATATGCAATTTTTTTAGCGCGAATTTGCTTTTACTGCATCTTTTCACGCGATGAGGCAAACCCTTAGCTAACTGGTAATTGCAAACGTAATGTTCAAAATAAGAAAATAGAAACTTATTCACCTGAAAGGGTCTACAATCAGTTTCGACGATGCTTCAGAAAGGGCAAAATTTTTATCGTGTAAGATCTTATAAGACATTTTTTAGTGATTTCAATATAACCGTATAAAGTAGTCAAGTTCGTATGAAAGTTAAAAAATTTTCAGTCAACTAACCAATTCTGAAAAAAAAATGTTGTTTGATTCTATGTTGGCGGCATTTTTATTCTGGTGTTAACTAGGTACTATGGCTAAACTTAGCAGTCCAATATAGTTTCGGTATTTGAAGAAAACCTTCGACCTAGTTTGATAATCACCGCCTCAGAGAAAGCCCCTAATGTTCGAATAACTTTTTTACAATATCTTATAAGTCTCAAAAGAGAATATAAGATATAAGATAATTTTCTTTTTGTTGCTCTGACGCTCAAGTGTTGCAGGCTGACATTGGCTACTGCTTTATTTTAACTCTTAATTGTCTCCAATGTGAGGCACATAAGGTTCTAATAAGATCTTACACGTTAAACTTTCTTTTTAAGCATCTTATCGATCTCACACGATGATAATTCCGCTGACAAAAAGGAATTTTTATCGTGTACGGTCTTAACGGTCTTATGAGATGGGCGTTTTTTCGTGTAAGATCTGATAAGATGCTTGCCTAGAAATTGTTTAAGATCTGACAAATTGTCTTATAAGATCGTGTAAAGGGATGCATCTTAGTTCTTATAAGACAATTTTGTAAGAAATTTGTCAGATCTTAAAAGATAAAAGTTCCAGATTCACTGGGGCGTTTATGGACGCATGAAATGATTTTCTTTTAATAATTTGACCCACAAAAAGACCGTGTTTTGACGCATGAAATGAATTTCGTTTGATAAATTGACCCGTGAAAAGACCGTGTATTGACGCATGAAATAAATTTTGTTTGATAAATTGACCCATGAAAAGACCGTGAATTGACGCATGAAATAAATTTTGTTTGATAAATTGACCCATGAACCCGAAATTTTTTTCTCGGTTAGAATAGTCTATGATAACACTATGCCTTGACCTGTGAAACGAGTGAGCTTGACTGTTTTCTCCTATGAAAAGACGGTTTATGGACCCAATAAAATAGTTTAAATATGTGGTCGGCCGTGTAATTTGGGCCATTATCGTCCACCCTTGGCTGTTTCGGTCTTTTCATAAAGTCTAGATCTCGACTAGGGCTAAATTCGTCAGGCTAAAATTCTTTTTAATAACGATTAATTAAAATGACAATTTTAATTAAGAGGCGATGCGCTCGTAGGTCTCCAAGAAGAAATACGTTGATTTTAGACGTCCTTTGTAATTTGTTCTTATAACATGCAATTTTTTTTAGCGCCAGTTCGCTTTTACTGCATCTTTTCACATGATGAGGCAAATCCTTAGCTAACTGGTAACTGAAAACATAATTTTCAAAATAAAAAACAGAAACCTATTCACCTGAAAGGCTCTACAATAAGTTTCGACGATGCTTCGATGCTGAGACCACTGACCCTAGCCAGTTGGTCGCAACTAGCTAAGCCCAATTCTGGATATCAGGGTGATGACATTCTATCCTATTACAACGAGGTCAAAGTTGAGAAGGCGGTCGAGTTGAAGTTCTGCTCAAAGTTTCGACTCGCTAAACGTAAGACAAGTTTCGGGTTTCTATAGACTCAAGTTTTTGCCGATGTTTGCTAAATTATGAAAAATATTTGTATATGAATGAGATCAAAAATGTATCTCAACTCCATTTTTATCTAGTACATGCAGCCCCCGGAAATGGAACTATCTTGTGCGATAGAGTGCGAGTAATTCTGCAACTTTTCTCAAATTTTGCGGCGAAATAAGGAAGATAATGAAGAATTAAGAGCTAAAAATGTGCTTGTGGTTCGATCCGTGTAGGTTTGGCATTTACAAAACACGTTAGCCAGAAGAAGAAACGTGATAATAGCGTAATTAAAATTAATTTTAATTTAACAATTCCAGGAAACCCGATTATAGGAACCCTATTACACGGCACCAATTCCGCACTCTTTTCCCCAACAATTTTTGTCACTGTGGTGATCATGGTAAAAATTTCATTTCAGAGCGCAGTCGAATTGACAAGCAGACTTCAGCTAATAGAACTAAGCGAAAAATCAGATACATTCGCAACATAGTCACAATACCCGCAAACAAAACAGCATTCGAAAATAAAGCGAAAAAGAAAACAAGCGACAAACTTGGAAATGAATTCCACGTCGAAGAAGATGTGCGGAAAGTTACAAAAAGTCCAGCAATCGATCAGCATTCAGCCAGAAGCAATGTGGTACAAAACGAAAGAGCGCAAAAAACGAAGGTCAAAAACTCAAAGGTCAAAACAACTATTGGCGAAAAAGATCCACAAAAGAACGATGAGAAACAAGTCTTAGGAAATAATAACTCGATTAAATTAAGCTCGAAAGTCAAAGCAGTTTCTTCTCAATCAGTGACATATGTTACCAATCAGGTTAATTCGTATAAACTTGAAACTGAAAAGGTTTCCAAAAAATCGCAGACGACGCTGAACGCCAAACCCTCATCCAACTTGAAAATACCGGTGCTCTCCAAAAATTTACGACTTAAAAAACAAACTCAAGCTCGGAGTTTAAAACCGAAAAATTGTGAAACAACCAAATATGCTGTGCCCAAAAAGAGCCCAGCCACCAGCGCACGCGTGACCAATAAAAGTGCAATGTCAAACAGGTCAAATCCGAAAACGTCTTCAAGGTCAACCAGGTCAATCAAAGAAGTTGGCAGTGCATCTAGCCGAATTTCATCAAGTCGAGCGTCTTGCAAAGGTGACGCGAGCTTGAGGTCAAACAATTCAAGAAACTCTGGAGCATCTAAGACAGTTCGAAAACATAGAGGTCAAAAAGTTAACAAAGCGGCAAACAGCGCAGGAAGAACACCTGGTCGGAAAGGTAACTGTTTTCCAACATAGACCTCGTGAGAATTTGGAAAAATCCCATCCTGTTTGTAATGCAATTATTTCGAACGTATTTCACTATTAATCTTCTAACATTATAGTCCAGACAATGTATGCAGCTGAACTGATTTCCATCTTTAGTGATGTCACCACCGCCCGTGTCATCCGGTGACAGCAGCAAAAAGAGGGTCAATTTTGAAACCAGGGCCAAAGACGGCACACCTTCGAGACCCAAGGGTCCTCGACCATGGAAAAATGGTGCTGAATCTTTGCTGAAAAATGCTTCGTCTAATAATGCACTCCATTTGAGCGGATGCCCCAACCCTGTGAAACCTACCAAAGGTAGGTGGCCTCATGATCTATCACCCATAAAAAGAAAACTGAACAGATCTTTTCGACAATAGAATCAGGATAGTTTTCCTGATTTCTTCGAAAGCAAAAAATTTGCAAAATTGTGCAAAAAAGAAATGGGCAATATGAATAAACATACGGCTCGTGAGAGTCTCTGTGTGGTACATAATGATCCAAAATAAGTCTCAAATTTGCAAAAAAGTTTTATTTGTATTGAGAGAAAATCTTGCGAAAAATTCAGCTATATATCTTCAGGAGAAACTTTGAGAACGCATTACGTGGCCAATGTTGGATCTCTCAAGTAACTTAACTTGATTTTGTTACCGTTTTCGTGACCAGGTTTTAAGATTAGTGTTATAAGCGTGGTTGGAAACTAGGTACAGTGAGCAATTTTAGTTCGAAGTTTTTCACGTTTTCCATGTTTGAATATATCTGAAACTAGTTTCCACGATGAGTAACGCATTTCCACATGCAATATCGAATAACTAAGACAGCGACTAGGATATTGTCAATAAGACCAATGAAAGATAGCCTAAAATGTAATAAATTTCTGAAATTTCCCGTTTGATACTAATTGTCGAGTAGAAAAGCAAATAGCAGCTTTGTAATAACCCATATGAGACCAATTAAGTCTGTGAATTTGGTCTAAAGTAATTGATAGCCGCCGTTAGCCTCTCACTTCCGACTTAATTCACTCAGTGTTTCAACTGAATGGATTTTAAATTCTTTCAAGCATTGAATTACGCAATATAGTGAATATGGTCAAAGTCAAAAGAGCAAAATCAAAAGGGACGGGATAAACCGATAAAGTCCGGTCATTAAGTCATTGCTAATTAGGTTATCAAAGTTCATTAGAGTGTTTGATAGCTGATATAGGTATTAAGCTTATTAGCTTTCAATTTAGAATCCAACTGAAACTGCTCACCAAATTATGTCACTTTTTGAAACTGAAAAAAATCATAAGATTGTCTCTTCTTTTTTCATTTTCTGTCTCAATCCTGATGTGAATTAAGCGCGTAAACGGCGGCTATTTTCCATCAATCTGCCGGCTATGTTTATTAATAAATTTTGGAAATTAAAAGTTTAGGCTAATGCTCAAAATCGCGGAAAAGGGTAACTTATTTCAACATGGAAAATGATTTCCCAAAAAGAAAAATGGTTTCTAAATATTGACACTCGTTTCCACAAAACAGATAGTTTCCACAAAATTTTTGAAAATTGCATTTTCGGAATTTGGCCATAATTTAAGAACGCACGTCTGAATGTTCCGAAACGTCAATAGGATGCAGTTTACCAGGTATCTCTAGGCGACTTCATGAAAGGAACTGCTTGACAACAACGTTTTTTTAATGTCAATTACACATCTTTGAACTGCCCAGTCAAAAACCAGTGCTTATCGTGCAAAATCACTTTCATAAGATTCTTTCATTCAGTATTTATTTTGCAAGATCTCACAAAAACCGTTAATCTTGCAAGATAAAATTTTGAAAGCTTTACTTGCAAAAATCTTATATTGCAAGAATGTTCTGCAAGATAACCGCTCAACGAACTTCACCACAGATTTTATATAAATATACACTTTTTAAATAATATGAGCCTTTAATTTATAATAGAGAGCACCTTTAACTATGTTTACCCGTGATGTAAGATGGAGAAACCTTAGAAAATAATTGCGTTCGCTTTCGTAAGTCTAGCTGTGTACCATGGATGACATTCTACTAGAATACTAGAAAACAAAAAGTTTGAAATGACTTGATAAAATGCCTTCCAGCTAATTATTTATTTGCTGCTGAGTAACTTATTATCCGTGAAAATGGAAGAGATAAAAATGACTAAGGCAGCTAAAGTATCTTTTGTAACTGCTCGCAATTTAAAGGATACTGACCAAAAACAGTATGATCTGAAATGGGTGTATTGAGAAGAAACCTGGGGCGCAGTATTCGCTTATAAGAAGTGTCTTCCAATCTATGACAATCGAACTAATTTTTTTGGGTAGACATTAGTCCGCTAGTCCGAAGAGTGATCTAGTATTTCCGATTTATGCATATATTACATTGCTACATTTCCTTACTGAAAAATAAACAAACAGAATTGTTGTATGTGGTAAACTCTGACAATCAAATTTTTTCTGATTAAATGACATGTTTTCATGGCCCATCAATGAACGCTAAACCAAAATATTTGCTAAGAATTACAATAGCTTATTAAAAGCAGCATCTTCAACATCAGTTTGTCAACCGATACTTATAATGATTTTTGCTATATCCTTAATTTACCTCTTTGTTTTTGTTTAAAATACATTGTGGAAATAGAGAGACCGAAAAGAGCCAACTAATTTTAGACAAAAATTTTATCAATAAATGTTTTTGCAAAAAGAAAATTGATGAGCTGTTTTGGTATTGCGGTATTCCTATTTTTTATAACTAGACACAGAAATCAATTTTTGGATTATCTCTGCTCGGAGCTGGCCTCCCCTTGAGAGTCAAAATTTAAACCAGTTGCATAATAAAACTTTGTTTTTTACTTCAGTTTTGAATCTTATGTTTATGTTATCAGATGCCATCCTGCGCAGAGATACCCCAGATGAAGAAACCCAAGATTTGGGTTCTTATGTGTCGAAAAAATCGATTTCTCTAGACTTGTTCTCTAAAAATTCTTAGAATCAAGTTTGATGAAATCTGAGTCTTCAGTCTATTTTCAGAGTTAATTCTAAGTTTTTCGGGCACTGCAGTTTTCAACGAGTTAACTCCAAACTTTTGATTGAAAATTGAAGTTCAAACTAGAGCTTGTGTCGAAAAAGTACAAAATTTAGGAATAATTACTGCTGTTCATTTTGACGAAAGACTTATTCAATAATTCTAAAAACAACACTTGCAACAAGACTGCATATACTGTTAGATATGTTTATGTGTTTTACCATTTTCCTGAACTGAAAACAATAGAGCCATATTACCAAGAACTGGATATTTTTATTGTTCCTGATGTTTTCAGCATTCACGCCCCTGCCTCAGTTGCCGGACGAAAACCTGTATGAGAATTCTGTTTCGATTGCCAGCACTGCCAGTATCAATCTTCATCGTTGCGGTTGGTTCTTTTTCAAGATGTATGCTGATAGCGAAATTATACACAACCAGATACATGCAGCAAAAAAATTTTCAGCACTTTTCAATTTACTATTACAAGATTCGACCTTCTCAACTGCAATGCAGTACGTGTATCTTCTAGCATTGTATCTTTCAAACCTATAAAAACTTCAATTCTTCTTTTTAAGACCACAAAACCTTTTTTGAGAATTGCAATATAGGCGATTGCTGAAAATATCCCATTGGTAAAATAGCAAAATTGGTTCTTCTCTGAGTTAACGTAACCTACTTTTATGATGCGATGGTTTTTTGGAAGATGGCCGCCAAAATAAAGTGTGTTTCGTTGTTCTTAGCTTTCATAGTTTTCACTACATTATTTAAACAAATTCGTTGATGATATTTATCGCCGTTGTTGCGAAGTAGAGACTAAAGTCTGGACATGAACGCACGAAAGGTCTGATGAACGCACGAAAGTCTGGACATGAACGCATGAAAAGTCTGATGAACGCACGAAAGTCTGGACATGAACGCACGAGAGGTCTGGTGAACGCAAGAAAGTCTGGACATGAACGCACGAAAATTTGGTGAACGCACGAAAGTCTAAAGTCTGGTGAACGCACGAAAGTCTGGACATGAACGCATGAAAATCTGGTGAACGCACAAAAGTCTGGTAAACGCTCGAAAATCTGCTGAACGCACAAAAGTCTGGTGAACGCACGAAAGTTTGGACATGAACGCACAAAAATCTGGTGAACGCATTAAAATCTGGTGAACGCACGAAAGTCTGGTCATGAACGCACGAAGGGTCTGATGAACGCACGAAAGTCTGTACATGAACGCACGAAGGGTCTGATGAACGCACGAAAATCTGATCTTGAACGCATGAAAATTTGGTGAACGCACAAAAGTCTGGTGAACGCACGAAAATCTGGTGAACGCACAAAAGTCAGGTGAACGCACGAAAGTCTGGTCAAGAACGCACGAAGAGTCTGGTGAACGCACGAAAGTCTGGTCAAGAACGCACGAAGAGTCTGGTGAACGCACGAAAGTCTGGTGAATGCACGAAAGTCTGGTGAACGCACGAAAGTTTGGACATGAACGCACAAAAATCTGGTGAACGCATTAAAATCTGGTGAACGCACGAAAGTCCGGTCATGAACGCACGAAGGGTCTGATGAACGCACGAAAGTCTGATCATGAACGCACGAAATTCTGGTAAACGCACAAAAGTCTGGTGAACGCACGAAAGTCTGGTGAACGCACAAAAGTCTGGTGAACGCACGAAAGTCTTGACATACGCACTTTCTGTCTGGGACGGTCTGGACATACCGACTTTCCGTCTGGGACCTCAACTTGGGTCTCATTCGCAATTTGATGCAGCTGAAGTCGTATTTCTTTTTACTGCTAGAAACGATATGAAACCGCGCCAAATTGATTTCATATTTTCACCTTAAACATTCACCCCCCCCCCCGAGAGTCACTCTGTAAAATTTGCCTAGTCATTTGTGTTCTCAATTATGTTGTAGCGTGTTTGTTTTTGCATTTCGTGGGTGTCTTTCTTATCTTTGATGACAATGATTGTTTTGCATGATTTCTTCCCAGCTGTTTAAAGTTTTTTGAGTTATCGATCATCACTATTGTAGACGTTTCGTTTTCCATTTTTGAGATGCAAACTTAACTATGTCGCTGTCACCTGCCATGAAAGTTCTTTACTTTTTCTATTAAAACTCCGCCTGATAACATACCGATGCCACTGTCATACAAATTGATTTGTCGTGTCGGAAAAATAGAATAGACAAACAAAAGTTGTCCTTTAGAAAACCGGAGGGAGACACGGAAAATTGTTAGGACCCCAGGCTAGAGCTCACCTTATAAAACGACCCAAAGAGTCTAGTGACAGACTCCGTTTTGATTTGAAATAAGAGAGATCGAATATCTTAATTCAATTGTTCTTTCACGATCGTACTGTAAATTGATCGTTCCTGAAGTCGAGAAAACACTTTTGTGACTGGTGACAGCCATTGTTTCCTGTCTCCGCAGATACCCGAGCATTTAGGAATACCCGAAGCAAAGTCAAAACAGTGCTAGGACAAGGAAATCCAGCTTCAAAAGCGGCTGGAAGTTTGTCATAACACTTTTAAAAAAGAGTTGGCCATATTGTCGATATAATTGGCTGAGTGGAATTAGGTCTGTTAGCCCTACCAGTCATCATCTCATTATCCAGGAATTGTTATAGTGTTTTCAGTCGTTGAAATTCCAGAATTACCTGAAATAATAACAAATTATATATGAATTATTCTGTTTTTGGACCTCTAGAGCTGTGTATGAAACCGATTCAGAAATTAAAAGTTTTTATAGCACTTTGACATTGAAGAATATTTTTTGAAAAAATTTGAAAGCATCAGTTTCAAGCTTAAAAATTTCATACCAACTGAGCTGTGGTTCAAGACAGAATATGACAAAATTTATTATCGCAATAGATCCGAAAATTCATTCCTCGGTGGGGTTTTTGCGTAGGTTTTTCTGAGACCATACTCTTTTTATGTCACTTTTTAGCCGAGCATGGAATGAGTTCGAGGCCAAACCTGGGAACCAAATTAGACTATTTGACAAGCAGGAAATCCGACGCTCTGTTGTCAAAAAAATTAGCCCTCTAAAAACTGGTTATAGGTCTGCTCGAACCCAATATCAGCGTCTAGAAATGTGTAACGTTGGGGTATTTTGTACAATATGTAGTTTTCGGGCACTTAAAAACATGAAATATAAAAGGTTTCACAACAGTCAAAACTTTTTGTTTCTTGCGTAAAGTTTTACAATTAAGGAATGAAAAATTTCGCAGGTAATTCACCTGGTCAATTTTGAGGAGAAAAGGCATGTAAACTTTGACTCTCAGACTTTTCAAGAGACCAATTTTTGCACTTGTGGAGCTTGGCACTTATGGTTAGTCCGGTTTATGTGTTTCTACAGACTGAGAGCAAAAAGATTTTTCTATTTAGTTTATAAAATAAAAAAAGTTTTGTTTTATCATATACTAGTATTTTTTATTTATTTAAAAAATGCATGAACAACACAAAGTAAAATCAAAATTGTCAGGGAAGAAATTTGATTGATGTTTGAAAAAATTGAGAACTAAATACGGACCATTTCTTTTTAGCTTGGGAAAAATTGTGATTGTTTCAAAGAATATTCAAGAAACTCGGAAGTTTTCTCTTCTCAAGCTTCAAAGAAAACTGACGAACTCTATCGTTTTGTCTATAAAAAATGGCCACAAAACAAACAATCGATTCTAATTTTGTTTTGGCGCTATCGTTATCTTATTAACATAAAAATCAGATGTCAGAAGTAAATTCTCCTACCCATAGAAGCCTGATTCTATTATCCACCGACCTCAAACTAATGAGCTAGATTGTATCAAGTCAAGGCCGTATATGATTCTCATGAAATATTGATTTGACGAGAAAACCACGTCCGGGATTCAGAACTAAGATCTCTTCTCATGTCAATCAGTTAAAATATTTAATCTAACATTTCATTGTATTTTTTCAAAAAGATAAGCACTACAACTACGAACTAAATTTTGTAATTCAGTTCCAACTTTAACTTCAAATTCAACTTATTGTATTATTTTCAGCCGTGTTATCGACCACAAAAATGCTGACCAGACCACCAGCAGACAAGTAAATTCTGGATTTACAGAATGCAGAATCAGCTACGGGGTGGATTATGAATTTGGGCGAAATGTCGCGCAGAAGAAATGGAGGAAAAACAATACCAATGGTACTATAGTGCACCTACAAGTACCCAATATATTTCCTAGTTTGTGGGGGCAAGATAAAATCCTCGAACTTAGGAGCCTAGTGAGTCCTAAGAATTTTGATAGACACTCCGTATAAGGACATCAGATTCGTGATTAACAATTAGAATTCTACTCTGGAGAGCAGTAACGGCAGACAAGACTAAATTTCCGTCCGTAATACAAAGTGTAAGGGAGTCACACGACGATTTCCTTGCACGTCTAAGAGAAGAAACACGCTATTGTGATTTCGAAACACTCAAAACAGCAGCCAAACCCGGAAAAGAGTTTGCGAAAGAAAGTATATCGAGTACTGAAAGACCCTGAAGCAAAGTTTTGATGATAAGACTGTATTAAAGCAGAACCAGCAATGTTGGTTCCCAAATTGACCCAGAGTTCACAAATTAGAAGTCATGCAACAGCTTTTGCAATATCCTCATCACGTAATAGGTCCTTTTTGTGAAAAAAGAAGTTGGGGGCAACTTCAAAAATCACTTCGAAAACCAAATGAAAAATTTACGGCTAATAGGGGACAACATGTGCACTACGTGTGGAGGTAAGCCGTATTCAAGTAGGCTCTGTCCAACGCTAAGTAATAAATGCAACATATGTGAAATTGTGGAAAAGGTCTCAAAAATGTGTGAAAGCAACCCCAATCAAATGTAGAAACAGTTGCAGATAGCACAAGGAAGTAATCAGCAATACAGACAGCCTGGTAAACCTCATTTAGATGATAGAATCAGACATTTTCAAGCTCATTTTTGTCTACAAATAACGTGACTAGGATCACTTTCTTCTGACGTTGAGTGGAACGAAAGCAGGCACACACAGAAACAACTAGTGGTTGTGCAGTCTGACATAAAAATTGAAATTATTAGAAGAGACTTTCTAGACACGCACGGTGTAAACAGCATCACAACCGAACGCTTGCCGGCTGTGAGGGGTGACAAAAATCATGTAAATTTGATACCAGGATCACAGCCCATGTTCTGCAAAGCCCTGAAAATACCGAAAGATGGTCGGACAAAGCTTCTATAAACCCTTACAACCAGGAAAGATAATTAATGTATCTCCAGTGGTATGGCAGAGAGAGAAAAGTAGAGAATTGAGACTTTGTGTGGACTTGAAAGTTTACATTAATGACAACTTCATGAAATGGGGCCTCGTTTTTTGGCAAAAACGACTCAAACATACAGCATGAAGCACTGGCAATTGTTTTTGTGGTCGCAAGATTGAAATTTTTTTTTCTTGGAATACGATTAACGCCACAGACAGACCACAAACCACTTAAAAACCTCCTTTTACCAGACGAGGAAATCCCAAAAACGGCATCATCTGGAATCACCAGATGGGTAATAGCTTTGATGGGCTTCGACTAAACCCAAAAATAATGTACACAACAAGAAAGCAGATTACCCATTCAGATGTTTTGAGCAGAATGAATTTCGACGAAGATGAATCATACAATGATCTGAACTGAACAAAATTTACTTCGTTCAGACTGTCTTGATGAACCAAAAAGATAACACAAACGAACCTGGAACAAACGGATTTTTCCAAAACGCAATGAAACGAAGTGGCAATAGGAAACAATGCTCCAAAGCAGAAAAAGAATTTGAACGAGAGAAAGACGCATTGACAATACACAATGGAATCATCTAAGGAGAAGTCGTTCGCTTCGGTCCACCCAACTCAGACATTTCGTTTTGGCCCATCCTGGGATCCACTTGACCCATCCTGGGACAAATGCAAACAAAGTGACAGTGAGAATGAAAGCATGGTGGCCTAGCATCCCTAGGACAATCAGTTTTTTGTTATGAAATGTAAGAAATGTCAAATGAACAGGCCGTTAATGAGAAAACAGTCTGTACGTGGCCACAAGAAGACGTTTGGGAACGGCTCCATGTGGACTGGGTTTATATTACCGAACAAGGCTATATCTTAGTAACTTTATAACCCATTTCAGGCTAGATATAAGATTTTCCCGCGCAAAATAGAACATCAGAAACAGTTAAAATATATATTAGTCGAGATTTGAAAGATTTGGAACACCAGAGAGTTTAGTTCCTGATAATGTCCTGAATTTGTAAGTAGTGATCTTAAAGAGTGTTGTGAAACACTGAAAATTAAGAAAGTGAAATCACCCGTGTATCAACCAAGAACTAATGGACTAGCTGAGAGAGCAGTTCAGACCTTGAAGCGGGCATCTTAAGCTTAGAGTCCTATTATCAACGTGTCAATCGTGGCATTCCTTCAAGAGGCACTGACGACGCATCGAGACACTAAAAGACGAGGGGACAAAACCCCGTTTGAACTACTGGGACACAGAGTGAGACTACCAGCAATAGCAGATGTCGACTTGTGCGAACCAATTCTGTTCAAAGACAGGTCCTACGACTTTCAGCATCATGAAGGGCTTGAGCACATCTTTCATAGAGCCCGCAAATTCAACTCGGACTATTCTGTTGAGCTGGTGAGCGACAATCAAGCTGTGAGACTAGGTTTCGGCAATGTGAAAACTGAGCAACCAGGGGAGGAGACCATATTTCAATCAAAACCACAATTTCAGAGCGCATATGTGGAACCTTCACATCAAGTCGAAACTTCTGTAGCCACATCAACTGCAGAGCAATGACAACAGTTATAATCAGAGCCTTCACGAACATCAACAAGAAATAGAAGACAACTTGACACCATTGGAGAACGTATATCCAAAAACTTGATTAAAAAGGATAGAGGATATGATGATTTTGAAGAAATATCAGGAAACTTAAACGTTTTCTCTATTAAGATTTGAAAGGACGAAAGAACAACTCACCTGACGAACTCTATTGTTGCGTCAATTAAAAAAGTCACGAAACTAAACTCAATTTTAAATGTAATTAAGCGGTATCATCGTCTTATTAACCTATCAATCAGATGTCAGAAGTAATGTCTTCCACTCATAGAATCCTGTTTCAAAAATCCATCGACCTCCAACTAATAGAATCGGTTGTATCAAGGCCAAATGTGAATCTCACAAAATCTTGAAGAAAATAGAAAATCACGTTCGGAATGCGAATTTAAGATCTATTTACATGTCAACCAAGCAAAAACATATTCAGCTAATTTATTTTTTTTCAGCACATTTTTTCCATAGATAATACTATAAATACTAGAAAAATTTTTTATTTTTCAGTTCCAATTGTAATTTAAAATTCAATCAATCGAATCCTTTTGACCTGTGTTTTTGACGACAACAACAAAAATCATATAAAGCTTCATGGCAAAGTTTTCTCTGATTTAAAAGGTGATTTACAATTTTTTTTCCAAAATGCAATTTTTCCAGAGTTTTTTTGCGTAAAATTTATACTTTAAGAAAAAGGTGTGCGAGTATTTTAACTGCATGAAGCTGCATGAACAGTTTACAAGTAAGCATTTTTTAAGAATATTGTGCATATAAATTTTACCTGCACATGGCCTTACCTGCACACTGTTCAGGTGAATTTACCCATGCATTGTTCAGAGTATCACTACTACCAGGGTCGAGATGTCAGCGCCGTTTCAACGCATTAATTTTTAAGAAATGCGCTGACTGTGCTAAATTTATGTAAGAAATGGGTTGATTTCGCTGAAATGCGCTGAAATGAGCCTGAATGCAATGATTTTTTCAGTGCAAAAATCTTACATAAAAATACGCTGAAATTCGCTGAAGCTTTGTAATAAATGTGTTCAAATTTCAGCGCAGTTGAAAAATTTAGTGCATTTAAATGCTTTTTGACACCGATTCCTCAATTCGAACCATATAAATTGCTCCTATTTTAACGATTACCTGTTTCTCAAAAAATCCGCTGAAAAGCAGTGTAATTCGATGAAAATATGTATGAAATGCGCTGGAATTTCAGCCCATTTCTTACATAAATTCAGTGCATTTTTTCCTAAACTGTCTTTGAAAATAAGATCAAATTAATTTGGTAGAAAATGGGTAGTTTTCAGTAGTTTTCTGTTCATTTTCTGTAGTTTTCTGTTCATTTTCAGTAGTTTTCTGTTCATTTTCAGTAGTTTTCTGTTCATTTTCAGTAGTTTTCTGTGCATTTTATTTGCAAAATTTCAGCGAATTGCAGCATTTTTCAGCGCATTTTTAATTTTTGCGTTGGAATTTTTTGAAAAATCGGCGCATTTCAACACACAATTTTTTTCGACCCGGGTAACAATGAATTGAAGAGTGCGCCAAAATCGGTGTAATTTGTCACTTTGAATTTTATTTGTGGTTATAGTGGTATATAATAGCCTCTATTAATAGCCTCCGACCGAAACAAACTGCAACAGGTTCGAGCAATTCGTGCAAAAGTTAATTGGTTGTGTTTCATTTTGTTTCGATCAATTTCGCTTTTCGTCAATTGTGCTTTTGAAAAGTGAAACAAGGTGAAATATACAAAACTCGACTAGAGAGGGAACAAGGCAAATTTTAAGCTTTGCACTGACTCGGCTGCAAAAAGGTTACCAGTCCGGGAGTCGAACCCGGGCCTTGTGGGTGAAAGCCACAAATCCTAACCCCTAGACCAACTGGGAGTTGATTATTCCTGCAAGCTTATTTGGGTGCACCTGATTTTTGCAGCCAATAGCAGAAGGTTTTATACAACCAAGTTTCTTTTCAGCTAACGCAATGACTGCTGCTACCAACGAAGATAATGTTAAAAAGAGCAAAAAGTCACCATCCGCCAAGAAACCGAACGTCAAACAAGGCAATGCAAACTGTAAAACTTCGGCAGTCGTTGACAATCGAAGCGAACTGAGCAAAAAAACTGCGATGATTGGAAGTACGCTTTCTTCGTCAGCTAAGCAGAAGGAAAAGTTGACCGACAGTGGTGCGTGTGTGGACTGGACAATGGTTAAATACATCTCAAAGTGTAATCGTATTGGAGAAACGGAAGCAGAAATTCTACCGGAAGACCATCAGACTGGAGGGGACTCCTGTTCATCAGTCTACGCTTCCATAGAATCCATGAGAGCATCCAACCGTAAGTGATAACTTTTATAAAACTAGAAATTATTTATGGCGCTTGTGGATTGATTTTACGTTTATCTTCCCACGTCGTTAGAGAGCATGAGCTTTCTGTTTTGTTTTAAACGAGTGAAAAGCGGCAAACGTTCATACTAAAACCTATGTGCAGCAAAAAGTTGGAAAACTTGCAAAAAAAGGAATTTTTACACAAGTTAAACACTGTTCAGCACAAATTTCCAAAAATTTTAATTCTATCCTTACACAAATTTCCAGCCTTATGCCAGCGCTGTCGTACGTACTTTCAGTTCCTTCCTTACTCAATTTCACGCCTAAAAAACGTCAAAAATTGTTCCGAAAAACGTCAAAAATAGCCGAAAAAACGTCAAAAAGTTGTCCTAAAAAGGTCAAAAATAGCCGAAAAACGTCAAAAATAGTCAACTATAATAGAATTGAAAGTGAGAGAAATATTAAAACGATCGTTTTAACTGATATTTTTTTTGAAATGTTTTTAATTATTTCCGCTGTTGCGAGTACTATAAATGCATTCATTGTTACTAAATAATTTGTTTAATTCACTTGTATCAAAATACAACATTGTCTACAAATATTATTATCTATTAGTTTTAATCTATTAATATCAATTAGTAGTTTTAAGATCAATAAAAATTTTCAGAATTGTAATTTCAAAACTATCGTTGTTACCAAAAACTGTTTTGATTTCTTTTAATAAAATTATGTCAAGATTGTTGTTATGTCAATTTTCCTGTTATTTTTTATTTTTGCTGCTCCTTTTAAATAGTTTTGCTGTTTTGAAAAGGCTAATTTCATGAACTGACATTGCGCTGAAATTTTGCAATAAATGTGTTGCCAAGTGTTGAAATGTGTTATTTCGGCACCTACAACTAAACTCTCCACACATTCTTGCGTAGTTTTTACCCGGCTATCATGTTTTTTTCCAAGTTTATCAATTTAATTGCTGATACCTCAAACCGGAATGAAAATATCTTCAAAAATAATGCCCTGACACTAAATTAAAACTCTAAAAACAAAACGAACACGCGAATTACAACATTTTCACTCAAAGTCCCCGCGGGTTATAGTACAGAATTTGTAATTCGAAAAACGTTCCCACAAAGCACGCGTTCTTTAAGAAAACAAATATGTTTGAACAACTTTGAAAAACTTCACAAATAAACCAATTTTTACCCAAATTCATATAAAATGTTACATTAAACGCACAACTCTGGGTTCCAAAATCAGAAACTTTTTTTGAACATATCCCCTGCTAAAAAAAATTTATGACATTCGGGGTTAAAGCAAATTTAGAAACAACAAAACAATTTGATGCACAAGGACTAGAAACACTTTCTCAAGACCAAAGTGAAATCAACTAAAAAAGTGTGCGAACTTATCAAAAAAAGAGTCCTATAAAATGCAATTCTCAAGTTGTCAAAAATGCGCTCGATAGAGTCGTTTTTAGTTTTTACTTTGCCTCTCTTATCCACTCCCTTCCCATTCATCCATCCATCCTCACTCATTTGGTCACATCATCTCTCCCTCTTTTTCTTCTATTTCTCTCTCTCTCTCTCTCTCTCTCTCTCTCTCTCTGTGTGTGTGTGTGTGTGTCTGCGTGTGTGTGTGTGTTTGTTTGTTTGTTTTTTTTGTGTGTGTGCGTGCGTGTGTGTGTGTGTGTGTGTGTGCGTGTTTGTGTGTGTGTGTGTGTTTGTTTGTGTGTGTGTGTGCCTGCGTGTGTGAGTTTGAGTGTGTGTGCGTGTGTGTATGTTTGTGTATGTGTGTGCGTTTGTATGTGTCTGTTTGTGTGTGTGTGTGCGTGCGTGTGCGTGGGTGTGTGTGTGTGCGTGTGTGTGCATGCGTGGGTTTGTGTGTGTGTGTGTGTGCGTGTGTGTGTGTGTGTGTGTTTGTTTGTGTGTGTTTCTATGCGTGCGTTTGTGTGTTTGTGTGTGTGCGTGTGGGTGTGTATGTGTGTGTATATGTGTGTTTGTTTGTGTGTGTATGTGCGTGCGCGCGTGTGTGTGTGCATGCGTGAGTTTATGTGTATGTGTGTGTGTGTGTGTGTGTGTGTGCGTGCGCGCGTGCGTGCGTGCGCGCGCGTTATAGTCTTCTGAGCCTTACAAAAATGATTGTAATTCAAACTGTAGAAATTAGCCTCTCTTATCCACTCCCTCTCCCTCCCACCCTCCTTCCCATCCATTCATCCATCCTCACTCAATCCATGCTGACTCATTCGCTCAATTCATCTCTCCCTCTCCCTCTTTCTCTTCTATTTCTCTCTCTCTCTCTCTCTCTCTCTCTCTCTGGGTTTGTGTGTGTCTGTGTGTGTTTGTTTGTGTGTGTGTGTGCGTGAGTGTGTGTGTTTGTGTCTGTGTGTGCGTGTGTGTGTTTGTGTGTGTATGTGTGTGTGTTTGTTTGTGTGTGTGCATGCGTGTGTGTTTGTGTCTGTTTGTGCGTGTGTGTGTATGTGTGTGTATGTGTGTGTGTGTGTTTGTTTGTGTGTGCATGCGTGTGTGTGTTTGTGTCTGTGTGTGCGTGTGTGTGTATGTTGTGTATGTGTGTGTGTGTTTGTTTGTGTGTGTGCGTGCGTGCGTGTGTGTGTGCGTGTGTATATGTGTCTGTTTGTGTGTGCGTGCGTCTGTGTGTCTGTGTGTGTGTGTGTGTGTGTGTGTGTGTGTGTGTGTGTTCATGCGTGCGTTATAGTCTTCTAAGCCTTACAATACTGATTGTAGTTCAAACTGAAGAAATTCCAATTTAATTTTTTCTAAATTAAACAATTTTTTTCCCAATGGTTGGGATAAAAATTGGCAGACGAGAGCAGAAGTTATATAAAAAGTCTACACAATTGTTCTTTGAGGACGCAAAAGGCGCAAGCACGAGCAACTGATTAACTAGTTTGAGCTCCACTCGAAATTAGAGCCTAGTTAGTTTCAGAAGTACGCGTTTCATAACCTTTGCGACCATTTAAACTACCAATAGCAGTTCTAACTTAGCAACCCTACCTAACTAGACCACACAAAAAATTTCAAAAACTATCACTAAAGTGAGTAAAATAACTTGGGATTGAGAAACACCCCTCAGAAGTTGTCATAATTGCGATTGATTACCAATCTATGAATTAGTGCTGCTTTTTAAAAATTTACCAGAATCCCGGTAACATAGTACACCGCTTTAGGGCTAATATGACGTCAGTGACGTCTTCGAAATTACTAGAAATTACTGATAAGTGCTGGCAAAGAAAAAAAAGTTGATTTGGATATAAGACTGCACTGCGGGAAGCAGACTAGATCCAGTTTATCATACTCATCCGGGCAGAGGATTTTCCGCGAAAGTAACGGGGAAAGTGTGTAAAGAAAGTACACTCCTACTCCTCCGCTTAATGAAGGTTGGAAGAGTGTAATGTTAAAACATGATAGTGGAAGGAGGGAGTGAGGCTTAATCCCTCCATCTCCCCTCTCTCAAACTTGTCTCTTTAACTTTGTGCATTAACCTTTGCGCCAACTACTACTAACATTAGAGGTTTTAATTTGGTTATAATGATAACCGTTCAAGAGTGTAAATTTTTATCAGTCCAACCTAAATTACACTCTTTACAATGATTGTAAAACAAGTGGAGAGAAAAGTGTAAAAATAGTGTATGTTTTTAGATGAGTTTTTGATAAGTAGGAATGAAATACGCATTACACCCTAATCCCCGCTCCTAGGCCCGGGCAAAGTCTTTTTTCCCTGGTTGTTTCGAAAAGCCAGACATCCTTAGATTCTAGTGAAACTCCGCTTGAAATGTTCACATTCGTTTCACCAGCTTGTTTGTTCCTAAGAAAGGTTCCTATTCTGCTTTTCCAAATCTACTGATAAAACAATTTTTGCACTCAATGCTGAGTTTTGAACGCTTTGCTGAGTTTTGTTTAAAAGAAAATTGGTTTGATTAAGCTTTTTTGTTCTAGTATTGTTGTTTTTTTCTTCGTGAAGCCACTGCTAAAGTTGATGGTGAGATAATTCATTCTTTTTAAAAAGTCAGATTTATTGTCTGCAACAATTAGAGAACCTTTTTGATGCTTCATAGATTATCGGGCTTGGTAACTCATCTTGTCATCGTTGCAACTCAGCTCGGCAAGATAATCTGTACAAATTGACATAAATATAGTGGGGACGTGTTTCTAGAGGGGCTAAGATTTATGTTCAAACTTGTTACGAGAAACTGTTTGAAAATTGGAGGAAAACTTCATTCCCTTTTACGTGCTCTTCGGGTGTTATACAAGTGACGTCTATTGAAAAAACTGCTGCACTTAAAATACTCACGTACACGTTTTAAAATAACCAAAGTCTGTATGTGCCAGAAGTTAAAATGTCAGAAGTTCCTACTTAGCCAGAAGTTGACTTCCGTGGACTTTTATCATTTTTAAACGTACGCGTTTCGTGTTTTAAGCATGGTTACGTGACTCTGCAGAAGTCACTTCGAAATGCTGACTTAATATCTCTAACCGATTTGCGGTTCTCGATAAATGCCAGACATTCAAAGTGACTTCAAGCAGAGTCGTGTAATCATAACTTTCAATCTACGTACTTATGTAGTCCTAATCTATATCACAACTTCTGACGTAATTTGCTTTTCTCCGACAATTTCTGATCCAGAAAATAATGAAATCCAATCTAATTAGGGCGCTAAGTTAGGGCCAAAACTTAACACAAAATGTTTTATATAGCAAGTGCTGCTTCATGTGTATTTTTTGAACCAAATAAATCAAGATTAATTGATTAGTTCGGCCTGCCTTCAGCTTTTAGCGTCACATTATTTTTAACCCTGGGTACTCTAAATTCCGCGGGCTGCTAAAAATTGTTCTAAAATATACATAAAGAAAAGAAGATTTCATTTTTGAACGCAGTTTGGTTAAAACATTTGCACGAAAACGATTCTAACTAAGCGCGTCAAATGGCGTCCAATGAATGTGGTGATCATTCCGTTGCTTATTCGTCTAAACCGAGCTGCTCTTCTTCCGATGATACAACTAAGCGTGAACATGATGATCAAGGTGAAAGTGTGGCAGATGACCGACTGAGCACGGAGCCGAAAAGTTTTTTAATTGATGGCCAGGGTAACGTTGACCAGTATGAGAAAGGGAAGCTTTGCATAAAGTAAACAAATATGGACACCAATTTTTTATAAGAATCATTTTGCATGATCTTTAAACGGATCAAACGGATCTTTTGAAACAGATCTTTTCCGTCCCCCCCCCAGCTTAGTGAGTGCATATTATTTGCAAAATTTTTACACAACAATTTACAAACTGTCAAAAACAAACGAGACTGTTGAAATTAATTTTTGACAAAAAAATACCAAGCAAAGTTCTAACAGCCTTTGTAATGATAGCCTAGAATGTACTTAGGTTTTCTTAGTAAAATTTGAATTTGAGAATCTCGCTGAAGTTCTTGAGACCTAAAGCAAAAATTTACTAAATGCATTTTTTATTACTCAGCTGCAATTAATTTTTACACATTTTAATAGAACAGTTTTCGTCGGTTTTCCTTGTAAAAAAAGATCTATTTTTACAATGAAAACCACGCAATTTTCAGCTAGTGGGCATAAATTTTCACCAACCCACCCCCAGCTTAGTGGGTACATTACTTGTTCGCCTCCTAGTTGCATGTGCTGTTTTGTACATTGCAAATTTTCTATAAAAACAACTTTTAAGTGGGGGGGGGGGGGGTGGGGATAAAAGACACTGGGGCCGAAACAATAGATCCGAGCATTCCTGTTTCTTGATAACTGATAAGTGACCACAGAGAATGGAAATGGTCACTTTGTGGTGCAAACAACACTAACTTGAAGATCCCGTGAAATCATTCCATTTTTAACCAACAAATCTGCAATTCACTGAAACCCATTCTGAAGTGAAAAAAATCTTCAAAGCTCAAAGTAACGCTGCTGAGATTAAATTTTTATTTGGTAGTTTTACTGGTAATTTTTCTTCAGATATTTGCATTAGGCATGCTTTTTGTCCGTTTCTTGAAACTAGATTATTGAAAAAATGGATTCTAAATTATTGAAAACGCCAGTTTTGCAGCTTCTCTATAAAAATTTTATTAGGTCTTATAGGAGCTTATAGGGTCTATCGGTCTTATCAGTGTCTGATGAAAAATGATGAGTTAATAAATTGGAATTAACAAAAATTGGAATATCTTTACAGTAAATACGCAGTAAAATGACCACCCCACCGGATGAATTTATGTATGGACCAAACGGAACGGCGCGACCCAAAAATTGTTTAGACTATGAGAGTTGGGTTGAACTTAACCCCCCCCCCCCTGTCCGCGAAGCAAGTCCGTCAGACCCATAACTGTCTGGGTTCGCGGGCCACTCTTAAGAAGTGCTGGCATCATCTTGCGCAATAAAAATTCTGATCAACATAATACGCAATTGCATCAGAACTGACATAACAAAAATTTTGGAATCAATTGGGGTAATTTGTCCAACGTTTGTCGGCTATGCGATCAAAGCTTCTCTCTTAAAGCAATTCTTGGTCGGAAAATCATTCGCAAACTCTCTCAAGCGGTGATTGCAAGTCGATCACCTACGCCTAGTGTATTCTCCGAAGACACTCTCGCACAGACGCAAAACAAAAATAATTACATCGAGAATGAAAAATCTGAATGGTCAGGATCTCTGCACGAAACACTGCCAAGTTACCAGTACGGTGGAAAAAACGATGACCTTGAGAACATGTTTGAACATGTGCAAAATAGTGCTGAAGAACCTATTGCACATGAAAGACCTGTCTATGTGGTAGTTAATTATATTATCAACTACGGAAACTTAACCATCAATCAAGCAAGGTCTGTAAAGTTAAAATTAAGTTGCGAACAAAGGATGGGTAGAGAAGCCAGCTTCAAACAAAAATCTTTCTTGAAACATTTAGATAAACATGCTTAGTGGTTGGCAAAAATGGTAACAATAAACTTATTAATGTAAATAATACTTTAAGCAATTGCCAGGCTTTCGAGCAATTTAATGCTAACTGAATGAATGAACGGGTATTACCAAATAAATGAGGAAAACGATGGTTTTCCAATTAAACCAATTCGCTTCAAGCTTTTATTGCTTGCGTCTAGATTGGATATTTTCGGTGTCTCCAGAACCTTCGCCGAACATTTGGCAAAAAAAGATTTTGAGTTGAATGTTTCAAAATTGTGCAATTCGCTACTTCAAAGACAAGGTGTCGTTTCCAAAAAAAGAGAAAATGGACCTCAAAATGGGGAAATTACTTTTGATATTAAGTTTTTAGTCTACTTAAGTAGTCTAAAAACTTGATATCAAAAATATTTCCCCATTTTGGGTCCGTTTTTTCTTTTTCGGAAATGACACTTTGTCTTTGAAATTGTGAATGCATAATTTTGAAACAGTCAACTTTTTTTCTCTCTCTGACTCGCGTCGAGATAGATTACTTATATTTACTGATGTGATTTAAGAAAGATTGGCATGTTAGGCTTCAAAGCAGAGTTTTCTTTGAACTTCAGTTCTGTCAGTATCTGCGGTTTGATCTGCAAGAAATCTTTGACACGTTCGGTTTGAGAAAAGCAAGAAATCTTCGGCATGTTTTGTTTAAAATAGAGTAAAACTTCTGCAGCTATGTTTGTTTTGAAACGTAAGAAACATGCTGCAGTTTTTAACCATAGTATGTCATTTAAGCCGATGCCATCAAACATCCGATGTTCAAACACAGACAACGTGCCAACAATAGAGCCGTCATTTCCACGTCCATTAAGAACCAAAAACGATCACAGAATACAAAAACAGCCAAAGCAATATTAGAAGCAGCTGCACCAGGAATAGTTGCTTTCCGAATAAATTTTTGGATAGATTGAAACTTAATTTGGATTTTGAATAAATTCGAGGGTGCTGATTTATTTCCGTAAGATATGCACAAAAATGGATCAGAAATAATTCGGTTCGGTTGAGGTACACTTTTTTAGATGAGCTTAAATTATAAATGGAATGAAAGAAGAAAAATATTAAACTTCAAAAACACACCTAGACCTTTGGAATGAAATAACTTCAAGGCCATTAACACCAATAGCTATCAACTGAACGCATCAAATGGGTTCAATTAAATCTCAATAGATAAATAGACCTAACAATGACTCGAATAATTTTTATGACAACAGAAAAAACCCTCAATTACCGATAGGATCAAGAAAAATTTCCAACTATTAGTTTCTCTATAAATATTTCGTTTGATTGAAAAATAAAAGAAAGATTGAAAGTGTCTGTTTTTGTCGTTTTTTAGGTAAATTGAACTTAAAAAAGAAGGATTTGGATGGCTCGAGATATCTCTAATTCTTTTTCGGAAAGTTGTATTAGAACTCAAAATCTTGCAAGAAAGTTGCAAGATTCTTGCAAGATTGCAGATTTAAAAGTTGTTTACAAAAAATGCCAGTATGATTTAGTTCTGCTGATCAAAAATTCAAACAATAGTCGTTTCAATTGGTTTTCAGTTAGTTTCAGCTACCAAAAATACACAAATAAATTTGCCAGAATTCAAAAACTTGCAAGACTCTTGCAAGATTTTGAATCCTTGCTAATTTTTTTTATTGAATTCGGTTTTGTAATTTGTTTAAAAAACACTAATTTGCTTCGAAGATTGTTTGAAAACAATTGCACCCTTTTTATTTTTTTTGCCTTGATTGATATCTTGTAAGATTCTTTCAAGAATCTTGCAGGTTTTGAATCATCTTGCAAGATTCTTGCAAGATTTAAATCCTCTCATGACTAGGGTTAATACGAGAACTAAAATGCAAAATAGTGGAAATATGCCCTGGTTGAAAAATTGACCATATGAAATGACTTAAAAAATGGTGGGAAGAGAGTTAAGAGCACAAAAAAATCTGTCGCACAAGCTTTTCATAAGTCTACCCCTGGCCTTGATAGCAAATACTGGTTGACCACCGCCTTTTCATGCCAAATATTTGTCGATCAAGGCCTTCAATAACAGTCCTTTATATCCAATAACGTTCGACCACGGTCTTTATATGCTCATTACAAAACCATCATCCATACCACGGTTTCCATACCCAACATCGGTCGACCAGGGTTTTTCATACCCAATTGTGGTCAACGAAGTCCTTCTGATAAGTCTAGCGACACTCTTTCGATGACCGATATTGGTCAAACATGGTCTTCTAAAGAGTTAAACAAAAATGGTTTCTGTTTTTTTTTCACTTTTATCAATTCATCCTAATAGGCCGAATTATTAAAAGAAGATGAAAAGATTCTGCAGATTTAAGCACCATCGCAATAAAGAAATCTAGCATACAAAATGCAATAAGCTGGCATGAAGTGATTTAAGGAGTTAAAGTGAGCAGCAAAAGGAGTTAAATAATAATATCGTAAACAAATGAATTCTGTTCGCAGCTTCAGTGCTATGAGGAAAGTGACAAAAACTTTAGTTTGTTCTGGAAAGTTCAGGTAATCTTACCAAAACAGAGTTAAGGTAAATTATGACCTTAACTCAAGTTAAATGAAGTTGAAGTAATCTCTGTTTTAACCTTACCTTGACTTCAGGTTATCATAACTCAGTTAAGAAAAAATTCCTGAATAGTGTTTTTGTTTCGACGCACTTTAGTGGGGGAGCTACTATATACTCAACCGGTTTTTTTGTTCAAAGAATTTTCGCCAATCAATATGTAGAAGGTTGTTATTGGTATCATCAGAAAACCCGTCCAGAGTATAATGTGAAATTATAAAGATTTTTTGATTTTTGGTTTTTAAACAGAGTTATAATGTTTTAAAATTTTCTGAATAGTAGGGGCAGATCCGTTATTTTAGTCACATTTTCCCTATTTTTTACAATTTTTTTAGTTTGTTAAAAATTGGTTAAAATTGTAATTAATAATGCCACTGAACTTACTAAAAGTATACCCGAAAATTGGTTTTTGAATTTCGTTTTTTCAACACAGTTATCGAAGTTTGAACTTTTGTGAAAATTTGACTGATTTTCGTTGTTTTTGTTAACATTTTCTGTATTTTTATGCAAATTAATTGTCAGATTTGTTAAAATTTGAAAATTTGGTAACCGTAGTGCTGTTGGTTTTACCTCTAAAACCAAGAGTTCTTTCAACTGTTTGATCGAATTTGTTGGCTAAAATTAATGCAAAATTTGTCAAATAGAGGCCGTTTTTCCATCTAAAATGGCTCGAAATAGGCTTTTACAGTCCATTTTGTTCAAATTTACCGCATTAACACAACAAAAAACTGCTGACACAGTTTTCGCTGACTCCAAAACAAGCTAGTTTTAATTGTGGATCCTTTGAGAGTGTTCTTGAATTAAACGTTTGCCGGTTATTCGATTATTTAATTCTTCTTTAATCATGCAAAATGCATCTTTTATGTTTGATATATTGATTTTTTGTCAAACAATCTATATCCATAAAGTTTTAAACAATAAAATGTTTCCAATAGACGAACGGCAACAGCTAGGCCAGTTTTGGTCTAGTCGTTGTTTCTTGAGGTACATCTGATAGTATTCAGTCGATGATTTTTTAACGACATTTTCGCATATCTCCCTATTTTACATTAAATAACTAAAGAAACAACCAAAATCACAACATACTAACAATAGGTCTAACTGGTTTTCTATGGATTTTCAGAGGAAACTAAATCGTTTTTAGTCGAAAGCTTATGGTCGTTTTGACTTTTAAAAGTTACTATTTTTCAAAGAAAGTGGGTTATAGGGTTTTGCAACCTTTTCTCTTTTGTTGGCCATTTTATAGCCTACAGTCAGCAAAAACAGGTGATATCGGGTTTCTAATTGATTAAAATTTAATACTTAGTGCGGTTTTACGCTTTAAGAAATGGTTTTCTACTCGGATACTACGTGTTTTCGTTCAATTTTTACATTTTTGGACTTTATCCCATCATTCAGGTTCATTTTACGCTCTTGTCACATTATTGACAGTTCAGGTGTCATATATTGTTCATTCAAAAAGAAGGTAAAATTGAACATATCGTGCTCTTGGTGAATGGATTATGTTTTAACTGCTTTGACACCGTGTTGTAGAAGAATTTATTTGATTTTTTGGTCGTTATTTGTCGTTGGTAAATTTTGGATAACTGTCAGTTTTAGCTTCTTGCTATCAATGAACAAAGGAACCTGTCTAGTGGTTTCCGATGATTGCTAAAATTTTTCGTGACTTTGACATCATTCTTTAAAAAAGTAAACAGATGTTTTCTCAAAATCACATTTCGCTGTTTTTGCCCACTTGTTACTTACTCTCAATAAATACAGGATGCATATCAAATTATCGGTGATGAAGGAAGGCACAATTGAAAATATGATTTTTTTGAATGCATCGCTTATTGTTTTAACGTCCTCTATAGCGGTTTTTTTCAAAAGAATTAATTGTTTTTGATTTTCGCGATTGCTTGTCACTCTTTTTGTAGCCGAATGAGGAAAGTGACAAAAACTTTAAAGTTTGTTCTGGAAAGTTCAAGTAATCTTACCAAAACAGAGTTAAGGTAAATTATGACCTTAACTCAATATAAATAAAGTTGAAGTAAACTCTGTTTTAACCTTACCTTGACTTCAAATTTATCATAACTCAGTTAAGAAAAAATCCCTGAACAGTGTTTTTGTTAGATCGCAATTAAGTGGGGGAGCTAGTATATACTCAACCGGTTCTTTTTGTTCAAAGAGTTTTGCTGTGGCAAAACTATTCGATGATTTAATTTGATAGCTAAGTCTTTTCACGACTTTGAAGTCAAATGTTTTAGAAATTATATAAAGATCTAATCTTTAAATTTGAACTTTTCTGTTTTTGTCTATATGATAACTAGTCTCCTTCACTAGAACTTGCATACCAAATTTTTGACGTTGAAGAAAAGCACAATTGAACATATCAAAGATTTTAAGTGCAATGCTTTTTGTTTTTAGGCGTTCAATATAAGTTTTTTCCAAAATAATTTTTTTTTGATATTCGTCTATTTATCGTTCTTTTTGTAGCCGTATGAGGAAAGTGAAAAAAACTTTAAAGTTTGTTCTGGAAAGTTCAGGTAATCTTACCAAAACATAGTTAAGGTAAATTATGACCTTAACTCAATATAAATAAAGTTGAAGTAATCTCTGTTTTAACCTTACCTTGACTTGAAATTTATCATAACTCAGTTAAGAAAAAATTCCTGAACAGTGTTTTTATTAGATCGCAAATTAGTGGGGGAGCTACTATATACTCAACCGGTTTTTTTTGTTCAAAGAATTTTGCTATGGCAAAACTATTCGATGATTTATATTGATAGCTAAGTCTTTTCACGACTTTGAAGTCAAATGTTTTAGAAATTATATAAAGATCTAATCTTTTAATTTGAACTTTGCTGTTTTTGTCTACATGATAACTAGTCTCCTTCACTAGAACTTGCATACCAAATTTTTGATGTTGAAGAAAAGCACAATTGAACATATCAAAGGTTTTAAGTGCAATGCTTTTTGTTTTTAGGCGTTCAATATAAGTTTTTTGCAAAATAAATTTTTTTGATATTTGTCTATTTATCGTTCTTTTTGTAGCCGTATGACATACTCTGATTAAGGACTGTCTTGTTTGTTTTGAGAAAAAAAACCTATTCAGTCATTTCAGTTGCTATCTAATTTTCTGATGCTTTTGAAATGAATTGTTTTAGAAAAAGTATACTTTTATTAAGTTCTCAGTTTTAATCTTTTTATTAAAAACTTTTTCCCTGTTTCGTTATTTAACGGTCACATAACTCACTATTGTTTTTCAAAAAAGCCGCTATGTCCTAATTTTCAAGGATTCGATTATTATTTTAACAGCCTGGACGCCGTTTTCTTCCAAAGAATAACGGATTTTTTTGCTTGAATTTGTTGTTTATATTTGTAGACGTACGACATACTCTGGAAGTTCTCAATGTCTTTATATTCAGGTAAAAATGAAAACCTTTTTAGATATATCTATTGATATATAATGGAATTCATTGAAATAATTGCTTTCTAGAAGACAAACGTTTTTTTTTAACTTCGTCCTTTTTTGTTCTTTTTGTTTGCTTGTTACCGAATTTGCTTGTCTCATCAAAGACTGGTCCTATGTTTTTTGTCTAGCGCAAATTAAGCTAGTTTGTTAAGTTTAAGTTTTATTTGAAACTGTTTTGACTTTTTTGTTATCTAGGTTGTTTTGCAAAAAAAATGACAATGAGTTTTGGTTGTAAATGCTTGTTGCTGCTATTTGATATTTTTGTTTGTCATGTCTCGTAGTCTTAATATTGACCAGTGTGAGAGTTTTTGAAAGTTTTCTATCTCTTCCTCATTTGGTCGACAATTAAGCCAAACTTGTGGATATAATAACTGAGCATAACTGAGCCTCCTTGTTGTTAATTTTTCACACTATAGTTGTTTTATTTTGAGAAAAACTACAATGTGAAAATTTGTGCCTGCAAAGTGCATTTTGGAAAGGAAAACAAAAAAATGACTACGTTTTATGAAAAATGAATGGTTGATATTGGTCAACAACGGTCTTTTCGTTTGTCGACTCACAGTCTCGTGTACTCATATATGATCAGCTTACCGTCTTTTCAAAATTCAACTAACAGTTCTTTCATAGCTTATACCATGGATCCAGGTTCTCCGGCAGTAGTTTTTTTAGTTTCCGGTTTTTTTAGGTGATTGCTTCTCTTAATTTGGGTCAACTTGATTTCCCATTAAACATCAAGGCTTTTTTCCATGACAACTAATGCATTGAAACACGTTAATTTCTAAAACTAAGAAAGCCAGTTCTCCTTATGATTGCAATTTTACGAACAAAATTTATTGCAAAATTATCCCAAGTCAAGAAAGTTCAGAATACTGAAACCACAAGATCTCTCCCATTGGAAAGGAACTTTTCCATGCAAAGATACCAATCTACAAAATCATCAGACTATCCTTACCACTGCCAACAGCTCCCAAAGTTTTGAGGATTCGACCGAAAGCCTCACTTCAAAGTCGAAAGGATCCATCAAGGCAACTTTCAAACGCAGTTTGTTCACTCGAAAGCCAAACTCAACTAAATCATTCAGTATTGATAATGTACAGTTTAATGGGCAGTAATCATTTCTTGTTATTTTTGCTTTTGTGGCCTAATTGTTATTTGTATTTAGTTTTTAATACGAAAATTAAAAAGTTTTGAATACAGATCTTTTCAAAACCGTAAATACCAGAGAAAAACAAGCATAACCCCTTGTCTCAATTCCAGAGCTGAAAATTCCAGTATGGTACCTCCATAAAGCTTTTCATCAGAGTATGGTAAGTTTAATTTGTCTCTTGATAGAGTATCTACAGAGCCAAATCGAAGTTCCCGAGTACGCTTCCTCTAGTACGGAAATACTATAGATATGGGAATGTTATCCGGATAATGTTCACGAAAGGCGAATAGAGACATAATGTGGTTGTTTAATTGCCCTAGGAAAAAAAATTTGATGTCATTATTGAAGTCGTGAGTCTGTTTGTTTTCACGCATTAAAAAAAAACCCTTTTGATTTAAGTTCGAGTGAGTTTTATCAGGCTTGAATTCTTGACCATTGCGTGATATAAATAATTCTCAAAATTTTAGATAGCTGAACGCAACAGGGGGTTGTTTAATAAAAGAAAATCAAATGGAGTTCGCGCTGAAATAAGGGTTTCCCTTTAAATCCTAATAACGGCTCATATGAACTCTAAAAAAAACTGGAGGCCCTACCGTAATATAGTCCCCCTACCTTACAAGCCAGCACTCTACGAGCAATTGGTCCGACGCTAGTCGGTTATGTTTCATTTCTATCATCTCGAGCTTAACTTTAGGGTTCTTTTCTAGCAAAAAATCTACCAAATAAGATATTTATCTATCTTTGCAAGTCGCTACTTTCATCCTAATTAGGCCGAAATATGAAAAATGAGACCTCTGGCCTAAATAATTCAGGATTTATATACGCAGCGTGAGTTGATTAAACCGTCGTAATTTGAATTTGAGATTGCTGGAGCAAATTTTTTCTCCTGAATTGCATCTACTACCCAGGCCTAGACCTCGACTTATAAAAAGACCTTAAAAGTCTAGTAGGGGGAGCAATATTGACTATAATTACACGGTCGAGCTTCCTAGTTAAAGTCGAGCCAATTTCTTTTCATAGTTCGAGCATAAGTCTTTTCATAACAAAGAAAGTCCAGCTAAGATCTTTTCATGGGTCCACCATTAGTCTTTTCATAAGTCTTTTTTTTGCAAAATCCGATATTTTTATTTTTTTCTGCTTCTGTACATACTGGTTAAATTTATAGCTACAAACTAGACGAAGATACTTTGTGTGGTCTTGGTTGATTGTTCTGTAATCATTTGCAACAATGATTTGTAACAAACAAACAAAGTTTCGACCATTTATCTCGGTTCACTGATAGCGACGTTTTGAGTTTATTAATTGCTCTCAAACGAAGTTTGTAGCAATTATATTAGACTTGTCGGTATTTTTTTAAGCAATTTTTCGCTTGACCAATTTTTCGACTCACGCTTTTGACTTTTCGTCCTCAAAAACGGGATAAACAGGTAGGGCCCAGTGGGCATTAAGTGCTCTTTGAGCCTTTCAGCTCTATTTCAGCTCAAACTGTTTTGGAGACTCATACTTATACTTATGGTGTGAAGGGCGGTTCTTAGAGGTTGAAGACACTCCCACCCACCCCCTCCCGTGGCTAGTTACTGACTAACAACCGTTTGCTAAAAATGCAAATTTATACTATTTTGCAATTTTTTTCAAGCTTTTTGATAATTTTTGTTATTTTTTGATTTTTATCAGCCCTTGGTGTCAAGGAACCTCCTTTAGGTTTTAAAAATAGGTTAATGCGTAGTTTCTAGTGGCAGTAACCTATTCTATCTAGGAACCTCCTCTATCTAGGGTTTTATATTAGGTTACTGCATAGTGTCCAGTTGTAGTGCAATGGTTTCAAAATTTTACCATCACGAATTTTGGCATTTTTTTTGACAAAACGTGCAATTTTTTTCAATTTTTTTGACCTTCTTTTTCCTTATTCAGGTTTTTCCAGACCCAGGGGCCAGAAAACATCCTGTAGGGTTTGATAATAAATTACTGACAAATTTTTAAATGGTAATGGAATATTTTTTCAACTTTTTAAAATCACAAAATTTAGCAATTTTTTTGATAAAACTTGCTTTTTTCAAGTTTTTTTTGAAATTTTTTGTCGTTTTTTTAGATTTTTTTATCCTGAAGAGCCACTGAGCGTCCTGTAGGGTTTGAAAATAGTTTTCTGAATAATTTTTAGATTAAATGGAATATCTTGCAATACTTAAGCATTACGAATTTTAGCATATTTGTGATAATTTTTTGCCGTTTGTTCCTATTTTCTAACATTCATAGTCATTATTCAGATTTTTGGAGCCTCAAGGGTCAAAACGCCTCCTATTGGCTTTGATAATAAGTTCTTGAAAGTTTTTGTTGTTCGTAGATTAATTTTCAAATTTTTAATATCAAGTTTTAGCAAGTTTTTAAAAATTTTTTTTGAAGTTTTTTGAAATTTTGTGTCAATTTTTAAGTTACTCTAGCCTCACGGGCCACGGAACTTCCTCTAGGGTTTGATAATATGTTACTGCATAATTTATGAATGTAATGGAATGTTCCTCAAGATTTTAATATCACGAATTTAAGCAAGTTTCAAAAATATTTGCAATTTTTTTCTTCATGTTTTGAATTTTTTCCGGCAACAGAGGCCCTGGGACCTCCTCCAAGGTTTAATAATAGGCTGCTGCATAGTTTCTAGAGTTAATGGGGTTGTGATCAAAATATTTCTTTTGACTCAAGTTTTAGTAATATTTAAAAACTTTGAAACTTTTTTACGTTTTTTTAGTTCTTTCAGCCCTAGGTGTCAAGGAACCTCCTCTATCTAGGGTTTTATATTAGGTTACTGCATAGTTTGCAGTTGCAGTGCAATGGTTTTAACATTTTAACATCCCGCATTTTAGCATTTTTATTACAAAACCAGCAATTATTTTTCAATCTTTCCGACATTTATTTTTCATTATTGACGTCTTTCCAGACGCAAGGGCCAAAAAACGACCTTAAGGGTTCGATCATAAGTTTATGAAAAAATTTTATTTGCCATGGAAAAGCTTTCAAAGTTTTTATTGAAAATTTTTGTCAGTTTTTACGTTTCTCCAGCCTCAAGAGCCGAGCAACCTCCTCTAGGGTTTGATAATAGGTTTCTGTATAGTTTCTAAACGTAGTGAAATGTTTTTCAAGATTTGAACTTAACGAGTTTTAGCATTTTTTTTTACAAAAATTGCAATTTTTAAAATTTTTTTCACATTTTTTTTTCATTTTTCAGGTTTTCAGCATAATATAAAATCATCCTTAGGGTTTGATAATAATTTATTGGGAAATTTTTTTTGGCAATGGATTAGTTTTCAACTTTTGTTATTACCAATTTTAGCAGTTTTTTCATGCGCTCTGCTTTTTTTTTCTAGTTTTTTGAAATTTTGGTCAGTTTTTAGGTTTCTCCAGCCTCAAGAGCCACATAGCTTCCTCTAGGGTTCGATTATAGTACTGCATAGCTTCTAGATAAACTGGAATGTTTTTCAAGATTTTAGTATCAGCAATTTTTTAAAACAATTGCAATTTTTACAAGTTTTTTTTGAGTTTTTCATCATTTTTTCCGGCACCAGGGTCATAGTTAACTCCTCCAAGGTTTGATGATAACTTCTCGCATAGTTTCTACAGTTAATGAGATTGTTATCAATATTTTAAAGACTCAAGCTTTAGCAAATGTTTGATAAAATTTAATTTTTTAAAAGTTTTTCAGAAAATTATTTTCACATTCCATGTTTATGGATCTTTTTGAGCCAGTGAAACTATTTAAAGCTTGAAATAGGGATATTGGATAGTCTCTTGAGACAATGAAGTGGTTTTGAAGATTTTAATATCTTGAACTTTAGCAAGATATTGTTAAAACTTGCGATTGTTTTCAAAATGTTTGAATACTTTTGTCCTTCTCTGAGTTTAACGATCATTACTGGCCAGCGAAGCTTTTCAAGTCTTGCAGATGGGTACTTGACGTAACTTGAGAGACAAATATTTGTTTTTTTAACTGCGAATTCTGAAAGCTTTTCTTTTAAAATTTGCAATATTTTGCAGATTTTTAAAACATCAGTTTTTTATTTGATTTATTTAATAAAAAGGCTAGAAAACTAAAAGTTGCGGAGTCTAATCAAGATAAAATTAGCCTCCTTAAACCGTGGCTAGCAGTAGTGGATAAAACAAGGAAACCAACCACCAGTAAAATTTGACCCTTTCTCCTAACGCTAATCGCGCATGTCGAATAGGGCCAAATTTTAATGCTTGTTGCTTTCCTTGTTTTATCCACTACAATACATTCTCTCTATATTCTCTTCTTTTCTATTTTAAATCTATCATTTCTTGTCTCACTTGGTGCAAACCACTAGTGTCGAGTTAAGCTGGTAATTAATCGTTATCAGACGGATAGTTTGGGTTCTATCCCCACTGACTCCAGTGGACGTCCCCAGATACTAGTATAAAATTAGTGAGACCGTGTAAAAAGCACGTAAACAAAATTGCGAAAAAACTTGAACAAAAAAAATTGAACAAAAATTGAAAGAAATATTAAAGTTAAAAAAATTTTCATATATCCCCTAATCAATATTTAATCAATCTAAAACTAAAACTTTCTGTCTCTCTTGGTGTAGTGGTTAAAGCATCGAGTCTAGTTAAGTTGCTTTAGCAAACGGAAGGTTTGGGGTCCCTTCTTCACTAACTCCAGTGAACGTCCCCCGATTTGATGAAATACTATAAAACTAAGTGAGATAAGAAAAACCAAATTCACAGTTCTTAGAAAGGATGATCCCTGCTGTGAGACTGTATATGGGACACACTGTGATGGGTATACAGTCAAAAAACCTTGAGATCGGTGGATACACAGTGATTAGTGTTTTTCAGAGTAACTTGAATAAAAAACCAGCTTATTATTTATTCTTAAATCTGGTATCAATTAAGAAAAAATGTCTAAGTCTAAAATATCAGGGAACGGACTCCGTCCGTGGCATGCCAACCTGCTTGGTTTACCACGAGCAGAGCTCGTTCGCAGATATACCAATAAAACCCAAAAACTACATGACAGATAAATTAAAAGAAGAAAAATTAGCTTCTTGGATATTATACTTATAAACATGCTCTCTGAATTGATTTCTAGTATGACCATATCTATATCTATGAAGATAAATAAATATCTACATTTCCTATTTCTAAATCTATATAATGATATATGCTTATAAACATTACACATACTACACGTTAGATATTGATCAGGATCAGAATAATGATATCCCAAATGTTCTATATAATCTTTAACCTTAACTATATTTTTACATACATAACAAGAATATTCTAATTCTTTACAATTATTACAACATTCTTTCCAAGGTTTTTTTATACACTCATCGCATTTCATTTTCATTTTTCGAAAATTTTTTTTTGATTATTTCCCTAAAAAAATACATCATGTCTCAATCAACAAATACTAGTTTCATAAACTTCTGCGATGTCTGTAATTTATCCTTTGAATCAAAGTAGGCTTTATACAGGCATCAATCATACGATCTCAAACATAAGGAACTATTGGAGAAAATGTTTGAGTCTGAAGAAGAGGAAATCTCGGAGAGGTTGTATAATTCGGATGAAGATGATTTTATTATTAAAACTAAAGATATTATTAAAACTAAAACCAAACCCGACGGCAATATCTACACCAGAATTAAGTTTGAATGCAAAGAATGTCATGAAGAATTTAGAAGTAAAGTAGCTCTAACTACTCATTCATATAGTCACAATCGCATGTATCTAGAAAACACAGAAGGCTTTGATATAAACTCCAGTCAGAATATGAGAGACTTTTATATTACAGATAAAGGTGGGAATTACATTGAAGAAATAGATGAAGCAACTAATTACTCTTTAGAAGAAATTAAAAACTGTTACCAGTTCAGAAAAGTTAAGAATTTTAAATATAAGATCACAGCCGAGCGTGAGTACAAGAAGATAACCAAAGAAGAAGTTAAAACTCCTAAAATATTTTTCAACACTGACTCTATTATTAATAATGCAATATATGATTACGGTGACTTCAAACTATCGACTTTTTCAGCCGTTTCACGGATGGCTAGATTTCGAAAAGGAAATATATGAAGGTAATGGCTATGACTTTGAGTTTCTCGGAATAGGAAGTATTCAGTTAAACATTGAACCAACTAAAGGATCTATTGGTAGTTATATAGATTTACCTTGCGATCTCAAAAATTCTATATCAATATTAAATATAGGAAGTTATAAATACAACTGCTTGCAATAATCACCCCATGGTTACATCCAGTCATAGGTAATGCAACTCGAGAAAGTAAATATGTAGATAAACTAATTGAACCAAGACAACAACATGAAGATGACTTCGGCTATATATTAAGAATGCAGATATTATACAATATTAATAATTGGGTCTACAACCCCTGTGGTGGAGGTAAAGTAGAACTGTTTAAGCAAGTGGATGATTTTAATAAAGATAGAAAAGATGTAAGAATACTAGTTTGGAGTAATTGTCAAATAGAACACTGTGCCCTAATAAAAAAATAGAAACCCTGTTAGTTCGCACAAATAAAAATAACATTAAATATTATTATTGCGATAGGTGTACCTATTGGTTTAACTCACAAATTAAATATGATAAACACGAAGGCAACAACTCATTCAAACCATAGATTGTTTGTCGTAAGAAAAACCATATTACTTTTATAAATGAACACAAACGTCATAATATAAAAAATATAACTGCCGATATATAATGTTGCATTGTTGAAGTCTCAACTAATGGTTATGGTGAAGCATGGGTGGAGTCCTATAGATATGTAATAGCAGAACATATTCCAATAGCTGTGGGTTACACCTGGCAAGGTAACTTCAAGCACTACTTCGGTCTAGGCTGCATCAAAAGATTTGCTAGAGATCTATTAGAAATAGAAACAGAGAATACTTTCAAACATAATGAAAAGATGATATTCACAGAAGAAGATAAATTATATCATGAAACTAATAACACTTGTCATATCTGCAGGAAAACATGTAATAATAAAATAGCAGATCATTGTCATGAAACTGGTAAATATAGAGGACCAGCATGTAAAATATGTAATCTAAGGTACAAACAACAAAACTTCATTCCAGCAATATTCCATAATGGCTCTGGCTATGACTTCAACCTACTATACAGTGAACTCTTCAAACAGAATAATGATAAAGGAAAAGAAGATAACATACCACTAGCTGCTGGTTAGTCTAAGATGTTTAGCATTGGTTGTCTTAAATTTTTAGATAGTTATAACTTCTTAGCTATGCCTCTATATCAAATGGCACAGATATACGGATGTAAAACTAAAACATTATATCCATATGAATACTTTGGTTTTTATAAGTATGACAGCGAAGCTGCCAGTGGTAGCAAAGCTAACTATGATGAAGCTATAGGTAATCTAAAAATAGAAGACTTCAAATCCTCACTACATAATAAATTACCAACACAAGAAGAAGTAGATAACTTTAATAATGAAAACAGTCATGAAATTGGTAAAGATCTAACTATGGAGTGTTTACAGAATGATGTCGAAATATTAGACTATTGCATGATTGAAAATGTAAAATTAAGTATGAAAGAATTCAAGCTCAATCCACTACATTACGTTAGTCTCCCGGAATTGTTTTGATTGTTGGTTAAAGTCAAGCGGTGCTACATTAGATACATTGCAAGATAAACAAATGCTAGATGATTTTGTTGGAGCAAAGTGAGGTGGTATATGTGGAATAATGGGTGATAGATATGTTAATCGGCAAAGCCGCTTCACGGATAACAGTGATGGTAAGTCCATCATGGAACCTGCTTCGCAGATGGCAGAGCATGACCATAGGTCCATTTGTTACGATGACGCAAACAACCTATATGGTTATGCAATGATGCAAAAACTACCTTATAAGGACTTCCAATTTACGACTACTACTACTCTAGATGCTATATTGAATACTCCAGATGATAGTGATCATGGTTACTATATAGTTTGTGATATTTATTATGCTAATGAATGTAAAGAGAGAACAAAACAGTTAGCACGAATGCCTAATAAAAGATAAAAAAAGATAAATGATAATGAATTAGGTTACAGAGAAAGAGATGGAGGCAAGGCAAGATCAAAGAAATTAATCTTAGACCAAAACAACAACACAGAATATATGGTTCATTATAGGATGTTAAAGTTCTATGTTAAGATGGGAGTAAAAGTAACGAAAATACATAGAGTAATTAAATTTAAACAAGATTATATATGTAGAGATTATAAACAAAACAATACAAATAAAAGAGCAACTGCTAAAACTGAAGCGGAAAAGGATGTAAGGAAATGAATGAATAACTCCCTATATGGAAGAATGTGCATGAATCCTCTACACTTCTTTCAAAGCAAGTTCTTGCATGATGAAGAAAAGATAATGAAAAGTTTAAGTAAACCGTTAAGTAAATATTTAAGAATATAACTAGATAAAGAGATTATAGCCAAATAGAATATTTAAAGAAAAAAATAGAATATAGCTTACCTGTATATGTTAGAGTAAAAATACTCGAACTTAGCAAATTAAGTATGTTTGATGTAATCGATAATATTCTACAACCATCCCTCAAAGATCTAACACTTCACTATATGGATACGGGGAGTTTCGTATTAAGTTATAGTGAAGATAAATTTAGTGATGAGCATATGGACTTAAGTAATCCAGACATACCTATAAAAACTTATAATAAAGTCCCCGGCAAGTTTAGGCATAAGTTGGGGATTAGGATTATTGAGGAATTTATAGCATTGTCCCCCAAAACATATAGCTTCAAAAATTATCCTGAAAACATTAAAGAAAAAGGAATAAAGAAGCATTATAATGCTAGGCACATAGATTATTATGATGTATTAATGAATAATACACAGAGAACAGTAGATGAAAGCAGAAAACAAAAAGTTGGGGATAGCATGACAACAACAAAAACAAGTAAGATTAGTTTAAACATATTTGATGATAAAAGGTTTTATGTAAACAATATAAAAAGTTATCCACATGATAAGAAACTATATTTATTCAAAAGAGATTTGTTAAATAGGATCCGAGAACGGATTTCATCCGTGGCAAGCCAAGCGGTTCACCGATTAAGAAACTATATGAGGATAAGGATAAGCATAAGTATAAGGATAAGGATGTAGATAAACTGATCTGCGAACAGACTTCGTCTGTGGCAAGCCAAGCAGGTTCCATGAATAATGATATTAAAGAATTAACTATAGATAGCAATAGAAAATAATAGAAGCAGCTATTATATTATATAATGAGTTATTATAATTAGTTATTTTTATTATAATTATAGGTCTAATTCATACTTAGTATAATATTTTTTAATAAAAAGTTGACTAAGCTAGTTGAACTTATAGAATTAAACTATCTAGAAAAACAAAACAGAAAGAATAGGTTAGCAGATAAATTAAAACAACAAGAATATTATGGTGAAATAGAAGAGTTAATTGATCCTCTGACTAAAACTTTAAATACTAATAGTGAAATAAAACAAGCCCACCAAACACAAACAATGGAAGCAATCAGTGAAACCGCTTCTCGGATTTGTGAAACTGCTAAGCAGATCCAGGAAGCTGGTTCCCAGATCGGTGAAACCGGTTTACGGATAGAAGACAACACAAATGCATTGAAAGCTTTAGAGTTTTCCCCCGTTCAACAAAGCGGGTTCTCTGTCAGAGAGCCTATCACATTACTAGGTCGAGAGGGCAAGTTGTTTAAACTAAGTAACGATATGCTTGATTTTCTAGCAGATATGAGAAAACAAACGAATATTCAATTACGATTAGTCCCATTTAATGCAAAGGAAAATGAGTTTACAATTAATAATGTGCCCACTCGTATAACACCGAATGGTATAAAACTGAGAAATAACAACTATGATTTGATGCAAAGGAAAATGAGTTTACAATTAATAATGTGCCCACTCGTATAACACCGAATTGTATAAAACTGAGAAATAACAACTATGATTTCGCTAAAGGTTTCCTTATGTTTATCACTAACAAAAATGTAACAGAAAGAGACATAAAAAGTGATGAAAACAAAATAAAACGATTTCTAAGGGATATCCGTTACAAACAAAGAAGGGATACCAAAAGTAATAGATCGAAAGTTATAAGAAGATTATCAATTAGTATCGCATCACCGAGAAGAGATTCCTTTAGTAGTGAATCCACTGTTTATGGTACTAATGAAGAAGAAGAAGAAGAAAAAAATTAAAGCTAGTGGTCTTACTAAGACTGACCCAAATAAATTAGTAGAAAGACTAGAATTATTAATACTAGAAACAAAAGCTGGTCATGGTGGATTATATGATGAAATGCTAGATATATCTAAGCAACTGTTATTTATGAATATTATTAATCAAGAACAACTAGATAACTTTGTTTTTAACTATGGTAAATAAATAATGATGGAAAAACAACAACAACAACAACAACAACATTTATTAGCTAAAGAAGTATTCAGTCCACAAATAACAAAGTTTAGAAGAGAAAGAATAATACCATTATATAAAGATGAAACATGGTCAGCTGATTTAATTGATTTCAGTCATCTCTAAGTAAATACAACTATAATTTATTTAAGTCATCTCTAAGTAAATACAACAATAATTATAAGTTTATATTAACTGTTATAGATATATTCACCAAATATGCAGGGGCTATTCCATTAAAGAATAAAACTGGTTTATCTATAACTAATGGTTTTAAAACAATTCTATCAGAAGGTCCACAAGGTTGCTCTGAACATAGAAAACCAGAAAAGTTATGGGTAGATAGAGGTAGTGAGTTTTACAATAAAACATTTAAATCATTACTTAAAGAATATGAAACAGAACTATATTCTACTTATAGTGACTACTTAAGGACTGTGTTTATAGAGAGATTTAATAGAACATTATTACAGATAATTAATGAACCAATGTTCATCAATGGTGACGGTAATTGGGTAAATATACTAAATGACGCAGTCATAACAAATAACAATAACATTCATTCAACATTTAATATGACACCTGTTGATGCTTCTAATAATCCCGATAAGGTTAAATACTCATTCATTTATAGGAATAATAAACCTAAACATAAAACTGGTGACTATGTTAAAAATGCAGATAAAATGCGTAAAATCTTCTCTAAGTGATACACTTCTAATTGGAATAGAGAGTTGTTTAAATTAAATGAGATTTTACAAACACAACCACCAACTTAAAAGATAGAAGATATGAATGGAGAGATAATAGAAGGTAAGTATTATGAAGAGGAGTTATTAAACTCCGAGTTTGACTTTGAATCTAATAATAAAGTTTTAGAATCATTAGACATAATTCTTACTGTAAATAAATACAAAGATGACAAGAAATAGATTCAATCAGGCTAAACATCAATCAACATCAACATCAACATCAATGAACAAATTATTACTAAGTAAGGCTCATGGTTTTTTCCTAGAAGATAATGATAATATTGACATGAAAGATACTTATAAAAATACAAATTTACATCCTCCGTTAGATTAAAAAGATGCTGTTAATAAAGATTATTGTGATAATAACTTATTATCTTCTAAAAATAAAATAGATATTTTAAGTAAAAACATAACTGAATTAAGAAAAGGTAAATTTGAAGAAGTTGCAATTGGCCGACTAAATGCAAACATTATTGGTTTGCCATCATCAACAATCAATGGAGATACAGTATGGATTGATGGTGATACAGTTGAACTAGTTTCTCTTAACTCATCTAATATATCTACAATGGCTAGTAAGTTGTCTGAAATTGAGACTAATATTGTTCATATTTGTAACAAAGTTTCAGCTGATACCATTTCTAAATATAATGAACTAAATGTAGAGTTTGATAACAATAAGTTTAATCAATCAAAAACCAATATTCAATTAGGTGATGCATGTGTTGATAGATGGAGAGGTTTAAGAGAAAACCATATATTAATGATGAAGATAGTTATAAAATATATAATGGCCATATTATTAGAAGGTAGGCTACTAGACAAAAATGATCAAGAAAGACTAGAAAATCATTATGAGTTTAAAAAAGATGATATAATGAAAGATATTGAGAGTTATTTTACCGCTGAAAATGAGTCAACCAACAGCACCGAGTGACAGATTATTATATCCAGATCTATCATCTGCATCAGAAAGATTGATAAACGAAAAAATCCAAGCTAATAATAAATTTAACAATAATATTAACATTATAGTAGAAATTATTATGAAACTGAAACTAATAACTATAATAAGAAGTTAAGTAGATATAAAAATTATATTAACGTAGCTGAGATAACAGAAATAGTATTATCATCAATAGCAACAACGGCAACAACAACATCAGTTGCATTAACAGGTATAGGATTACTTTATTCTATAGCAACAGCTTTCGCTACAGCAACTGTTTGTGGTTCATTATCAAAAACAATTAATACTAAAATAAAAAATAAATTTATAAAGTTTTCACAAATATATGTTTTAAGTAAACAGTTTACTGACAAGTTTAATAAACTATATACTAAATCAATGAATGATAATAAAATAGATAATGATGAATATAATGAATTAGTCAAGGTATATGAAAAATATAAGAAGAACAAGAAAAATAAGTAAAGTGTCTTTTTAGATTAAAGATATTAGTAATATAATAAGAGATAATAATAATATTATTATTAATATTCATAGATAGATATAGAGTTTTAACTGAAACCATAGTCTTAGTCTTAGCCATAACTAATATATCTTTTCTTTTTACCTAAGTATAACCCTCTTCCTTTTTGTACTACGTTTATACCTTCACCAGTAGTTGCAAATTTAATTAAATCAAGTGTGGCTGATAAAGCTGCTCTAGGGTTTCTAGATGCAGCTGCACTTCCTATTTTACTTGCTATTTCTAACGCTCTTACTGGATTATTAGCAACTTTCTTTCCGAAGTTAACTGTAGCTTTACCAAAACTTTTAAAGAAGTCTTTCAATCTCTCAGCTTCTATTGTTGCATCAGATACTGTCATTGACCTATTCCTTCTACATTTAAAACAATTACCCTTTAACATTTAGAAACCCTTCGCCGATACAAAACCTCTTATATTATTGGTACCACTATAATGTCTACCTCCTACGCAATATGAATTAGTTTTGAACTTATTTAAAAGACTCATTTCTATATATTAAAAAAATGGAAGTTAAAAAGTATAATTCCTTTGTTGTTTTTAAGCCTAAGCCTAAACCTAAAGTTGGGCCCAAGGCTAAGATTAAGCTTGAAGCTGGAGGCTTATCTCTAGAGGATAAAAAGAAACTAGATAATATTTATGCTAGAGGTTTTGTTAAGACAAGTAAGAAATAGTTATAATAACTAGGGCTATAGTTATCATTATAATAATGATACTATATCAAACATCTTATTTCAATCACTGGTAAAACTAATAACCTTTCTAGTTAATACTAATGCATGACATATAACATCGGCAACTGCCGCATTAAATTTAAAATTAAGTTGTATTGGTTGTGGACCTATACGATCACTTTGATATCTAGTATCAAATACATATATTCTAAAACTGCTTATGAATGTTCTGTGATTTATATATGGTTTTATATTATGTGGTGGCCCATTATAATCTTTATTAAAGATAACGATCTCTTTAAAAGCCTCATTATAATTATTGGTACCCTAATTAATATTCATTCTATCCTCGGGATAAAACTCGCTGCCAATTTTACAATAACATTCAGTAACATTCATTCTATCAAATGTACTTGCATCATGAGTTTGTTTATTAACATTATTATTTTCAAAACCAACTATTATATATTGTGGTCTTTCCATACCAATTTCCATACCTAGATCAAACAAGAAGTTAGTAGCGTTGGGTACATTCTTATAAAACGTCTTTCTTTCATAATAGCTAAAGTCTACATTATTCTTTTTACTTAAACCTTTTTGCACAATAATGCTATTGTCATTACCAGGATTTAAACTGGGTACACACCATGATATATCTCTATTATCTATATTACTATCATTGCCAACTGCACCAGGATTAGCATTATTTCTATATAGAGCTCTATCATTATTACTTCTTTTTAATATTAGTTTAAATGCTAAACCATATATAATCTTTTCTAAATTATTTACAAAACTAAATATATCACTCATCTTAATCATCATATACATATGACCTCGTTCTGCATCAATATGGTCACCTTTGAGTTGACTATCTCTATTACCTTGATTTCTAACAAAACCACTCTCATATTCATCATCAGTACTAGTTAATAACTTATACATCAATAGATTAGGATGGCAATGATCAATATATTCGATAGTCCTTCCACCACTAGTTTCAAGTTTAACTGAACTAAACAATGCCATCATACCATAATTAACTAATCTAATATTAGCATCATTAGCAAATACACAACCAGCATCATCTGATACAACAAATTCTATCTCTAGATATGAATCACGCAAATTTAAATGATTCTCTTCTCTATTGAGTATGATATTGATGTTAGTTTTAACCGTATTCATTGTTGCTAGATTAGTTTGTTCATACTTTATAATCTTAATTTTGTGTATATCATTATTATAACCATAAGTTGTATCCAAATTAAAATCCATTTTTATAAGGTAAAGAATGACAGACAATTTAATTCTATATGAACTACAAAAGACACATGAAACGCTAACTAAAGATAAAGAAGAGCATACACGTAACTTTAGAATGATAAAGCCAACAGAAAAGTTTAACTTTAGTGAACCTATACTTAACTCGTCAAAATAAGGTTTAATTAGATTATCTGTTTATAATTCGGTGTTTAATGTGAATAGAAGGAACAATCAATTCTTATATGATACCCCAGGTGAAATATGGACAGATACCCGTATTTTAATGTTATACCAGGTGCATATGAATTAATCGAAATAGCAGAATTAATAAAAGAAGAAACTAATGGTAATGTTATAATAGAACCCGATAAGAATACAATGAAATGTTTAACCGAAATAAAACACGGTGCAATTAACTTTGATGTAGAAAACTCAATAGCCTCATTACTAGGATTTAGAAAAGCAGTTTATAAACAAGGTAAATATACATCTCAGAAAATTGTTGATATTATGGTTTTAGTACTATTAACATTCATTGTAATGTGAAATCTGGTGTTAACGATAATGGGAATAACACAGACATACTATATACTTTCACTCTAACAGAACCACCAGGTTACTTGATAAATACTATACCAACTAATATCTTTTATCAAAATGGAACTAAAGATAGAATAGAATAAATAGAGTTTCATATTAAAGATGAGCATGGAAGACCTATAGACTTTAATGGTGATGTATTAAGTTTTATTTTCCATCTAACATAGTTAGCAGACCGAAGGTCTGTTTGTTTTAACAACTTCGTTGATCTAGTGTAACTAGCAACTTTGTTCATCTGACGTAGTCAGCTGGGCGAAGCCCCATCTATGTTAACAGCTAAACTTAGACTTAGACCTAGAGTTAGACCTAGACTTAGACTAAACAGTTCCTATTTCCCTAATAATCATAACACATTTTTGAAATAATATTTTCCCTTAAAAAATAATAAAAAATGTTCAGTATTAAATGTGATGAATGTAAAAATGAGTCCTGGGCTCAAGTCAGGGTAAACCATATCAATGTTTTGTATGTAATAGAGTTATAACATATAGAGATAAACATGATCATTTACTAGAACATTTTATTAATCCTGATCAATATCTAACATGTAAAAAGTGTAAATTATATAAACATTTCTCTCAGTTTAGATTTAAACAATTCTAATGTAGGTTATGTGCTAAAGAAAGATTTAGGAGATGGAAACCAAGTGAAACATGGAAACCAAGTGAAGCATCAAATTGTATAATAATAATTAATTTACAAAACTCTCCGATCCCAATTAATTCTTAGTTTACCATTGTTATTTTTATTTTTAGTTATATCAATTACAATATAATTATGAGGCTCTTTCCATACCTTATTACATATATTAGCAAATTCATTATAACTAAGTTCAATATTATTAAAGAAATCTTGATACATCGATGCTAGGATTTTACCTCTCTGTTCAAATAAAATAAATAGATTAAAGTTCTCTCTAACATTTTGCCTATCCAGAGAGAACAGGTTTTGATTAAGATAAATCATATTGCAATTATTATGTCTACCTCTACAAAAGTATTCATTAATAACTGGTTCTTTGGCTCTAACATCATCGAATATCATTAGTTTCTTTAACTCTTTGTGTAGTTTATCAGGAGATGGTAAATCTTTTATATCTTTAATAATTTCTATAACTGCTTTTGGGTTTATTCTTTCTAATCCATTGTATTGATCACCAGTAGGACCAATAATGTATAGCTTATCAAAATTTATACTAGCTAGAATTAGTTTTTTTAATAAGAATGTCTTACCGCATTCCCTAGGACCAGATATTACACATCTAAAGTTATCTGGGAATGTGGCTTCAGTAATTATATCATCATCATTTAGCCATGATTGTAGATCTTCATTTATATTTACAGAGATTTTTTTAGTAGGACTATTGTTGTTAGGTTTACCCCTTTGATGTTTTTTATCAAATAGATCTGCCAAGCAGGTTCCCTGATATATAAAATTATCTTTATCACTATCATTATCTTTATCACTATCATTATCATTAACGTCATTAGCAAAGCTACTTCGTAGATCATTATCATTATCATTATCATGAACATTATCATTATCATTAAAATTATCATTATCATTATTATTATCATTATCACTATCATTATCATTATCATTATCATTATCATTACCATTATCATTATCATTATCATTATCATTATCATTATCATTATCACTATCATCATCATTATCATTATCATTATCATTATCATTATCATTATCATTATCATTATCATTATCATTATCATTATCATTATCATCTGCGAAGCAGGTTGGCATGCCACGGACGGAGTCCGTTCCCTGATTAACACTACAAACTAAACAAAAACACTCATTATATATTCCCGGATATTTACATTGATTAACTAGAATATTCAAAGCACTCTTAATTCTAAATCCTCTATCAATAAGATAGATCATATATAAACAATAAGCCCCACAATAAGACTCATCATATTGTTGCAATCTTTCATTAGAGCCTAGGTCAACATATTCTTCTAGGAATAATGGTGGGGTCTCATCACCAAAACTATCAAAGTAATATACAGGTCCCCCTTCTCTTCTTATAACTAAAACCCATTGTGTACCTTCAGATGGAAGCAGATTTACAATAATGTTGAAGTTAGGTTCATTAATATTATCTGGAGTATTCATTAATAACTGGTTCTTTGGCTCTAACATCATCGAATATCATTAGTTTCTTTAAGTCTTTGTGTAGTTTATCAGGAGATGGTAAATCTTTTATATCTTTAATAATTTCTATAACTGCTTTTGGGTTTATTCTTTCTAATCCATTCTATTGATCACCAGTAGGACCAATAATGTATGGCTTATCAAAATATATACTAGCTAGAATTAGTTTTTTTAATAAGAATGTCTTACCGCATTCACTAGGACCAGATATTATACATCTAAAGTTATCTGGGAATGTGGCTTCAGTAATTATATCATCATCATTTAGCCATGATTGTAGATCTTCATTTATATTTACAGAGATTTTTTTAGTAGGACTATTGTTGTTAGGTTTACCCGTTTGATGTTTTTTATCAAATAGATCTGCCAAGCAGGTTCCCTGATATATAAAATTATCTTTATCACTATCATTATCTTTATCACTATCATTATCATTAACATCATTAGCAAAGCTACTTCGTAGATCATTATCATTATCATTATCATTAACATTATCATTATCATTAAAATTATCATTATCATTATTATTATCATTATCATTATCATTATCATTATCATTACCATTATCATTATCATTATCATTATCATTATCATTATCATTATCATTATCATTATCATTATCATTATCATTATCATTATATTTATCATCTGCGAAGCAGGTCGGCATGCCACGGACGGAGTCCGTTCCCTGATTAACATTACAAACTAAACGAAAACACTCATTATATAATCCCGGATATTTACATTGATTAACTAGAATATTCAAAGCACTCTTAATTCTAAATCCTCTATCAATAAGATAGATCATATATAAACAATAAGCCCCACAATAAGACTCATCATATTGTTGCATTCTTTCATTAGAGCCTAGGTCAACATATTCTTCTAGGAATAATGGTGGGGTCTCATCACCAAAACTATCATAGAAATATACAGGTCCCCCTTCTGTTCTTATAACTAAAACCCAATGTGTACCTTCAGATGGAAGCAAATTTACAATAATGTTGAAGTTAGGTTCATTAATATTATCTGGAGTCTCATCTCTCGTTACTATTTCAATTGATGTTAGACTTATATCTTTACCTAGATCTTTTATTCTGATATCGCTCATAGCACTTTTATCAATATTAATTTTATTATTGAATTCCTCAAAAGTTAGGATAAGCATTTTTATATAATAAATTTAATAAGTCTAAGTCTAAGTCTAAATCAAGTCTATATTTTATATATAGAAATAGAGACATGTAGCGCAGTTATAATTTTTATTTTTTTAATTGGAATTTTTTGTATAATATATGATTCAATACCAAGTAATTACACAAAACTAGAAGAAAGCTTTAGTGGATTTATAAATAGGAGTCTAGTTAGATTTGAATACGAAAAGTCACCATTACATACCATTGTTTATGGTGGAACTGGTACAGGGAAAACATATTTTATAAGACAATACTTAAAATTATACTCGGTCCAAAACCAAGATCTGCGAAGCAGTTTCACTGATCAAAACCAAAACCGGGACCAAAACCAAAAACCAAGACCAAAACCATAACCAAGACTAAGCTAAAAATATAGTTATAGTGAGCAAAGATGACAGAGACTGGATAGATCCTGAGTCTAATAAGTTTTATACAGGGTTTAATAAATTTGATATAAATATGATCACAAAAAAAATATGCATAAATTTCAAAATTGTGTAATAGTACAAGATGATATGGGTGATAGGTTAAATAAGGATATAGCTTATTATTTTACTGAAGGTTGACATAATAATATTCAAATGATTGTAATGTGTCATAAACCAGCTCAAATTATTAATACAGCGAGAATGAGTTGTGATACTATTTATTTCACAACTTATAATGGACCTGATCTATTTAAAAACTTTAATGAGATATATAAATGTGAACATGACTTTAGTAATATAATTAGTGAGTTAAATAGTAACCATTATAATCGTACAGATGGAATGTCAGATCAACTGCGTTATGGTATAATTAAATATAATAAGAAGGAAAAAACTTTTATTATTATTAAAAGTAATAGAACAATGATATATGATTCAAGAGTTGGTTTCCTTGATCTAAAAGCTCTTAGTTTAAAACATGAATTAGAAAGAGAAGATATAAATAAACTTATAGCATATATGAAGCCACTCATGATAAATGCAACAGATAGAAATATCATTAATCATGATAATTATAAGTTTTGTTTTAATGAACTTCTTACTTTAAATAATATTTAAATTCAGAATGATGTTTTAACAAAAGAGATGGTTAAGGCAAAAGGTTTAAAACAATTATCAAATACTGGTGGAATTATAGGTTGGGGTTTAGTTATACCTAGCTATTTTTATCCTGATTCAATAATAAAAACTGTTGGAGCCGTGGCAATGAATGCAAGCAACATGTTGAATAAAGCAAACACTTTGGTTAACGTTGGATATGGAGAAGATCTGCCAAGCAGGTTCCCTGGTATGGGACATGATTACACTGATCTACGAAGTAGCTTTGCTAATATGCAAATTGATTATACTGATAGTGAAACATGGACAAAGTCCTATTTGCAAAGTAATTATACTGATACACAAATTGATTATACCGATCTAAAAATTAGTTTAGTTAATGGGGCATGTAAACTTGTTACACCCTTAGAAAGACTACAAGAAGAATATATAAATGAAGAGATGGGAATTTTGAACAGAAAGGGAGGAAAGTTTTTAACCCGACTATATGGAAATAATGAAGAATTTAGAGAAGAGATTAAAAATTTTGTTAGAGATAAAAAAAAATTAGACCTTGAATTGATTTTTAGATAAGAAATGTAAAACTAATACACTCAATACGTTAGGAAATAAATATTTAGCAGAGTGTATCACATCTAAAGATAATACTAAAGATTTAATTGAAATCATGGCTAAATATTATCTGCGAAGCACTTTGGTAAACCACGAACAAAGTTCGTTGGAGAAGGGCAAGCCTTGTTACACCAACCATAAACAAAGTTCGTTGATAAACCATGAGTAAAGTTCGTTGGATATGTTTAGTTAAATATTATAGTTTACCCTATCATAAAAGCTTTTAAAATGTTTAGAGTGTAACTATAAATATGGAAACATTGCTGTTTTAAAATATCATTATGAATCATGTCATAAAGATAAAATTGATAAATGTATGTGTGGTAATATAATACTAAGTGGTATTTGTGATAATAATTTTTCTCCATGGGGTTGTTCTTTAAAAAATGAATCTAGTTCTAGTTCTAGTTCTATCTATGACTCTAACTCTAACTCAGACCCTAACCCTAACCCTAATCCTAACCTTAACCCTAAACCCAACCCTAACCCTAACCCTAACCCTAACCTTAACCCTAAGCCTAACCCTAACCTTAACTTTAGCCCAGAAGTCTTAATTAGAAGTTGTAATAAATGTAATTATATATAACCACTAACTGATTTTGATGAGAGTAAGTATACATGTAGAAGTTGTACTTCAGCTAAAGTTAATTGTCCATAATGTGCTTCTGTTGTGAGATATGACGGGATACGGGCTGATGTAAAGAAACAACGTCCAGATGTAGATATACCTAAAGGATTTAGTAGAAATCTGCGATCGGACGAAGTCCGTGGCAAGCCAAGCAGTTACAATGATTTGAGTGAGAAAACAATTAATCCTAGTTGGCAAAGCAAGACTGTAAGTCGTTTAGTTATTAGCCAAACTGAGGAAAGTTGTTCGTGTAAATATTATAATTTTGTATCATTTCTTAATAATAATGGGTTAAATATAGAAAAAGTAAAAGAAAAAATAAAATTATTGAAGAGTATAGATAATTTGAAATAAAAGTAAAAAAAATAAAAAAAAACCTCAAAAAAAAGGGAATCACTCTTTAAGAGCGAAAAAGAGCAATCTTTCTACTGGGGGATCACCCCGAATAAGAGTGAATCGCTCTTAAAGAGTGAAATGTAAATTTTGCTTTGATTTTTTGATTTTGGTTTTTTGATTTTAATTGATTTCTGATTGATTTTTGATCGAATATAGAGCTAATATATAGTAGTGGATAAAACAAGGAAATCAACAAGTAGTAAAATTTGGCCCTATTCGACATGCGCGATTAGCGTTTGGAGAACAGGCCAAATTTTGCTGGTGGTTGATTTCCTTGTTTTATCCACTACTGCTAGCTAATGACGAAGTCAACCACTCGCCGGTCGTTTGAGAGCAATTCGCCCGACGTTAGTCGGTTTTGTACTTCAATTATTTGACAAAATTGATTTTCGAGTAACTTTTTCTCTCTTGCCTTTTCTGTTTCTGCGTAATCTGGACTGTTGTCACTCCAGGTTTAAACCTATGGTTTAAGGTAAAATTTATTTACCTTAAACCATAGGTTTACAACTGAACAACTTTGAATATCAACATGATCAGACCCGTGTTCTAGGGTTAGCAACCTCTTTGAGGCCTTGGCAGATTAGAATTGGCCCAACTGACCCTGTTATTTGAGAGCTGTTGTCTGAAATAGATACTAATGTTTATTATGCGCTAAAAAGCAAAACTTCAGGTACGTATCTTTTTTCACAACGTTCATGAATTATTTCAGATAAGAAAAAATGTAATTAGATAACATTTTCGCACTGTTTGACTGCTTTCAAACAACGTTTCGAGCTAGGTTTTTTGGCGAGATTATTTCTCCGCATTTAGTTTTCCGTCGTTGTAAACGGGATAAATTGGTAAAGCCTGGGGCCAACTAATCACTGCGCGTTAACCTAGAAGCTTTAAAATAGTTTAAGTTTACGGTTAACTATAACTGGTGACGACCCTGGTGGCAGATTAAATGGGATGTTCTGGACCAAAACCCCACATCCTCATCTTCCCTCTCCCCGATTCTAGCCACGCGGTCTTCATGCATTTTCCTGCTTGAAAGATATTTAGTCTGAACGTTTTGACTTTTTGTCCTTAAAAATGGGATAAACAAGTAACGCGCGAGCACTAAGTTCTCTTATCAGCCTTTCGGCTTACTAGACTCTAAGTATGTGATTCACCAAAACTGTTTTGGGGACATAAATCATGGTGTGAAGGGTGGTTCTTTGGATTTGATACCCCCACTTGAACCCCCAAAGCGCTAACCCCACTAAGCCAGCCTCCCTACACTGACGAAGTCAATAGCTCCGGTTGCGGAAAAAACCCTCACGGAAAAAAACCACTTCATTTTAGATAGAAAATAAAACCCACGGAAATAAATAAACCCCCACGGAAATAAACCCCCACTTTACTATTAAAGCAAATTTAGCGCGTTTGGCTGTGCCTCGCGTGGGATTAATATGAAATATCACAACCGAACAAAAAATCACGACCGAAATTTAATTTTAAAATGGAGTTTTTTTTCCGTGGGGGTTTATTTCCGTGGTGGTTATTTTCCGTGGGAGTTTTTTTCTTATCTAAAGGTAAGTGAGTTTTTTTCCGTGGGGGTTTATTTCCTAGCCCCCAATAGCTCGCCAGTCGTTTGAGAGCAATTCTGTAGGAATGGAAAGTTAAACTTAAGCGTTTTTCGGAAAAGAACCAAATTAATACTGAGCCTGAATTATTCCCAACACAAAAGCGAATTCTAAATTTGAAACTGTACAAAGATAATAATGGTGAAGAAATTTAAACTGATGAGAGCGGTTGAATAAGTAAATATTGACTCTGATAAAGATTATATCATAGATTGAACATCAAAGTTCTCACACACGTAATATTGGATTAGAAACACAAATTAGGGGCCTAGGTTATCAAAGTCATGAATGACCTTCTCAAAACTTTTCCCAAAATATATTTTTCACAAAAAGATTCGGAACATTTGGTAAACTAGGACTAAACTATTATAACCGAAAAGACATAAGCAGTATATATACAGCTCAATTTTAGCCAATTTTTGTAACCCAAATCAGTCTGAAAATAATTATGTTGTCGTGATAATCGAAATTGCGGAGTAAATTTGATTCGAGGAGTGAATTAACAGATCTCTGTCGTGGTATTGAAAATTGTAATAATTGTTTGAACTAGTATACTCTGGTAACTATACTTTTCGTTAAATTAACTTAGCAAATTTTCCACTACTTTCTCTTTTTAGACCTTTTCTTATAACTTAGTAGAGCTTAAACTGGTATCTAGTAGGTATTTGCTAAACGCTTCAATACTTGGCACTCATAGTCATTTGTAATTAGTTGTTGTGAAGGAACCATAGCCTTGTAATAATTAAGATTGGGTAAAACTTAATAGTTTCTTTCGGTTTTCTGTTAATCAACAGCGTAATTGTACAACTTTAGTAACTTCACAAAACATCTCTAAGAATCTGAGATCATACTCAGTCTAGCTTTAATCTATTAGATTTAAATTAGTTTGGTGACTAGTAAAGTCGTGATCAACCAATCAATAGTTATGTTAAGTTAGGTTAACGAACTGGAGGGCTGCACCGAGTCCAGGACAACATAAAGACGATTGATTTCTGAGAGTATTAATTGGCCAAGCTCCTTCCCGGAGACCGCTTAGTGAAGCCACTCTGAGGGTAGGCCTGCCTGCTTGTTGAAGACTTGGCAAGTTAAGACAACCCCTGTAGTATGGAATGGTGAAACAAGTAGACAATTAAAAAGGTCTGCAGTAACCTGAATTACCTGATGGGCAATGTCTTAACGTTCTATCAATTTGGTTATTACTCGTCTGGTTGGGTTGTGGAGTGAACACCGACGAGCTCTTCACGTCATCTACTATCTTGCTTTAAGTATATTGGTTGATCGATTAATTAGAAAGTGAATTGAGGACCTGGTATAAATCTTAGAATCACCAATTTATTTCATTTGGTAAAACATTTCTTAGAAGCTAAAATATCATATAACATAGTGAGGCATTACAGACATATTCTATTATCATCATTATTATTGGCAATTGACTACAATTCTATAGCGCCTGAAAATACTTTCTTTAGGGCTTGAACTGAGGGCCTGGAATAACCCTTTAGTCTAGTTAAGAGTAGTAGGTTTGTGAAGTTACTATCCAGTCCAATAGTTTTCTCTAAAGATAGATTCTAGGAACAATTGTGGAATTGTAAATAGGGTAAAACCTCCACCCTAAATATTCAAGTTCTATTAATTCGCCCGAAGAAGTTTTATTCAGTTGTTTATAGATATAAAAAAATTTATACTGTGTTTGTCATTTGACGCGTTGCAATATTGTTGGCAAATGCTTGCTACCAATTCTCTTGAAAGAAGACTCTCGATTCAAAACTGATTCAAATTTGAGAAAAAAATTTTCCTTCTCTTCATCTCCGGAAAATCTTTAAAAAAGACTGGTTTTACTTTTTACCATAAATTCTAGTGGCAGGTTAAATTGGATATTTTGGACCCCAGTCCCACATCGACCTTCCCCTTCCCCCAATTCTAGACCTCCGCTATTTCCTGCAATGACCATCATCTAGTAAGGCTGGTCTCTTTGGAACATCAGCCACCCGGACCTAACGCCAATTTCAGTACTGGGCAAGTCTAATTACAAGTCTCATTTCATTACTGATTCAGAGCTATGATCGTGTCACTTTTTACTCTTGGCAGTCGAAGTCAAAGTCTGGGCTGAGACGTGCCAGAGTTGTAAGAGTTGTATTTAGACTTGCCCAGTACTGGGGAAAGAAATAAGACTTGGATTTAGACTTGCCTAGTACTGATATAGACTTGGAGTTCGGTCCGGCAGCCACACGTGTTTGGCTTACAACAGCTAACAATGCTCATCGCAGCAGTCGCGTGCGAGTTTTGTTTTAATGATACTATGGCTCATTACAATTTGCGGTGGCATTGGAAAATCATAAAATTTCTATGAGTTCAAGGAAAATTTACTTGCATCATTCAACAAAAAGTTTTGTGTTATTAAAAAAATCTTTTCCACGAAGGAAACATCCTTATGCTGTAACAGCTGTTTCCTCGCGGTCACTGAACTCTTATGAAAACTTGTACATTTAGGTCTCTAGTTCACTCGCAGTTTTGAGTAAGAGCCTATTAATTGACGGGGCTCACATTATTTGTCTTTGGCAACCGTTAGCAGGAACAATGACACGGTAGCGCAATAATATCTATGAGGCAGAGGATATCGCACGTTAGAGACGCACGTAGATAGTGCACGTAGATGTCACTACATAATAATGAGACAATGAGGTATTCAGATTAATAATCGATCATATTAGGGGAATTATATGAAAAAATTTCACCAGCTACTTTTAAAAAAAAATGTTCAGCATAACCAAAACCAGACAACTTTGGCAGTACGTTGAGATGGTTTTTAACAATTACATTGAAAACTTACTTCAATTTGAAAAGGTCACATAGTTTTATGGATCATTCAATTTGTTGAGAGAAATACGAATATTTGAAACTCAACAAACAGCTCCAGCTTTAATCGCCTTCAATTTCTAAATCGATTGCTGCGGTAGTTTTTCCAGACCGACTAAATTGTTTTTGTAGCAAATATAAAACTTTTTAAAACTTTGTAAGTTCTAAAATGGATTTTCAGTTCTGTTACCATTTCTCACCTCAATTTTTTATCGCTGATTACGAATCTGGAATCAGTTTGGCTCCAGGCTGTTTTGCTGTCAATTGCGATAAATTTTTCGCCAGAACATTAACTGCCATCAGATCTGTTGTTGTGTAGACCAGCTCAATTGAGTTGCCGGCCACTCGTTTTCTGATGAAGTGATGCGTTCTCAAAACCTGGCTCACCTTTTTTGAAACACTGGGTTAGATGCAAGTCTGATGCAGATCTGATTGTCTTCGCCATTGATCGCTGATGCACTGATTTTGTAACAAAACTTTAAACTGTGTTTAAACAATTAGATTGTTTTCCGCTGAGTTCACCAGCAAAAAAGATGTAATGCCTAAAGAACATCAATGCCTAAACACACTTGTTCTTCAAAAAACGGTTGAATCAATACGGTATACTGATTCCCGAAAAGAACTTCAGTCTTTCAGGCTTCAGGATTATAAAAATGGAGAAAAAACAGGAACAAAAATTTATATTCTCCACCACAGAAAAGCGCCCTATTTTACTTTGTTTTGGGGCCCGGAAAAGTTACAAATCCTATCCAAAAAGAAAAGCAAAAACAAAGCTAGGAATGGATCGCTGTTTCACAACTGCAAAATCTTTCGTGTTTTGAGAAATCCTTATTCTTATAACAACTGGAATTTGGCACAGTACCTTCATATCTATTACCCTTCAGATGGATCTGTTATAATCTTTTCTGAAACAAATTTGAATTTTTTGAGCATAAACATTACTTGAGCATAAAGAATTACATAGAAACGCAGGTCGAACAAGGCAAGAACTACTATAAGTGGTGAGAAATCAATTGAGAAAACCTTAGCGTGAAGTAAAGGAAAAATGGATCTTTTTCAGTAAAAAGAACAGCTTAGATTTTTATTTTATTGAGAAACAAATGAAATCAAATTTTAATCAGTGGACGAAACAGTTATTAATTTAAAGTAGATACCACTGAAAAATTGTTCTTTAAAATTAGTCATTTTTGTTTAAAAACTGATATTTTATTACATTAGTTTTCAATTTTTTAGTATCAAATTGCTTTTTTGAACAAATCACTTTTGAGATTTTTTATGAAAAATATGACTCAATGAGAAATGAGCTCCAATTATGTTTATTTTGTTTCTGCTCCTATCTTTAACAAAAACTGGAAAAAATTTATCAAAAATCTTGAAGAATTGCATCTTTCAAGCCAAAAACTGTATGGATCTTTTCCAGTACTTGATTTCAAAACAGATTGGTTTCAAGCTGACAAGTAAGTTTGTTTTTACCAGTTAATCTCGTTTTTAATAAAAAATGTTAATTAAACGCGCAATCAGGATAAAGGGATCAAGAAATTCAAATGAAACTTTTCCGATCATTCCCAGAACGCTATGCACCTCCAGTTATAGAACGCACTATTGCATTGTAAACCACATGGTAGAGAGCGTACATTTGGGAGTGAAAAAAGGCGAGCTCTTTAAGCTCGGGGGCACAAACCAAAAAGACCCATTTTTATATTCATAATAATTATAAGCGGCATATGAGTTCATTGAAGCACACGTTTTTGCAGAACTAAAATCTAGTTTTTTGATGTTTAAGGTATTATAGCCTTTTACTTGCAAACTGTATAAATTTGTTGCAACGTCTTTATGCAGTTTTGAAATAAAAGCCAATAATTAATACCTTGAGCCTCAAAGGCACCAAATTTTTCAGTTCCTCAAACAAACCCAGGTCTAGGTACAGACTTTTGAAAAGACAATGCTCGACCAAAATGTACTATGAAAAGACCATGCTCGACTCATTTGAGCTATGAAAAGTATTTAGCTGGACTTTAAGACATTCTGGACTTTAGCTCGACTGAGATTTTTCCCGAAAGACTTTAGTTGGACCCAAAATTTTACAAAAGACCTTGGCTCGTCTTAAAATTTGAGCTGGACTTAAGCTCGACACAATGTTTGCAAACAAAGTCGAGTTAAAGTCTTTTCATGAGTCCATCATTAGTCTTTTCATATGTCTGCTTTTTGCTATTAATATATTACGTGGAGTAATGCATTTAACGTATTAGCATGTATGCTCCTTCACATTTTACAATTGAAACGATCCAGAAGTCCCTCAAAAACCCGCATTATCTTTTTTAAAAAAGATAGCTCATAATTTTGGATGGGAAAACAAACTGAATAACGCCGAAGTATTGTCATGGCTAATTGGACTAGGACCAAAACAGATAAGCTATCTGGTTTCATTGAATCAAGTAATGTGGTAATATACTCAAGCTGCAATAACTCTTTACCTTAAGATTTGATAAAAGGCTTTTGGCAGTCTTCCAAATGATTCTTAAGTTGGACTGCTCTGGTGCAAAGCTATTTAGTCTTGCCCCGGTTCTGCTTCTGTATGTACAGAGAAGAACAAAAATAAAAAAACTTTGAATTTTTTTTAAAAAAAAAACAGACATATGAAAAGACTAATTGTGAACCCATGAAAAGACCTTAACTCGACTTTGTTGGTTATGAAATGGCTGATGATGAACGCATGAAAAGACCTTAGCTGGACTTTCTTCGTTATGAAAAGATTTTAGCTCGACCCATGAAAAGATATTAGCTCTACTTCAACTAGGAAGCTCGACCGTGTAGTTACAGTCAATATTGGCCCCCCTACTACAGTTTTAAAGTCTTTTCAAAAGTCGAGGCCTAGGCCTGGGAAGGCTTGAAACGATTGCATAAAAACGGGAAATTTGAACGGGATATATCTTAGTCCAGACTTAGACTTAGGAAAAGACCCAATCATTCTAGTAGGGGGGGGGTCAATATTGACCAAAATTACACCGTAGAGCTTCTTAGTCAAGTTTGAGCAACAGTCTAATCATGGGTCGAGCAAAAGTTTCTTCATAAGTCTGCTTTTCTTGCAAATTTGGAAAAAGAAATACATTTTTCGTTTTTTGCTGCAAATACTGTAGCAAATACGGAGGAAGACTAAACAACATTGCACCAATAAAATCCACCGTAAAATACGGTTGCGAAACAATCAAAAGTCTCAAAAATTTTGTCAATCTTAAGACAAAAGCAGTTATCACAGCTGGTCTCTATTGTCACATTATTTGATTGATCAAAACAAGGTAGCTTAATTGTACTGAACATTTTCCGAATAGCCTTGCAGAAAATATGGCATTATTCAGTTGAATTTTTTTCCAATTTTACGAATTACCATTTTTTAGAATACTACACTTTTTGACAGATTGGTGATTCTTCAGAATCGCAAAAGATGAAGGACCGTACCTGCTGACTACTTTATAAGCACTTGTGAGCAATTAAAAATCAAGTAAAATTTTTCAAGCAAAAATAGACTCATGAAAAGACTTTTGATCAATCCATGATTTGGTAAAAGATCCGATCGAATCAAAAAAGGCTCACGTGAAGGATTTCTCATGACTTGCTGTTTGACTGTTGCTCGACGCCATTTTTACTGTTCAAAATTTTGGAAGCGGAAAAATCCTGAGCCCAAGTCTGGTCGATCAAAACTACAGCTTTAGTTTTGGGTCGATAGTTGCTCCGGGTGGAAAAAACATGGGTCGAGCAAAACTCCAGCGTAGCTTTTTGGGTCTTGCGAATGTCCAGAGTGAATAATTGTGTCGAGCAAAAGTCCAGGTGACTAAAGTCCAGTAAAATTCGTTTCATAGCTTTTTTTGGATCCAGCATATGGTCTAATACCCATTTTTGGTCGAGCATGGTGGTCTTTTTATGGGCCGAGGTCTAGACTAGGGTACAAAATTTCGACCGGTTGCCCAATCGGCTAAGGTAAATGCTAGCAGCTTAGTTATCTGCTAAGGACGAGGGGCATTTCGGTTATATAATATATTCCTTTCAATCCGGGCGTATGAAACAGAGGGAGCTAAGTATTGCTCTTCCATTTTGTGGCTCGGACAAAAATCAGACCAGCGTTAAGTGTTGTAGTCTGCTCAACAAAAATATATTCAGTTTCTTTATGTAGTAGACATAAGCTTTATGTCAATTTTTCTTGGTTTGTAAATAACAAGCAGTGTTCGAAGTACATTACGTCGCAAATAGTACATTTTATCGAGTATAGATACTTGCACTGAGGTTGTAACGTATCTGATTTTAGAGGGGAGGCAAGCCTTCCTTAAACAAAGACACAAAGCTGTTGAACCATGCTCCTGAAAGGAAATTCTGAAATATCATTAAAGGGAGATTGTCCAATCAGAAACGAGAATTGAATTTGTACTCATAGATTGAACTCGTACGCATACGACGATAGAGACGAAGGGGACGAACAGCAAAAATCCACTAAATGAATTTTGAAGAATAAGCATAAGGACGATTTCTATACAAAATAGCGTAATGAAGGACTATCCGTGGTCGCAACATCGTATCCTATGCCGTCAGGTTGGGGGGAGGGGGGGGGGGTTCATCACGGATCTGTAGAAGTTCGGCTCTTTCTAGTTCCTGTTGAGGTATTCATTAGGAGAGGGGAGGGTAAGTATTACTAAGTATTATAAGTATTATGAGTATTATAAGTAAAAAAGTGGGAATTTCATTAAAAGTTTCAAAAATTATTTACCCATAGTGGAGGCTTCAACTTTAAAAAGTCGAGAAGTTGGGTAAATAGTGACTTCTTTTGTACATGGTCGAGGACCATAGTTAAATTCGAGCCACGTCTTTTCATATTTTGAGCTTAGTTCTTTTCATTATTCAAGTCAAATCCTTTTCATAACTTCGACCAAATTCCTTTCATTACTCTGAATAAGTCGAGACAAATAAATTTCTTTTCATTTGAGGAAATAGGTCGGGTCGAAAAAATTGCTTTCATGAGTTTATAAACATGGAGGATATCTCTTATCATGAAAGCGCTTCAAAATTAATACAAAAACTTTTGATAAATTTTTAGTAATTGCGCTTCCAAAGATTAAATAATTAAGAAATGTTTGTTTTTTGAAAAAAATATTTTCTGTGGCGTATGTTTCCTGACTAAAGAGAACTCTGACTGCAATATACAAACAATACATTTCTGACAAGTGTTAAATATAGTCGAGGACTGTGTCTGTTGTCGAGTCAAACACGGGGTCAAAAATTTAGGTCGAGCCAAAGTCTAGGACTGCATATATTGTTGAGCCTAATTCAAGAAAAAAAATTTGTAGTTCCAGTCAATTTTGAGGAACGGTGACGGAGTCGGGTCGCCAATTTCTTTTCATAGTAAACATCGGCCGAAGACGGCTTTTCCTACATAATATTGATTCAGAACGGACTTTTCATAATTCAAGGTATCTACTAGCCCTAGTCGAGAATGGATGGTTATCATGTAGGAATCTGGCAGATTCTGGCAGATGCTTACAAGACGATGAATCTTCTGCCATAAGTTTTCGGCAGATTCTTACAAGATAACATTTTTCTGTCAGATTCCCAAAAGATAATAATTTTTCTGCCAGAATCTTGTAATATAACTATTTTTTTGCCTGGATCTTACAAGATAACTAATTTAAGTTAGATTAACACAAGACAAAAAAAATTGTAAGATTCCTGTAATATCTGATCGACATGCCAACTGCACTGGAAATAATTTTCTGAGAAAATAATTTGAGCAGATTAGATGTTATTAACCAATTGAAATGCAGCTCGACCAGAACTCTTTCCCTTATCAGAATCTTGCAGATAACAAGTTTTCACTCAGAGTTTTGTAATATAACCACTCCTCTGTCACAATATGCCAGATAATCATTTTTCTGGTAGAATCTTCCTGATAAACAGTTTTCTGGTAGAATTTTGCAAGATTAGCATTTTCTGCAAGATTTTGGAAAATAGCCATCTATTTGGCAGACACAGAAAGATTCCTGCAAGATGACCTTTCGGTCTTGGCCACGGAAGACATTTAGTAGATTGATAGGCTCTTTGTGACAATTGGAAAAGCACACAGGAGTCAGAATTTGTATCTCTTCTCTGATTGGTAGATTAATAACTTGCTGAAAAGGTTCAAGAACATCCTCTCAAGTTGATTTGTCAACGCCATTTTGTAGCAAAAGGAAAATGAATGCCCAATCAAAAAACAAGTGCGCTGACTATTATGAAATTTATGAAACTTCAGCCACAACAGGTTATATAAATTCAGCACTTTTTGCAATTTCTTTAACTAAAATTACATCAAATTAGCTGCTGAGATCAATGCATCAAAAGCGCAGTGAAAAAAAAGGACGGCTAAGGGACAGGAGACTGCGGTTGGAGAATATGGCAAACTTTTTTAAAAAGTTTGAGGAAAATGAGCTGATTGCCCTGAAAAGAAACCATCTGTTCGAAAATTGGTTTTTCCTGTTCGGAATTTTACAACGTAATGTTAGCGCTTTCCAATGCACTTCAGAGCATTAGGAAGCAAGATAATTGAGCCGAATTCTTTAAAATAGTCAGCACATTTCTTACATAATCATAAGAATATTAATCAAAGTCGGTACTGACTGAGAGCACTTTCAGATAAAATTTAAGTCTGAGTTTCACTTTTCTGATCCATCATTCCGATTATCTCCAATTGTGGGTCAAACTATTGGAAAGATTTTTTTATCTCTGAATTAACAAAGTAAAACGCATTTAGGAACAATATGGATAAAACTATACAAACTGTTTCAATTTATATCTGTCTTCCCAAGTAAATCTAAAATTCTCCTCAAAAACTATAGAATTTAAAACTGAGCGCCAAAAATTTCGTTTGAGAAGGAGAACATCACTGCGGCAGTCAAAATATTAAATTTCATAAACTATCAAAAGTTTGGGCTGTTATTCACGGAAAGTTAAGCAGTTATAAAAAAAAATCAAGTAGGATTGTGTCTATTGAACAACAAAATAACACCAAGTTCTTCAGAAAAACGACAAAAGTTAGTAGCAGGACAATTTTGAATTCTGGCAAGAAAAAAATAAAAAGAAAAAAGCAATTCTGAAAAAAATTCTTAATGATTTGTAGTTTTAAAAACTTGTAAAATAAAAATTAGCGGCTTTTTAAAATAAAAAGAAAAGTTCAAAAAGAGTATTCGAAAAAAACTGAATTGCGATAGAATGTTTCGAAAAGAAAACTGAAAAATTTTTTATGGATTTAAATTTTAAACGATTTTTCCGCTCCGTACTTTTAAACGACTTTTGTCTTGACTTGAACAGTTCTGCCTCTGCACTTAACAATATCTAACAACTTAAAACTTTTTCATTTTGCGCATTCATAAATTTACGCACATTTTTCGAAAAGAGTAACAGCTAATGGGTCCAAATTTGGACAAACTTGGACTTTAGTAAAGTTGAAGTCTCGAAAAACCAGAAACAGCAACAAAGTGACCCAACTAAACTACAAGACAGAAATTGAAATTTGCTAAAAAAAACAAGTGGAGATAACATATAATTGTTTTATGTCTAATAAATGTGGGATGTTATTTATATCAATTAATCAATTGACGCGCAACTATGCCACCGTGGTGACCGCCGTATTGGCCGACAGGGCGTTTAGCCGACAACCAAAAAATGAGAAATTTAACCGACAATTTAAGTAACATGAGCAATAAAACTTATTCTAAAGCTGTGATTGGCCAATTTAAAACACTATTTCGTAAGCGGACAAATATACCGCAGTTTTTTCATCAACTAGTATAACGAAGGTCTATCCGTGGTCGGACCGTATTTTACCGCATCTGGCCATGCCTCGCGGGCCATGGGACTTGATATGAATCAATCACAACCGAACTACTGATTTATGACCAATTATTGACTTTTATTACCAATTATGATAAAATTGTCGGCTAAATTTCTCATTTTTTCCATGTCTGCTAAATGCCCTGTCGGCCAATTTTCCTAGCACCAAGCCAAGTGCTCTTAAGTGATTTTTGCAACAAGTTTGAAAAATCTGTAAAATTAATATTTCCAATTAATTACAGCTGTAAGTGAAAGTGACCATTTTACATTAATTGAAGTTCTTGACATTGTATACATTCTAAATTATTCCGTGAAGGAAGAAACTCCTGCTGAAAATTGTGAATCGGATATTGAACATCAGATAATGCCTTTGAAGTGAATGCGTGATGACATAACATAGAATGAGAGTTATAATTAAAATAGTTTAATCTACACCTCATCATTTAATTTACTAAAAATTTCATCGGTCAATATCATGGCGAGATCAATACTTGATTTGGTTACAAAGATCACGAACTACATCCACACAAAATGGATCATAATATCAGAAAATTGAATCAAACTTGAATCAAACAAATTTCTATAATTATTATGAATTGCTCCCAGAGAGTTCAGTGAAATTTGGGTCTTGCTTATTACTCTACCACCCCCCCTGAAATGAAATGAATGTAAGGCTTACAATATACTAGTTACAGTGATGCTGGCGGGGGAGTCAACTGTCAGCCATACTGCTCTATTTCCCTAAGGGGCAACAGGCATTACAAAATGTTTGGAAAACCTCTTTCAAAGACTATTCATAAAACAATATGATAAAAAAACTTACACTTTTGCCGTGAGAGGTAGGTGATCAATGTAAGTGAATGTGTGACGAGTCTGAACAAAAATGATCAAATTTTAGGTGCCTAAGTTTTGATAGAATGTATACTTACTGCACTTAAAAGCTTTTCATCAAAGCTTATCAAAAATTGAACAGTGATTTGACATCCAGAATATTCTTGAAAATTCATTCAGCTCATTTTCTCCCATCGCACCCCCCCCCCCCCCCTCAAGAATATAATCAATCTCCTTTTCTAAGCTTACGGAGGCAAAAATAATTCATAGTGATATGTGGGATTTGCAGTTTTTGAAGTTTTAAGATTCAAATTAGATGGCCAAAATTTCAGAATTTCATGAATATGCATGCAAAAGTGAAGTTTGATCAAAACCAGAAACACTGCAATAATTAATCGGCAATAAAGCCTTTGGGGCCACACAAGCATAAATATCCAAAGAAGCTGAAACAGAATCTCGATTCCATAAACTCCCGAAATTACTCCCTTCGGCTGCTTGTCATCTCGATCGCCTCGCCCTCGAACTCAATCTCGATATTGTCACCCCTTTCAATGACAGTTGGGTTCTGGTACACCTCGTTTCCAACCTCACCCTCTGGTGACCCGACTGAGGCTCGAGTGGACGAAGCCGCCGAAGTACCTCTCGGAGTTCGCGCGGGTGACGAGAACCTGTATAGCAATAGCAAAGATACCATGTTTAGGCTTCGACTTACGAAAAGACTCAAAAAGTCTAATGGTGGGGCTGGCGGGGGAGGGGGGGGGGGTAATTTTGGCCAAACTTACACAGTCGAGCACTCTGTTAAACTCGAGCAAAAACATTTTCATGGGCAACTTGGGGAGGCGAGGCCTAATTCTGGGATTTTTCCTTTGCGTGGTGTGCAATATTTAAATGATGTTTAGACGCTACTTCTATTGTATTTAAGTTGCAATTCGGGCAAATGAATTTTTATAGTTTAGGTGACTCCGATTAAATCACTGAAAAAATCTGACATTAATCGAGAACCGCAAATCGGGTGGAGATAAAAGCCAGAGTTTCGAAAGGACTTTAGCTCAGCCATGTATCCTTGTTCGAACCACGCATGTACAGATTTTAAAATGCCAGACCTCTGTAGTTCCAGATTCTATAACGCCGCGTTTTCTATTTATAGTTGATGATTTTGAAGCTTTTTGATCTTGAAAGTACCTGCCTGAAATAAATAAGCGATTAATGCGGTGATACGGTGAAAAACGATATTTCTCCGAACTTTAACCGGTGATATCACGTAATTTCACCGCATATGCCAAATTGATAGTAATTTTACGCTTAAGACTACGTAAGTTTTGAGCTGGAAAATCAACAGCTTTTTCCGGCTTATGAGAACCCTACCAGATCATACGTAATGGTGCAAGATCGTAAATGATAACTTTCCTTGTTCAACTAAGGTGTATCACTATTTCTGGCCCCGAAATTGCACCTCTGTATGCACTTGTAATTCACACCAATTCGGATGGTTATAGTTTAGGATTGTCTGGCTCATCTTTTGTCGATGAAGATATTCAGTTTTGTTCATTTGACCGATTTTGACGACCACTGAATTGTTTTCACATCCCAGTCGGAAGTAAGCAATGATGTATCAATTTTGAACTCATGATGACATAAACTGCATCAGCTTATTGATTTTCCCCCTTCATACCCATAAATAAACGACTCATTGTTTCGACCCACGTTGGTGAAGGCGAGGAACTACATGCTCAAATTGGTTTTTCTTTGCTTTAGTCATTTTTGGCCCATCGATATATTCATCTTAGACAGTTGTCAATGATATCATTAGAAAGCCTGTACAGCGTAGAATATTCAACCAGAAAGATTTTTTAGAATTTTTTTTCTTACCAGCAGTTAGGGTTTAAAATTTTGTCAACATTAAAAATATTTGTTGTTTTTATTCACGTTTTCCGTAATTTTTGCCCATTTTTTAAAAGAATTTGGTAAACTTGTCATCATTAGTAATATTGGTTTTGCGTATAAGCACATTAGAGGTTTGCTGACTCGTTTGATCTGACAATTTCGGCTCAAAACTGTTTACTGAATTTTCCCAAAATGGCTTCAAATATGTCTCGTCAGCCCACTATGTTCAAGTTTGTCGGATTTAGAGACCTAAAAACTGCTTCCAAAATTTTAAGTGAATTCAAAAGAGCGCTACATTTACATTCACTTTCTAAACGAGCGTTCTGGAATAAAAGTTTTGCCGGTTTTTTTGTAACCAAAAACGATCCTTGTTCAAAATGAATTATTTTTTGATAATTAAGTTATCTCTTTAGGCTACAATTGGAACAAATAATTGTTGTTAAGTAGTATGCATCAATATCAAGGATAGTTTTGTTTCATCGTAGTTTTCATAGTCAAAACTGCTATAACTCTATTCTATTGGGAAGATGTATTTTAAAACTATTTTAGAATGTTTTATATTTTTTCCAGGATCACTACACATTAGAACATTTTATTCTCAAAGTTCAACTATTGAAAAGTAATATTTGCTTCAAAACGAGACCCCGCGCTCTTATATAAAATTTTCAGAGATAATTTCATGTTTTTTGGCTTCCACAAGAAGCTTTTGTAAATTTCAAGTTTATTCTCGTATTTTGCCCGCACTTGATATCTTTTTTTTGCTTTCTTATGATTGAACTTTAAAATTAAAGATCCAGTTGACTTCCCTAAAGAATATAAGTGAACCTATACAATGCTTTCAAGCAACACCTAATGGCACTTATGTATTCAAAAAAACTGTGTTAATAAAATTGAAGTTAAATTTCGACTTTGCTGATTATATTTCGATTCCGTCCACTTGTAGCTGAGTCTCAGTAACACCAGGTTGCATCTTCGTTCTGGAGAACAAAATCTTAATCGTCCTAGCGGCTATATTTTTGGTTTAAGGTTATCATGGCTTCGATAACACGAGTTTTTATAGAAAAAGTTATGACTTTTAGAAAATGGCTCATTTTTCAAGTCGCATCTTGTTGTCTTGTCAGATGATCATCTTAAAAGCAGGTCACATTTGGTTTTGACGCAACTAATAACATAGATTATTTTTCTGCAAAATGTAAAAGAACTTGTTTATGATATTTTTGTCTTTCTGTTTTTCAGTCTTATCGCATATTCTTGAGAAAACGTCAGGTCTCTTTGAATTCCTCTGGAGACATAAAAGAAAGCTTTTAATTGTTCCAGTTGATAGCCTCTCGTATTAATGCCCTTGAAATTAATTTTTGAAAACTGATATACTTTTTGTTCCTTTTTCTTCATTTTGAAAACTTTTCACTCAGGCTCATCAGTGGTATGTCTCATCCACTTTCTGTTGAAGCGAACATTAATCCTTGTATTTATTTTATGTTGCAGCCGAAGATTTTATAGCTTCGAAACTTTGGCGTTTCATAAAACTTTTGACCACTTTATTGTCATATAAAACATTGACGCCGGTCAATTAGCTTTCAGTATCAGAGCAGTCGAACATGGAATTAAAGAATAGCATAGGGATAATTGGATGATTTTGTCGCTTTATTTAGCAGTCGTATGTATGACAAATTCTGAACAAAAACAGATTTCAATTGCTTCCCATGGTAGTAGAAAATATCATATGTTATACTTTAAGTTGATAGCTAAGTGTTGTATTGAATTCGAAATTGAAGGATTTCAAAGTAAACCAGTTTTTTTCAGATTTTACCCTTTTGTTTTTTTTCTCGAAATTTTATCATCAAGGACAGGTCCCATAAGTTTTATGTTGACCTACAAGTTATTTGCACTTTTATCTTAACTTTTTGCAATTTTTCTGTCGCTTTATCGCAGGTTATTTGAATTTTACCTGACGCTTTATCTAATGTTATTCGGACCTTTGTATGGTTATATCTTATGCCGTTTTCACTTCGTTATTAAATATTTGTATAAAAAACAGGATGATGATTTTTGTTCGCAGTTACATGCAACATATCAAAATCAAACTCAAATTGATGCTAAAGAAGTTTTTGTTGAGTTGAAAGTATTCCTAGAGAGACATTACCAACAATGTTTGCAAAGAAAACTATTAGGTCCGTCTTAAATTGATTTAAAAATTAGTTTTAAAAATTTGTTTTCAAAATGTAAAAGAATTTTTCATCGAAAAACTGAATGTCATATACAAATGGCATACCTAGCCCTAATGTTTTCCGGAAGGCCTGTTTTTCTTCCAGAAGTAGCTGGTTTATAAACAGAGCTCTTCTGTATAGAGGAAACTGGCTTCAAGTTGTTTTTTGTGTTCAGTGTTGTTTGAGAAAATCTATATTTGAAAACAACATGCTTTAACTGCCCAATCTGGCTATTTCTTTGAGATCTACTCAGACATTACGCGATAGAGGAGAGGTAAACAACTGAAAAAAGGAAATGTTTCATGATTCTAGACCTGAAAAAAATTCTCATATGATACAATTTTACCTCCTGAAATACGTACAGCGTTTCAAACCCTAGAACCAATTAAACAAAAATGTGTGAAATGTGGTGACAATGGGTAAGTTTCTTGTCCAAAATAATGCTAACATGTTTGATGATACCTTATTTTTGAATCATTTGAGTTTCAATAAGAACTGTCTGCTTTTTTGAGAGTTCGCGAAATCTAATCTCAAAAATTTTTCATAGTTCAACTTCAAGGAATCGTAATTAAAAAAAATTTTCAATAATTTTTTCATACAAAAATTAATGCCGGTCAATCAGCTTTCAAAATCAGAGCAGTCGAACAAACAATGGATGTAAAGAATAGCTAAGGGTTAAAAGAGTTTTTTGCAGTTTAACTGCTTTGTTTATTTTTGATTGTCTTCATCGCATTTTGTAGTCGTACAAATAACACATTCTGGTTATTAACAGGTCTCAATTGCTTTCTATGCTAGTACAAAATAACAAGTGTTACATTTTCAGTTGATTTTGGAAATAAAAATTTCAAAAGATTTTGATATCAAAAGATTTTGAAATTAAAAATTTTGAAATTAAAAGACTAGTTCATCAAGAACAGTTCCCATACATTTAGCGGAGACCTAAAAGTTGTTTGCACTTTTAACTTCGCTTTTTGCATCTTATCTGACGCTTTATATAATGCTATTAAGATTTTTATCTGGTTCTATCTGATGCCATTTTCATTTTGTTATTAAATGTTTGTAAAAAACGAATCTGAAATACGCAGAGCAATTCAAACCCTTGAACCTTATTAACACAAATCTGTTTAATTTGTTGTTAATAAGTAAATTTTTTGGTCCAAATTAATGCCAACATTTTTGGTCTCATCTGTTTATTGAATCATATGAGATCATCAAGAATTTTTTGCTCTATTGAGATTTCGCAAAAAATGATTAGATAAATTTTTCAAAGTTTAATTTCGAGAAATCGTAGGAGAAGAATCATCACCAGAATTTATCGATTCTTCTTGTTTTTGTGTTCAGTATTTTTTGTGTTCATGTTGTTTTTTCTGTTAATTGTTATTTGAGAAAATCTATAATTGAGAACAACAGGCTTTAACTGCCCAATCTGCCCATTTCTCTGAGATTTACTCTGACATTACGCGATGGAGGAGGGGATAACAAGTGAAAAATGGAACTGTTCTGTGATTCTACATCTAGAAAAAATTCACATATGATACGGTTTTACCTCCTGAAAAACGTACAGCGTTTCAAACCCTAGAACCAATTGAACAGAAATGTGTGAAATGTGGTGTCAATGGGTAAGTTTATTGTCCAAAAAATGCTAACATGTTTGATGACACCTGATTTTTGAATCATTTGAGTTTCAATAAGAAGTTTCTGCTTTTTTGAGAGTTCACAAAATCTAATATTAAAATTTTTCATAGTTCAACTTCAAGGAATCGGAATAAAATGAAAATTTTGAATATTTTTTCCATACAAAACATTAATGCCGTTCAATCAACTTTCAAAATCAGAGCAGTCAAACAAATACAAAGGATTTAAAGAATAGCTTAGGGATAAAAGAGTTTTTTTGCCGTTTAACTGCTTTGTTTATTTTTAATTGCTTTCCTCGCATTTTGTAGTCGTACATATCACATATTCTGGTTAAAAACAGGTCTCAATTGCTTTCTATGATAGTACAAAATAACAAGTGTTAGATTTTCAGTTGATTTTGAAATTAAAAATTTCGAAAGATTTTGATATCAAAAGATTTTGAAATTAAAAATTCTGAAATTAAAAGACTAGTTCATCAAGGACAGTTCCCATAAGTTTTATGGAGACCTAAAAGTTGTTTGCAGTTTTAAATTCGCTTTTTGCATTTTATCTGACGCTTTATAAAATGCTATTAAGATTTTTATCTAGTTCTATCTGATGCCATTTTCATTTTGTTAGTAAATGTTTTTAAAACAAGTGTCTGAAATACGCAGAGCATTTCAAACCCTTGAACCTTATTAACAAAAATCTGTTTAATTTGTTGTTATAAGTAAATTTTTGGTCCAAATTAATGCCAACATTTTTGGTCTTATCTGTTTAATGAATCATATGAGATCGTCACGAATTATTTGCTCCATTGAGAGTTCGCAAAAAATAAGATAATTTTTTCAAAGATTAATTTCAAGAAATCGTAGGAGAAGAATCGTCACCAGAATTTATCAATTCTTCTTGTTTTTGTGTTCAGTTTTTTTGGTGTTCATGTTGTTTTTTCTGTTCAGTGTTGTTTGAGAAAATCTATAATTTAGAACAACAGGCTTTAACTGCCCAATCTTCCTATTTCTCTGAGATTTACTCAGACATTACGCGATAGAGGAGAGGAAAACAACTGAAAGATGGAACTGCTCTATGATTCTATATCTGAAAAAATTTACATATGATACGGTTTTATCTCCTGAAAAACGTACAGCGTTTCAAACCCTAGAACCAATTAAACAATAATGTGTTAATTGTGGTGTCAATGGGTAAGTTTCTTGTCCAAAATAATGCTAACATGTTTGATGATACCTTATTTTTGAATCATTTGAGTTTCAATAAGAACTATCTGCTTTTTTGAGAGTGCGCAAAATCTAATAAAAAAATTTTTCATAGTTCAACTTCAAGGAATCGTAATAAAAAAAATTTTGAATATTTTTTTCATACAAAATATTAATGCCGGTCAATCAGCTTTCAAAGTCAGAGCATTCAAACAAATACAATGGATTTAAAGGATAGCTAAGGAATAAAAAATTTTTTTGCAGTTGAACTGATTTGTTTATTTTTGATTGTTTTCCTCGCATTTTTTAGTGGTTCATATATTATACTCTGGATCAATACAGGTCTCAATTGCTTTCTATGCTAGTACAAAATAACAAGTGTAATATTTTCCATTGATTTTGAAGTTAAAAATTTCAAAAGATTTGATATCAAAAGTTTTTGGAATTAAAAATTTTGAAATTAAAAGAGTAGTTCATCAAGGACAGTTCCCAGAAGTTTTATGGAGACCTAAAAGTTATTTGCACTTTAAACTTCACTTTTTGCATTTTATCTGACGCTTAATAAATTGCTATTAAGATTTTTATCTGGTTCTATCTGCTGCCATTTTCTTTTTGTTATTAAATGTTTTTTAAAAAACGTATCTGAATTATGTAGAGCGATTCAAACCCTTGAACCTTATTAACAAAAATCTGTTTAATTTGTTGTTAATAATTAAAATTTTGGTCCAAATTATTGCCAACATTTTTGGTCCCGTCTGATTATTGAATCAAATGATATCATCAAGAATTGTTTGGTTTGTTCTATTGAGAGTTCGCAAAAAAAATGATAAGATATTTTTTTCATAGTTTATTTTCAAGAAATCGTAGGAGAAGAATCGTCACCAGAATTTATCAATTCTTCTTAATTTTGTGTTCAGTTTTTTTGGTGTTCATGTTGTTTTTTCTCTTCAGTGTTGTTTAAGAAAATCTATAATTTAGAACAACAGGCTTTAACTGCCCAATCTTCCTATTTCTCTGAGATTTACTCAGACATTACGCGATAGAGGAGAGGAACACAACTGAAAAATGGAACTGTTCTGTGATCCTACATCTGAAAAAATTCACATATGATACGGTTTTATCTCCTGAAAAACGTACAGCGTTTCAAACCCTAGAACCAATTAAACAAAAATGTGTTACCTGTGGTGTCAATGGGTACCATGTTTGATGATACCTTATTTTTGAATCATTTAAATTTGAATAAGAAATGTCTGCTTTTTGAGAGTTCGCAAAATCTAATGACAAAATTTTTTCATAGTTCAACTTCAAGGAATCGTAATAAAAAGAAAATTTTGAATATTTTTTTCATGCAAAATATTAATGCCGGTCAATCAGCTTTCAATATCAGAAAAATAAAAAAAATACAAAGGACTTAAAGAATAGCTAAGGGTTAAAGCAGTTTTTTGCAGTTTAACTGATTTTTTTATTTTTAATTGTTTTTCTCGCTTTTTGTAGCCGTACATATATTATACTCTGGGAAAAAACAGGTCTCAATTGCTTTCTATGCTAGTACAGAATAACAAGTGTTATATTTTCAATTGATTTTGAAATTAAAATTTTCAAAAGATTTTGATATCAAAAGATTTTGAAATTAAAAATTTTGAAATTAAAAGACTAGTTCATCAAGGACAGTTCCCATAAGTTTTATGGAGACCTAAAAGTTATTTGCACTTTTAACTTCACTTTTTGCATCTTATCTGACGCTTTATAAATTGCTATTAAGATTTTTATCTGGTTCTATCTGATGCCATTTTCATTTTGTTATTAAATTTTTTTTAAAAAAAAACGTATCTGAAATGTGTAGAGCAATTCAAACCCTTGAACCTTAATAACAAAAATCTGTTTAAATTGTTGTTAATAGGTAAATTTTTGGTCCAAATTATTGCCAACATTTTTGGTCTCGTCTGATTATTGAATCATATGATATGATCAAAAATTGTTTGGTTTGTTCTATTGAGAGTTCGCAAAAAAATGATAAGATAATTTTTTCATAGTTTAATTTCAAGAAATGGTAGGAGAAGAACCGTCACCAGAACTTATCAATTCTTCTTGTTTTTGTGTTCAGTTTTTTTTGGTGTTCTTGTTGTTTTTTCTGTTCAGTGATGTTTGAGAAAATCTATAATTTAGAACAACAGGCTTTAACTGCCCAATCTGCTTATTTGTCTGAGATTTGCTCAGACATTACGAGATAGAGGAGAGAAAAACAACTGAAAAATGGGACTGTTCTGTGATTCTACATCTGAAAAAAAATCACATATGATACGGTTTTATCTCCTGAAAAACGTACAGCGTTTCAAACCCTAGAACCAATTAAACAAAAAAATGTGTTAAATGTGGTCTCAATGGGTAAGTTTCTTGTCCAAAATAATGCTAACATGTTTGATGATACCTTATTTTTGAATCATTTGAGTTTCAATAAGAACTGTCCGCTCTTTTGAGAGTTCGCAAAATCTAATCAGTAAATTTTTTCATAGTTCAACTTCAAGGAAATGTAATAAAAAGAAAATTATGAAAATTTTTTACAAACAAAATATTAAAGCCGGTCAATGAGCTTTCAAAATCAGAGCAGTCAAACAAATACAATGGATTTAAAGAATAGCTAAGGGCTAAAATATTTTTTGCAGTTTAACTGCTTTGTTTATTTTTGATTGTTTTCCTCGCATTTTTTAGTCGTACATATATTATACTCAGGATAAAAACAGGTCTGAATTGCTTTCTATGCTAGTACAAAATAACAAGTGTTATATTTTCAGTTGATTTTGAAGTTAAAAATTTCAAAAGATTTTGATATCAAAAGATTTTGAAATTGAAAATTTTGAAATTAAAAGATTAGTTCATCAAGGACAATTTCATAAGTTTTATGGAGACCTAAAAGTTATTTGCACTTTTAACTTCGCTTTTTGCATTTTATCTGACGCTTTATAAAATGCTATTAAAATTTTTATCTGGTTCTATCTGATGCCATTTTCTTTTTGTTATTATATGTTTAAAAAAACGTATCTGAAATATGTAGAGCGACTCCAGCCCTTGAACCTTATTAACAAAAATCTGTTTAATTTGTTGTTAATAATTAAAATTTTGGTCCAAATTATTGCCAACATTTTTGGTCTCGTCTGATCATTGAATCAAATGATATCATCAAGAATTGTTTGGTTTGTTCTATTGAGAGTTCGCAAAAAAATGATAAGATAATCTTTTCATAGTTTAATTTCAAGAAATCGTAGGGGAAGAATCGTCACCAGAATTTATCATTTCTTCTTGTTTTTGTGTTCAGTTTTTTTTGGTGTTCATGTTGTTTTTTTCTGTTCAGTGTTGTTTGAGAGAATCTATAATTTAGAACAACAGGCTTTAACTGGCCAGTCTGCCTATTTCTCTGAGATTTACTCAGACATTACGCGATAGAGGAGAGAAAAACAATTGAAAAATGGAACTGTTCTATGATTCTACATCTGAAAAAAATTTACATATGATACGGTTTTATCTCCTGAAAAACGTACAGCGTATCAAACCCTAGAACCATATAAACAAAAATGTAATACCTGTGGTGTCAATGGGTACCATGTTTGATGATACCTTATTTTTGAATCATTTAAGTATCAATAACAAATGTCTGCTTTTTTGAGAGTTCGCAAAGTCTAATGAGAAAATTTTTTCATAGTTCAACTTCAAGGAATCGTAATAAAAAGAAATTTTTGAATATTTTTTTCATACAAAATATTAATGCCGGTCAATCAGCTTTCAATATCAGAACAGTCGAAAAAATACAATGGACTTAAAGAAAAGCTAAGGGTTAAAACACTTTTTTGCAGTTTAACTGATTTTCTTATTTTTGATTGTTTTTCTCGCTTTTTGTAGCCGTACATATATAATACTCTGGAAAAAACAGGTCTCAATTGCTTTCTATGCTAGTACAAAATAACAAGTGTAATATTTTCAATTGATTTTGAAATTAAAAATTTCAAAAGATTTTGATAGCAAAAGATTTTGAAATTAAAAATTTTGAAATTAAAAGGCTAGTTCATCAAGGTCAGTTCCCATAAGTTTCATGGAGACCTAAAAGTTATTTGCACTTTTAACTTCGCTTTTTGCATCTTATCTGACGCTTTATAAATTGCTATTAAGATTTTTATCTGGTTCTATCTGATGCCATTTTCATTTTGTTATTAAATGTTTTTTTAAAAAACGTATCTGAAATATGTAGAGCAATTCAAACCCTTGAACCTTAATAACAAAAATCTGTTTAATTTGTTGTTAATAAGTAAATTTTTGGTCCAAAATATTGCCAACATTTTTGGTCTCGTCTGATTATTGAATCATATGATATCATCAAGAATTGTTTGGTTTGTTCTATTGAGAGTTCACAAAAAAATGATAAGATAATCTTTTCATAGTTTAATTTCAAGAAATCGTAGGAGAAGAATCGTCACCAGAATTTATCATTTCTTCTTGTTTTTGTGTTCAGTTTTTTTCGGTGTTCATGTTGTTTTTTTTTCTGTTCAGTGTTGTTTGAGAAAATCTATAATTTAGAACAACAGGCTTTAACTGCCCAATCTGCCTGTTTCTCTGAGATTTACTCAGACATTAGGCGATAGAGCAGAGAAAAACAACTGAAAAATGGAACTGTTCTGTGATTCTACATCTGAAAAAAGTTTACATATGATACGGTTTTATCTCCTGAAAAACGTACAGCGTTTCAAACCCTAGAACCCATTAAACAAAAATGTGTTAAATGTGGTGTCAATGGGTAAGTGTCTTGTCCAAAATAGTGCTAACATGTTTGATGATACCTTATTTTCGAATCATTTGAGTTTCAAAAAGAACTGTCTGCTTTTTTGAGAGTTCGCAAAATCTAATAAATAATTTTTTTCATAATTCAACTTCAAGGAATCGTAATAAAAAGAAATTTTTGAAAACTTTTTACATACAAAGTATTAATGCCGGTCAATGAGCTCTCAAAATCAGAGCAGTCAAACAAATACAATGGATTTAAAGAATAGCTAAGGGTTCAAAGATTTTGTGCAGTTTAACTGTTTTGTTTATTTTTGATTGTTTTCCTCGCATTTTTAGTCGTACATATATTATACTCTGAATAAAAACAGGTCTCAATTGCTTTCTATGCTACTACAAAATAACAAGTGTTATATTTTCAGTTGATTTTGAAGTTAAAAATTTCAAAAGATTTTGATATCAAAAGATTTCGAAATTGAAAATTTTGAAATTAAAAGACTAGTTCATCAAGGACAGTTTCATAAGTTTTATGGAGACCTAAAAGTTATTTGCACTTTTAACTTCGCTTTTTTTCATTTTATCTGACGCTTTATAAAATGCTATTAAAATTTTTATCTGGTTTTATCTGATGCCATTTTGTTTTTGTTATTAAATGTTTTTAAAAAAACGTATCTGAAATATGTAGAGCGATTCAAACCCTTGAACCTTATTAACAAAAATCTGTTTAATTTGTTGTTAATAATTAAATTTTTGGTCCAAAATATTGCCAACATTTTTGGTCTCGTCTGATTATTGAATCATATGATATCATCAAGAATTGTTTGGTTTGTTCTATTGAGAGTTCGCAAAAAAATGATAAGATAATCTTTTCATAGTTTAATTTCAAGAAATCGTAGGGGAAGAATCGTCACCAGAATTTATCATTTCTTCTTGTTTTTGTGTTCAGTTTTTTTTGGTGTTCATGTTGTTTTTTTCTGTTCAGTGTTGTTTGAGAGAATCTATAATTTAGAACAACAGGCTTTAACTGGCCAGTCTGCCTATTTCTCTGAGATTTACTCAGACATTACGCGATAGAGGAGAGAAAAACAATTGAAAAATGGAACTGTTCTATGATTCTACATCTGAAAAAAATTTACATATGATACGGTTTTATCTCCTGAAAAACGTACAGCGTATCAAACCCTAGAACCATATAAACAAAAATGTAATACCTGTGGTGTCAATGGGTACCATGTTTGATGATACCTTATTTTTGAATCATTTAAGTATCAATAACAAATGTCTGCTTTTTTGAGAGTTCGCAAAGTCTAATGACAAAATTTTTTCATAGTTCAACTTCAAGGAATCGTAATAAAAAGAAATTTTTGAATATTTTTTTCATACAAAATATTAATGCCGGTCAATCAGCTTTCAATATCAGAACAGTCGAAAAAATACAATGGACTTAAAGAAAAGCTAAGGGTTAAAACACTTTTTTGCAGTTTAACTGATTTTCTTATTTTTGATTGTTTTTCTCGCTTTTTGTAGCCGTACATATATAATACTCTGGAAAAAACAGGTCTCAATTGCTTTCTATGCTAGTACAAAATAACAAGTGTAATATTTTCAATTGATTTCGAAATTAAAAATTTCAAAAGATTTTGATAGCAAAAGATTTTGAAATTAAAAATTTTGAAATTAAAAGGCTAGTTCATCAAGGTCAGTTCCCATAAGTTTCATGGAGACCTAAAAGTTATTTGCACTTTTAACTTCGCTTTTTGCATCTTATCTGACGCTTTATAAATTGCTATTAAGATTTTTATCTGGTTCTATCTGATGCCATTTTCATTTTGTTATTAAATGTTTTTTTAAAAAACGTATCTGAAATATGTAGAGCAATTCAAACCCTTGAACCTAAATAACAAAAATCTGTTTAATTTGTTGCTAATAAGTAAATTTTTGGTCCAAAATATTGCCAACATTTTTGGTCTCGTCTGATTATTGAATCATATGATATCATCAAGAATTGTTTGGTTTGTTCTATTGAGAGTTCACAAAAAAATGATAAGATAATCTTTTCATAGTTTAATTTCAAGAAATCGTAGGAGAAGAATCGTCACCAGAATTTATCATTTCTTCTTGTTTTTGTGTTCAGTTTTTTTTTGGTGTTCATGTTGTTTTTTTTTCTGTTCAGTGTTGTTTGAGAAAATCTATAATTTAGAACAACAGGCTTTAACTGCCCAATCTGCCTGTTTCTCTGAGATTTACTCAGACATTAGGCGATAGAGCAGAGAAAAACAACTGAAAAATGGAACTGTTCTGTGATTCTACATCTGAAAAAAGTTTACATATGATACGGTTTTATCTCCTGAAAAACGTACAGCGTTTCAAACCCTAGAACCCATTAAACAAAAATGTGTTAAATGTGGTGTCAATGGGTAAGTGTCTTGTCCAAAATAGTGCTAACATGTTTGATGATACCTTATTTTCGAATCATTTGAGTTTCAAAAAGAACTGTCTGCTTTTTTGAGAGTTCGCAAAATCTAATAAATAATTTTTTTCATAATTCAACTTCAAGGAATCGTAATAAAAAGAAATTTTTGAAAACTTTTTACATACAAAGTATTAATGCCGGTCAATGAGCTTTCAAAATCAGAGCAGTCAAACAAATACAATGGATTTAAAGAATAGCTAAGGGTTCAAAGATTTTGTGCAGTTTAACTGTTTTGTTTATTTTTGATTGTTTTCCTCGCATTTTTAGTCGTACATATATTATACTCTGAATAAAAACAGGTCTCAATTGCTTTCTATGCTACTACAAAATAACAAGTGTTATATTTTCAGTTGATTTTGAAGTTAAAAATTTCAAAAGATTTTGATATCAAAAGATTTCGAAATTGAAAATTTTGAAATTAAAAGACTAGTTCATCAAGGACAGTTTCATAAGTTTTATGGAGACCTAAAAGTTATTTGCACTTTTAACTTCGCTTTTTTTCATTTTATCTGACGCTTTATAAAATGCTATTAAAATTTTTATCTGGTTTTATCTGATGCCATTTTGTTTTTGTTATTAAATGTTTTTAAAAAAACGTATCTGAAATATGTAGAGCGATTCAAACCCTTGAACCTTATTAACAAAAATCTGTTTAATTTGTTGTTAATAATTAAAATTTTGGTCCAAATTATTGCCAATATTTTTGGTCTCGTCTGATTATTGAATCATATGATATCATCAAGAATTGTTTGGTTTGTTCTATTGAGAGTTCGCAAAAAATGATAAGATAATTTTTTCATAGTTGAATTTCAAGAAATCATAGGAGAAGAATCGTCACCAGAATTTATCAATTCTTCTAGATTGGGCTCGCAAGTATTATTGTCTTCCCAATATTCGTAAACTGCCGAGGCACGATTCAAGGAACTTAATTTTTGTAATACTGGCAAATGATCAATTGAGTTGAAAGCTTTAGACAGGTCTAGTATAGACAATTAACTGGCTTTTATTCTTTCAATTACATCTAATTCATTGACAAAATTCTTTCATTCGAATGAATAAAGGCGTCCACAGTTAAGTTTTTTCGCGTGCACCACAAAAAATTTTGACTACGCCAGTGTGATAGAAATGGGACTTGACTTCGAAGGATTTTAAACGTCTGCTGTTTTGAGGACAACAGTTACCCGGGTCGCCCATCATACATCTTTCTTTGATTTCATACAAGGTCATATCTGATTTGTATGATTTCCCGGTAATCATACAAGTTTCACACAGAAAAACAACTCAAAGCAACTCCTATCGTAGAAGCTACAACACACACACACACTCAGTATTTTTTGTGATTTGGCGGATATTAACAATTATTCAAATCTAAACATGCAAAAAACACCTCCGCCCAAATTTTTGCAACAATTTTCATGTTCTTCTAGATTTGAGCATCACAGTTGGAAGCAAATTGTCCTGATTAGCCTTGACTTGCGCCCTCGAAACCATCGGAAAACTTTCTTAAGAATCATATATGATTTACTTGATTTTATACAAGAATCATACATGATTTCCTTGAGTTCATACAAGAATCAAACATTATTTCATCAAGTACACAAAATAATCATAAATGATTTCATACACTTTCAGCTGGTAATTGGTGCACAATAACGCCCAATAGTGTCCTATTCCTTTAATTAACGCAAGGATCAGATATGATTTCCTAGGTATCACTCAAGGATCATAGATGATTTCCTAGGTTCCATGCAAGGACCGTACTAGGAAATACGTTATGATTTGTATGACATCATATATTATCCTTGTATGGAACCCGGGAAGTGGCGACCCGGATACATGCATCACATGAGCACAGCTTGAAAAAGATATGAAGATACAGGTCTCGTTATTATTATTAATAGCATGTGTGTGCATATTGAAGCAATCCAAAATCAGCCACATTAAGGTTGGGGTGGGGGCTGAATAGATTGAAAAATTACCTGCGAGTGTTGCTGTTGGGTGGCGTTCCGTCTGGACTGAGCATGATTCCCGAGTCTATCCGGGAGCTGGCAAGGGTGGGTGATTCCGTTTTGGGCCGAGACACAGGTCTGTGTTCTGGACTCATTGGACTGTTTATGAAACTATCAATACCTTCGTAAATTTCCTGCTGTTCGGAGACTAAGTACTTTTTGTACAAGTTGTCAACCTAAAATTTAAAATCTGTACAGATATTAAATTACAGCAAAGTCGATAAATTAATATTTGCAGACTTCTTCAAACTGAAATGGCTGTTGCTCGGACCTCTCAAGTCCTCGGTTACCTGAGCTCATCATATGGATTTTTGATCGTTTTTGAGGTCTGCGAGGAAAAAATATTAAATAGTCAGTGCTTGACTGTTTGTGATAAGAGTCACATTATACTGAGATATGGAGCCGGGAAAGCCTTCCCAGGTTGAGGTCGCAGACCAAAATGACCTCTGACCAAACCATCCGAGACGTGACCTCTGATGATATCTAGACCCTGTAATTTTGTTCTGAAAACACACCGCATGTGATTGACTTGGGCCTGTTTAGAGGTCACTTCCGTCTGGGACCTTGACCGAAGTTTCAAAAACTTGAGATAAACTGATACTGAATGAAATAATAAGAGTAATGTTTGTTAATCACCTGTTCTTTCTCCATGTCTTTAGTAATCACTCCAATTAGGTTGTGTCGTGAGTCGAATATCTGGTGGGTCTTATGATCGAAGTATCCCCCAATGTTGTGCTCCATCAAGTCTGCCCCAAACACTTCCATCGCATAGTTACATCTGATCCCAATTGTCAAATCTATCACCTGTGTTGGAACGACAAAAACAGAAATAAGCATTTATTAATATATTGCTATATTTTTTTTTACGTCAATCACCGAAATTCTGATATTATTGTTTTGTTCGACAAGAAGTGAGGTCCGGATCAAATACATTGGTTTCGCCTATTCTTTTTTATGATTATCAGCCGATTCAAATAGCTCTCAGTAGGCTTTTTCAATGACTTATTTATTTTGCTCTACCTTATACTAATTTATTATTGATGACAGATTAATATTTAGAATTTGATTCAAATTTTGCTGACCTGTTGGCACTCATGCCCTTAATACTTCAAGGGTGTGTTTGAGAAGTTTATTAAAACTATATTGGATAAAGTTCACTTGTTAAAGTTTCTATTGGACAAGGGCAGTTTAAAAGAGCAGACAACAAAATAAGTTCTTATCTTCTTTTTTTCCTAAATAATAAAAGTTGCTAGCTTTCATGACTCCAGCAAAAATTATTCGTACGGCATCTCGTGAAATGAACTGATTCATTCAAGCCATTGCAATATTTGAAGAAAAAACACTTTCAACTGAACTAAATGTGACGACGAATTAGGAATACACAGCAAAAACTACAAAAAAACTACACTTGCATCTAATAAACAATTGGAAATACAAGAAGACCATGATGCGACAAAAAAGAAATGAATTTATTTCAAATAAAATCTTTGAACAGTTTTTGTTAAGACTTCGTAAATTGAATTGAAGAAGGAGTGCCGCAAAGAACTGTCTTGTGTCCCCTACTTGTCAATCTTTACATCAACTCAAAAAGTACTAATTATCAATGCAGCAAGATACATTAAGCAGATCTTAAAACATTATTATGCTCGAATTCTAATTCACAAACCACTAAATCGAAAAATGAATCAAATCTTAAGAACGTTGCTGAAAGTTTTTCTGAACGAACTGTTGCTCAACGTCAAAAATACAATCTTGTAAATTTCAGTAGAACTTTTATTTTTAAAACAAAAACAAAATAATTCTTAATGTCGTTGAACAAAGCCCTGATGAACAACTTCTAGCATCTAATGATAAAGTTGTTGTCACAAATGAAAATCTAAAGCCTTCGTTACTTCTCAATGGTAGCACTATGAAATTAATTATCATACTCAAGAAACATATCAAATAGCCAATCCAGACTAGTTCTGATCGCAACTCAAGACTGCTAACTTCACAACTATAGAGAAAAAAAACAAACCATCCACTGCGCGTCAAATGAATAGGTATCGTTCTATTCAATTTTTTTCCCAAAATTTAGAAAAGACCAAAAAACTTACAACAATCTTCAGTCTCTAGATTTCCAAAAAAAAATGCAACTCCAGAGGGCAGGAGTTCATACTCCATTGCCATGCAAAAACTCAGTTTCCACAGAAAAAAATTAATTTTGAAACAGTACGCTTTGCTAATAAATACAGTAAACTTTTCGCCCTCAAAGCGCAAGCCAAAAAACGCAAAAAAGCAGCATTCATTCATTTCAAAATATAATTTTGAGGTTTAATGGGCTCTACTAAGGTTGTTGTTTGGTCCTAAAAATGAAACTAAATTTATGGTTATTACTAGTTCTGATAATAGTAAAACCAATTGATTAAACTTGACTTCAACACTTTTGTTCAAATAAATAAGTCTCACTGTAAAACATTCGTACAACTTAGTGTTTTCTCTCATTCTCTCTCTCTCTCTCTCTATATATATATATATATATATATATATATATATATAGATATATATATGCATATATATACATACA
>NC_134476.1:24301846-24354337 GCF_964194025.1 Convolutriloba macropyga | reverse complement strand
GACTTCCTGTTTTGAGTAATTTAAGAGGCTTATTAGGAGTTGGAAGCAATTTTGGTGGCCTATAAAGTTGGCGCTTTTGGTGGCCAATAACCGCTAAGTTTTGAATCAAAATTTTTCTGATCTATTCTGTTTTTGCCCTCCAGCTCAGTGGGCATATAACTTTTATGGGCCCCAGGCGCTGATGCTATTTTTACATAGTAACGTACTATATAAGAATACATAATTTGTAATGAGGTATACAAAAAACACTGGCGGGGGAGGGTGAATCGAAATAGATCTTAATTCTCTACAGAATTGCGATGTCTTGGTGTTCATCAAATAAGTTTGAAGAAATGATGTTGAATTGTTCTCATACGACGTTTGTGACAGTCATATTGCTCCTGTGGTCTTTTTACTGTAATACTGTAATTTTTCGTTTGACCTTTTTTTTGTCTGACGTTAAACTTTTTGTGCTCAAAAACGAATAAACAGTTAAAACCCTTAGAAAATTAAGTGGCTGAGTGGCTCTTTTAGAGCGATACGTCTCATTAGTCTCTAAGTATGTATTCCACCAAACTGTTTCGAGCAGACATAATTTCAGTAAAAGAAGGATTACTTGATTGTTGGTAATATCCCTCAATAAAAGTATCACTAACTGACATAAACAACTGAAAGAACTTTTACACTAAGTCAAATGTACTTTAATTATTAGCTCAATCAAAAATGTTCACAAATAGAATATTAAACAGCTGACTTTTGGTGCTATCGTGACTTATCAGATTAAACACCACCTGACTAAGATCTTGCCGTACAATTGATCAACTCTTGCGCGAAAAAGTTTATCATCTCTTAAACGATAGATTCCCTACTTACAAGATCATAGACAGGACAATTTCTGTCCATTGTTAAAAATTTTATTAGGTCTTGTAGGAGCTTATAGGGTCTTATACGGCTTATAAGTGTCTGATGAAAAATGATGAGTTAAAAAATTAGAATTAACAAAAATTGGAATATTTTTACATTAAATGCGCGGTAAATTGAGAACGGGACCGCATGAATTTAGGTATGGACCAGACTCAGGTATGGGCCAAACGGAACGACGCGACTCGAAATTTGTTGAGACACAGTCCGTCTGACCCATAACTATCTGGGGTCCCCAGGCCTAGACCTCGACTTATGAAAAGACTTTAAAAGTCTAGTAGGGGGGGGGGGGGCAATATTGACTATAATTACACGGTCGAGGTTCCTAGTTAAAGTCGAGCTAATATCTTTTCATGGGTCGAGCTAAAGTCTTTTCATAACGAAGAAAGCCCAGCTAAGGTCTTTTAATGGGTCCACCATTAGTCTTTTAATAACCAGCAAAGTCGAGTTAAGGTCTTTTCATGGGTCCACCATTAGTCTTTTCATAAGTCTGCTTTTTTCAAAATTCAAAATGCTTTAAATTTTTTTCCTGCTTCTCTACATACAGAAGCAGAACCGGAGCAAAACTAAATAGTTTTGCACCAGAGCAGTCCAACATAAGAATCAGTTGAAAATCTGCCAAAAGCCTTAAGAGTTTTGTCAAATCTTAAGATAAAGATTTTATGCAGATTGAGTATATTACCACATTACTTGATTCAACGAAGCCAGCTAGCTTAAAAGTATTGGTCTTAGTCCCATTAGCCATGAAAAAAATTCTGCGTTATTCAGTTTGTTTTCCTTTCCAAAATAATGAGCTAGCTTTTTTAAAACAAGGCAGGTTTTTGAGGTGTTTGTGGTTCTTTTGAATCGTAAAAGGTGCAAGATCATATATGCTGACTACGTTATATGCAATGTTGCACATAAATCGTTAATGGCAAAAAATCAGACTTATGAAAAGACTAAAGATGGACGCATGAAAAGACTTTAACTCGACTTTGTTTGCAAACATTGTGTCGAGCTTAAGTCCAGCACAAACTTCGGGCCCAGCTAAAGTCTTTTGCGAAAAATCTGAGTCGAGCTAAAGTCCAGAATGTCTTAAAGTCCAGCTAAAGTCTTTTCATACCTCAAATGAGTCCAGTATGGTCTTTTCATAGCACATTTTGGTCGAGCATTGTCTTTTCATGATTCGAGGTCTAGACCTGGGTCGCAGGCCACTCCTAAGAAGTGCTGACCTGATCTTACGCGACAAAAATTTTTATCAATATAATACGCAGTTGCATTAGAACTTACACAACAAAAATTTTGGAATCAATTGGAGCAATTTGTCCAACGTTTGCCGGTGATGCCAGCAAAGCTTCTCTCTTAAAGCAATTCTTGGTCGGAAAATCATTCGCAAACTCTCTCAAGCTGTGATTGCAAGTTGCTCGCCTACGCCTAGTGTATTCTCCGAAGACACTCTCACGCAGACGCAAAACAAAAATAAATACATTGAGAATGAAAATTCTGAATGGTCAAAATCTCTGCAAGAAACACTGCCGAGTTACCAGTACGGTGGAAAAAACGATGGCCTTGAGAACATGCTTGAACACGTGCAAAATGGTGCTGAAGAACCTATTGCACATGAAAGGCCAATCCTTGTGGTGGTTAATTATATTATTAACTACGGAAACTTAACCATCAATCAAGCAAGGTCTGTGAGGTTAAAGTTAAGTTGAACAAAAATGGGGAGATAGACCATCTTTAATGGGGAGATAGTAATTTTTTCTTTTTCGGAAATTACACTTTGTCTTTGAAATTTCGAATGCATAATTTTGAAACATTCAACTCAAAATATTTTTTTTTTGCCAAATGTTCGGCGAAGGTTCTGGAGACTCCAAAAATATCTAGACGCAAGCAGCAAAAGCTTGAACAGAATTGATTTAGTAACATCGTTTTCATCATTTGGTTGGTAGCATCGGTTCTTTCAGTTAGCGTACATTAAATTGCTTGAAAGCCTGGCAATTGCTTAAAGTATTATTTACATTAATAAGTATATTATTATCATTTTTGCCAACCACAAAGCATGTGTATCTAAATCTTTCTTGAAATCGAGTATGGACAGTATGAAATCATATATGATCCTTGTATGAAGTCGAAGAAACCTCAACCCGGGGTTTTATTTTACTTCAACCCGGCAAGAAATCTTTGACACATTTGGTTTGTGAAACGCAAGAATTCGAAATGCTAGGTCATGTGTGTTTTGTAACGTTAGACAAATGCTGCAGTTTTTAACCTTAGTATGTCATTTAAGCCGATGCCATCAAACATCCGATATTCAGACACAGACAACGTGGCAACAATAGATCCGTCATTTCCACATCCATTAAAAACCAGAAACAATCACAGAATACAAAAACAGCAAAAGCAACATTAGAAGCAGCAGTACCAGGAATAGTTGCTTTCCGATTAACCTTTTGAATAAATTGAAACTTAAATTGGATTTTGAATATATATTGGGAGGCGCTGAAAATTTTTTTGGTAAGACATGCACTAGAAAAGATCAGTTTTAATACGAGAACTGAAGCGGAAAATAGTGGAAACACGCCCAGCCTGAAAAGTTGACCATAAGAAATGTCTAAAAAAATCGAGGCGGCGCGGGGGGCGATTAAGAGCACAAAAATTCATAATCTTTTCATGACCCAAAATCTTTCCATAAGTCTACCCATGGTCTTTGTTAGCTAATAAAAAAAGATCACGGCATTTTGAAGCCAAATATTGGCCGACCAAGGCCTTCTCATAAATCTAATCAGAATCTTTTGATATGCAATAACGTTCGACCACGGTCTTTAAATGCTCAATATCAGTCACGCTTTTTCCTGACTAACATTGGTCGAACACTGTCCTCAAATGCTCAATATCAACCACGGTTTTCAATATCAAACATTGGTGGACCACGGTCTTTTAATGCTCAATATCAACCACGGTGTTTCATATATAACATTGGTTGACCACGGTCCTTAAACGCTCAATATTAACCACTGTTTTTCATACCTAACATTGGTCGGCCAATGTCTTGAAATGCTCAATATCAACAACAGTATTTCTTATGGAACATTGGTCGACCACAGTCTCCAAATCCTCAATATCAACCACGTTTTTCCATATCTAACATTGGTCGACAGCGGACTTCAAATGATCAAAATCAACCAAGCTTTTTCATATCTGACATGGGCCGACCACGGTCTTTAATTTCTCAGTATCACATACAGTTTTCATTTCCAACCTTGGTCGACCAGGGTTTTTCATATCTAACATTGGTCGACCAGGGTTTTTCATATCTAACATTGGTCGACTAGGATTTTTCATATCTAACATTCGTCAAACAGGGTTTTCCGAATCGAACATTGGTTGAGTGGGGTTTTCCAGATCTAATATTGGACGACCGGGATTTTTCATAACTATTATTGGTCGACAACGGTCTTTAAATGTTCAATATCAACCATAGTTTTGCATAACTGACATTAGTCGACCACTGTCCTTAAATGTTCAATATGAACCACGGTTTTTCATATCAAACAATGGTGGATCACGGTCTTTAAATGCTCAATATCAACCAAACTTTTTTCATACCTAACATTGGTTGACCAGGAATTTTCATAATTAACATTGGTTGACCATAATCTCTAAATGCTCAATATCAACCACGCTATTCATATCTAATATGGTCGACCACGGTCCTTAATTGTCCAATATCAACAACGATTGTTTCATATCTAGCCTTGGTTGACCACGGTCTTTAAATGCTCAATATTAATCACGGTTATTAATATCCAACATCGGTTGATCGGTCTTCAAATGCTAAATATCAACCAAGTTTCTTCATATCTAAACTTGGTCGGCCATGATCTTTAATTCATCTATATCAACCACGGTTTTCAAGTCCAACATTGCTCGATCAGGGTTTTTCATATCTAACGTTGGTCGAGCAGGGTTTTTCAGATCTAACATTGGTCTACCAGGCTTTCATATCTATAATTGGTCGACCACGGTCTTTAAATGCTCAATATTAATCACGGTTATTAATATCCAACATCGGTTGATCGGTCTTCAAATGCTAAATATCAACCAAGTTTCTTCATATCTAAACTTGGTCGGCCATGATCTTTAATTCATCTATATCAACCACGGTTTTCAAGTCCAACATTGCTCGATCAGGGTTTTTCATATCTAACGTTGGTCGAGCAGGGTTTTTCAGATCTAACATTGGTCTACCAGGCTTTCATATCTATAATTGGTCGACCACGGTCTTCAAATGCTCAAATTCAACCGCGGTTCTGATATCTAACACTGGTCGACTAGGGTTTTTCATATCTAAGATTGGTCAACCAGGTTTTTTCGTCGTGTCGAACATTGATCGATCAGGATTTTTCAGATCTGATATTGGTTGACTATGATTTTTCATTTCAAACACTGATCGAACAGGGCTCTAAATTCTCAATATCAGCCACGGTTTTCAATAACTAACGTTGGACGACTACGGTCTTTAAATGCTCAATAGCAACCACGGTTTTTATATCTAGCATTGGTTGACCACGGTCTTCAAATGCTCAATATCAATCACATTTCTTCTAATCCAACATTGGTTGACAACGGTCTTTAACTGCTCAATATCAACCACGTTTTTTCATTTCCAACATTGGTCGATCAAAGTTTTCATATCTAAAGTTGCTAGATCAGGGTTTTTCAAATCTAATATTGGGTCGACAAGGGTTTTTCAATTCTAATTTTGGTCGGACAGGATTTTTGATATCTAACTTCGGTCGACCAGGATTTTTCATACACAATTGTAGTCCACCAATTCCTTGTGATGACCAATTCCTTGAGTCTATCTTATAGTTTTCTGATGGCCAATGATGGTCAGTCAAACACGGCCTTCTTATAGGACAATCGAAAGTGGATTCAAGTTTTTAAATTTCATCAGTTTATCTGGTAAATAGGCCAATTGAGAAGAAAAGATAAAAAGATCTTTTCCATTTTTGCCTCCCAGTACGTTATGCGCCCAACAGTTACAGAGCACGTGTCTTTACAAAGTATATCATTATTATTAGTCGTGAAGCGATAGCGGCTTTTATTGGGGACATCGTGGTCCTTTTTAATTTGTCGTCTCCATCGATGACTCTGACGATCTGACTTCTTAGAATTGACTTTTTCAACAACTTCAGTGACTTCTACTGCATTGCAGTTATAATTTGAGTGCGCGACGTCAATTCTGTTTTTAAGTCAATTGCGTGACTGACCTCTTTCAAAAAATCACTTCTGAACTTGCTTATGGAACTTTAAATTTTATGAACATTTAGTAATTAAAGGTCAATAGTAAGCAAATAAGTAGTGCCAAACGTATATACCCTAATTGTTGAGTATTAGAGTCTTGAGTTTTTGATTTCGAATATAAATTTTGAAAAACCCTATTAGGGTTTTCCCCTTATAGAGCTTATGTGTCATAAAATTGACGTTCCGAATCCCAAAAAATATAGTGGTCTAGTTGTTGTTTTGAGAAGAACTACAACTTGAACATTTTTTTGCATAGTGCATCCTGAAAAAGAAAACAAAAATTTAACTACATTTTTGAACACGGAAATTATTGGTCGACCCGTTTCGATTGATTCAAAAAGTCTGGTGGTCAATTAACGGACTGGTGGTTGATATTTCTATCTTATTTCTTTAGTTTTTTCATTTCATAGTTTGCCACAAGCGTCTATCGCGGCTTTTTTCCGGCAAATTATCGGATGTGTTCTGAAAAAATAGCACGCGCTTCTTGGGGGTGCAAAGGATATGCATCCACTAAGCTGGTGGGGCAGAAACGGAAATAAATCCGAAAGAGTTTCTGCATATTTCTGCACCACTGCAATAAAGAAATCTAACATACAAAAAGTTAAGTCAGGTGGCATAAATAAATCATCAATAAATCGAGTCTGTGGTTGCTAAGAAGAATGTGATTAAAGCGTAAAAACTTTTATCCTAAAGTTCACGTAAGTTTACCAAAATAGAATTTAGGTAAATTTTGACCCTAAAAAGTTGAATAAACTTAACTAAAGTTAAGTGAAAATGAAAAATCTTTATTTTAACAGTACCTTTACTTCAAGTTACCATAACTCAGTTCAAAATAAAATGCCTTAATATTGTTTACTGTCAGTTATATTTTCACGTTGTAGTTGTTGTTTTGAGAAAAACTACAGTTTAAAAATTTTCTTGCATACTGCATTCTGGAAAAGAAAACAAAAATGCAACTACCTTTTTAAAACTCGGAAAATATCGGTCAATCCATTTTGGTTAATACATACTCGACCTGTACCGTTGAAGTTAGCAGAAACATCTCTCAACCCTTATGTTGGTTGACGCCGGTTTTTTATAAATCGGCATTTGAACTAGTATAAATAAAAAACGGGCAGCCATGACCCAAAAGCTTTCCATAAGTCTACACATGGTCTTTGTTTGCTAATAAAACATCATCACGGCATTTTGAACCTAAATATTGGCCAACCAAGGCCTTCTCAAAAATCTAATCAGAATCTTTTGATATCCAATTACGTTTGACCACGGTCTTTAAATGCTCAATATCAGCCACGGTTTTTCCTAACTAACATTGGTCAAACACTGTCCACAAATGCTCAATATCAACCACAGTTTTCCAAATCAAACATTTGTGGACCACGGTTTTTGAATGCTCAATATCAATCAGCGGGTTTCGTATTTAACATTGCTCGGCCACCGTCTTTAAATGCTCGATATCAACCACGGTTTTTCTTAAATAACATTGGTCGGCCACAATCCTTAACTGCTCAATATCAACCAGGGTTTTTCATACCTAACATTGGTCGGCCAATGTCTTGAATTGCTCAATATCAACCACAGTATTTCATATCGCACATTGGTCGACCAGGGTTTTTCATAGCTAATATTGATCGATCACACTCTCCAAATGCCCAATATCAACCACGTTTTTCCTTATCTAACATTGGAGTCAATGTTGACTTCCAACGAAAGACTTGAAGACTTTATTTGTTTATATAAATAAAGACTGAAATACTCAACCCTGATTGGTTGAAAAAGGGAAAATACCTTTCCTTAAATGTTTATCTGTTTTTCCTTTATCCCTTTTCACTTTACACGTTAGTCGGTACTAGTCACAGACCTGATGTAATAATAAATTATATTTCTCTCTCTCTACTCCGCTCGTGTTTAATATTGAGATATACGTTAGACTTTAGCATTGGGGCCCGTGCACTGTCTACTGAAGCTCAGAAAGAAGAGTAACAGACTAGAGATCTAGAACTTTAGTTAATCAGGTAAGCCTTAAGAGTATACCATATTCTTGAGACAACCATAATACAGTTCCAGAAGTAGCCTATAAAAAGGTAAGCTCAGTACACGTCTTAACATTGGTCGACAGCGGACTTCAAATAATCATTATCAACCACGGTTTTTCATATCTGACTTTGGCCGACCACTGTCTTTAAATGCTCAATGTCAATTACGGTTTTTCATAATGAACATTAGTCGACCACAATCTTTAAATGCTCAAAGTCAACCACGGTTTTTTTATATCTGACATGGGCCAACCACGGTCTTTTATTTCTCAATATCACATACGGTTTTCATTTCCAACATTGCTTGACCAGGGTTTTTGATATCTGACATTGGTCGACCAGTGTTTTTTTCGTATCTAACATTGGTCGAGCAAAAATTTTCAGATCTAATTTTGGTCGACCAGTATTTTTAGTATCTAACGTTGGTCAAACATGGTCTTTAAATGCTCAATATTAACCACGATTTTCAAATCCATCATTGATCGATCAGGTTTTTTCATATCTTACATTGTTCGAACAGGGTTCTTTGTATCGGAAATTGGTTGAGTGGGCCTTTCCGGATCTAATATTGGACGACCAGGATTTTTCTTAGCTAGCATTTGTCGACGACAGTCTTTAAATGATCAATATCGACCACAACTTTTCATAACTAATATTGGTCGACCACTGTCCTTTAATGATCAATATAAACCACGGTTTTTCGTTTCAAACATTGGTGAACCACGGTCTTTAAATGCTCATTATCAGACGTTTTTCATATCTATTATTTGTCGACCAATGTCCTGAAATGCTCAATATCAGCCACGTTTTTCATATCTAAACTTGGTCGACCACTCTTTTTAAATGTTCAATATAAACCACGGTTTTTCATATCAAACATTGGTGGAACACGGTCTGTAAATGCTCATCATCAGACGTTTTTCATATCTATTATTTGTCGACCAATGTCTTGAAATGCTCAATATCAACCACGGTTTTATCAATTCCAACATTGGTCGATCAGAGTTTTTATAACTGAAATTGTTCGAACAGGATTTTTCATATCTAACATTGGTCGACCAGAGTTTTTGATATCTAACTTCGGTCCACCAGAGTTTTTCATATCTAACATTGGTCGACCAGGGTTTTTCATACACAATTGTAGTCCACCAATTCCTTGTGATGACCAATTCCTTGAAGCTAACATATAGTCTTCTGATGGCCAATGATGGTCAGTCAAACACGGCCTTCTTATAGGACAATCGAAAGTGGATTCAAGTTTTTAACTTTTATCAGTTTATCTGGTAAATGGGCCAAATGAGAAGAAAAGATGAAAAGTGGATCTTTTCCATTCTTACCTCCCAGTACGTTATGCGCCCAACAGTTACAGAGCACGTGTTTTTACAAAGTAAATCATTATTAATAATCGTGAAGCGATAGCGGCTATTATTGGGGACATCGTGGTCTTTTTTAATTCGTCGTCTCCATCGATGATTCTGACGACCTGACTTCTTAGAATTGACTTTTTCAACGACTTCAGTGACTTCTACTGCTTTGCAGTTATAATTTGAGTGCGCGACGTCATTTCTGCTTTTAGGTCAATTGCGTGACTTACCTCACTAAAAAAATGACCTCTGAACTTAATTGTGGAACTTTAAATTTTATGAACATTTACTAATTAAAGGTCAATATTATGCATATATTTAGTGCCAAACGTATATGCCCTAATTCTTGAGTATTAGAGTCTTGAGTTTTTGATTTCGAATATAAATTTTGAAAAACCCTATTAGGGTTTTCCCCTTATAGAGCTTATGTGTCATAAAATTGACGTTTCGAATCTATCCCAAAAAGTCTAGTGGTCTAGTTGTTGTTTTTAGAAGAACTACAACTTGAAAGTTTTCTTGCATAGTGCATTCTGGAAAAGAAAACAAAAACATAACTACGTTTTTAAAACCGGAAAATATCGGTCGACCCGTTTTGGTCTATACATGGTCGACCTGGACCGTTGAAGATAGCGGAAACATCTCTTAACCCCTATATCGGTTGACGCCGGTTTTTCATAAATGGACGTTTGAACTAGTATAAAGAAGAAACGGGCGGCGATAAAAATAGAAGAATTTCACTTATTCGCTGAACTTCAGCAGACATCAGCTGGGTTTCCTATCAAATGTTGAGGCTTGCTCTTCATTTTTTCCATAACAATTAATGCGCTGAAATTTGTTGATTTCTAAAACTAGGAAAGACAGTTCTCATTGTGATTGCAATTTTATAAACAAAAGTAAATGCAAATTTATCCAAAGTCAGGAAAATTTAGAATACTGAAACAAAAGATATCTCATATTGGAAAGGAATTTTTCCATGCCCAGATACCAATCTACAAAATCATCAGACCACAAACAACACCTCACAAAGTTTTGAGGATTCGACTGAAAGCCTCGCTTCAAAGTCCAAAGGATCCATCAAGGGAACTTTCAAACGCAGTTTGTTCACTAGAAAGCCAAACTCAACTAAATCATTCAGTATAGATAATGTAAAATTTAATGGGCAGTAAGAATTTCTTGTTATTTCTGCTTTTGTTCCCTAATTGTATTATGTATTTAGTTTTTAATACGAAAATAAAAAAGTTTTCAATACAGATCTTTTCAAAACAGTAAATACCAGAGAAAAACATAAGCATAACCCTTTGTTTTACCTTCAGAGGTAAAAGTTCCAGTAGTGCCTCCATAAAATTGTCCAGCTTTTCATCAGAGTTTAATTTTTCTCTTGAGAGAGTATCTACAGAGTCAGATCGAAGTCCCTGAGTACGCTTACTCTGGCAATACTAAAGCCATGGGAATGTTATCCGGATAAATTTGTTTTGTTCACGAAAGGCGAATAGAGACATAATGTGGTTGTTAAATTTCCCCGGAAAAACTTGAAGTCATTACTGTAGTCGCGAGTGTCTGTTTGTTTTCACGCATTTTTAAAACCCTTTTGATATAGTTTTGAGCAACTGTTATCAGGCTTGACTTCTTGATTATGGCTTGAGTAGTAAGAAACCAGTACACCCTAGGCCACTTTTTGGCTCTTTTCCCCCAAACATGTTCGATCATGCGCGCAGATGGAAAGTTCTTGGCAATTATTCCGTGTATGTTAGGGTTGTTGCCTGAATATGTAATAGACTTACCTTAACTCCATTTTGAAGAAGACAGGTTTATTTGCCTGGTTTATAAGGAGTATTTACAGAAAATTGTAAACTGTAGAGAAAACTGTTTTTAAGCACGTTCAGAGAACAAATGGCTATGGGGCTAGCGTACAATGCGGGTAATGGAGTGGATATATCCCATGAGGATAATAGGGTACAACTTTTACATGGGAATAATAGGTTTTTAGTGGTTACATGTAGAGACGCTACTTGGTAAGTTTCGGAAGTCGATAATTACATTCTACTTATTGCATGCAGATAATAGGGTATAGTTTTACCATACGGATAAAGCGCGTAGAAATGATTCTCTGCAAGCAAGTAAAAGAGCAAAGTTTTGAATCAGGATAGAACGGAAGAGAATTGCATGTGGGTATTAAAGCAAAAAAATTTGCCATGGGGATAAAAGTGTATAGACTTCAACCTTTGCATTTGTGTAATCGGTTGAAGATTTGAATGGGTTTAATAAAGTAAAACGTTGCATGTTATATAAAGGTTATAAGTTTGCCTTTGTGATAGTAAGATATAGGTTTGACTATCTGAAAGATGAAATTAAGATCAGAAAAAAATAGTAGGATTCAGAATTTTATCGGGGTTAACAGGATTGACAAATGTCATTATTAGATTGTGGTATAATTTTGAAAATCTGCGAGAATTTACAAAGAGGAAAAAACTTTGAATATCTGCAAGCTCTAAAAAAGATGAAGATTAGAATCAAGAATGTTGGATTTTGTAACTCATGGAGACAAAAGTGTATAGATTCCAATATATGCACTCAAGTAAAAAAGTGAAGACTTGAATCGTGATAATAGCGTGTAGTATCACATGATACATATAAAGTAATTTTCGCCGTGCAGATTTTAGCTTTTAGATTGGATTATATGCAATTGGAGTGGGGCAAACAGGTTGAAGATTTGAATTGGAATAATACGAGTAGTATTGAGTGGGGATTAAAGGAAGGTTTTATCAAGATACTGTTGTATAGATTTCAATAACTGCAAGTATTTAATATAAGTGACCATTTGAATCGCTATGGTAGAGCCCAGTTTTGCATGGAGGATAATAGGGTATAGTGTTGCCATTAGAGTAAAATAAAAGCGCCAGATAAAACTAAAGTTCAGACACTGGTGAATACTAATTAAAAAACTATTTTGAAGTGTATTAGTTTTTGTGATATAAAGAAAAAAAGGGTCGTCAAAGGTCAATTGTACATCTTTATTTCCTCCTGATGTAAAAGTTCTAGGGAAAATTTTCTTAGGGAAAAGTTGTTCCATTAGTGAAAACTAACACAAAACTGTTTTGAAAAACATCAATTTTGCTCACATATCATATATATGAGTCATCAAATGTTAATTGTCCATCTTTTTTTCCTCTTAATGTACAAGTCCCAGAGAAAATTTCCTAAGGAAAAGCTGTTCCTTTGGTTAAAACTAATACAAAACTACTTTGAAAACATCAATTTTGCTCTTATAACGGACTTATGAGTCATCAAAGGTCAACTAAACATCATTTTTTCCCTCTAAATGTACAAGTTCTAGAGAAAAACTTCTTAAGGAAAACTTGTTCCATCAGTGAAAACTAACAAAAAACTATTTTAAAAAACATTAATTTTGCTCTCATAACATTTTTATGAGTCATCCATGGTCAATTGTACATCATTTTTTCCTCTAAATGTACAACTTCTGGAGAAAAATTTTTTAGGGAAAATTTTTTTTTATTACTGAAAAACTAACACAAAACTACTTTGAAAAACATCAATTTTGCTCACATAACATATATATGAGTCATCAAAGGTCAATTGAACATCATTTTTTTCTTCTTTATGTACAAGTCCAAGAAAAAAATTTCTTAAGAAAAAGTTGTTCAATTAGTGAGAACTAGCATAAAACTACTTTGAAAAACGTCAGTTTTGCTCACATATCATTTATATGAGTAATCAAAGGTCAATTGTACATCATTTTTTCCCTCTAAATGTACAAGTTCTGGAGAAAAATTTCTTAAGGAAAAGTTGTTCCCTTAGTGGAAACTAACACAAAACTGCTTTGAAAAACATCAATTTTGCTCACATATCATATATATGAGTCATCAAAGGTTATTTGTCCATCTTTTTTTCCTCTTAATGTACAAGTCCTGGAGAAAAATGTCTTGAGAAGTTGTTAAATTAGTAAAAGATAACACAAAACCACTTTTAAAAAACTTAAATAAAGCTCACAAAAATTATATATGAGTCAGCACAGGTCAATTGTAAATCATTTTTTCCCTCTCAATGTACAAGTTCTAGAGAAAAACTTCGAAAGCAAAAGTTGTTTAGTTAGTGAAAAATAACCGAGAAATTTTTTAGGAAAACCTTAATACTGCTCACATAAAGTATATATGAGTAATCAAATGTCATATGTACACCAATTTTTCCTCTTAATGTACAAATCATAGAGTACAATTTCCTATGTAAAAAATGTTTATTTGTGAAAGTTGACACGAAACTACTTTTAAAAAACCTAAATAAAGCTCACATTAACTATGTATGAGTAAGCACAGGTCATTTGTACATAAATTTTCCCCTATTAATGTAGAAGTAACAGAGAAAGATTTCTAAAGAAAAAGTTGTTTAATTAGTGAAAAGTATCTCAGAATACTTCAGGAAAAACCCCGAATACTGCTCACATAAAGTATATAAGAGTCATCAAAGTCATAGGTACATCATTTTTTCCTTCTCAATGTACAAGTCATAGAGAAAAATTACTTGAGAGAAATTTGTTCTATTAGTCAAAACAAACACAAAATTACTTTGAAAAACATCAATTGCGCTCACTTAAAGAAAAATTGAGTCATCAAAGGTCATTTTTTTCTCTTAACGTACAAGTCATAGAGATAAATTTCTTAGGGAAAACTTGCTCAATTAGTGAAAATTAACACGAAAATGTTCTAAAAAATATAATTTTGGCTAACATAATTGATATATGAGTCATCAAATGTAACTTGCATATCTTTTTTCTTTTTAAGGTTCAAGTCACAGAGATAAGTTTCAACAATTTTTCAACAATTTCAATAAAGAGTCAACATTTTGCTCACATAACAAATGCATGAGTCAACAAAGGTCATTTGTACATTATTTTTTACCTCTTAACTTCCAAATATAGTAAAAAAATTTTTTTGTTTGAGGTTGTTTCTTTAGTAAAAACTACCAATAATGTACTTAAAATGTCCGTTGCGTCCATACAAAATATATATGAGTCCCGAAAGGTCAATTGTACGTCAATTTTTTCCTGTTAAATTACAAGTTCAAGAGAGAAAATTGTTTTGTAGTTAAAACTAAAACAATACTTAGAAAAGTATCAATTTTGTTTACATTTATTATAAATGAGTCATCAAAATTTGCTTGTATATCGACTTTCGTAAATGAACAAGACCACAACAAAAAATTCTCTTGTAAAAATTCTTTCATGTGTTGAAAATTATTCAAAAATTTTTAGATATATTTTTTTTGGGTGAAAATTAACAAATTTAATCTAAAATGTCTGTGTTCGTCCTAAATTTATGTGAGAGTCATCATAAGTACATCGTTTTTCTCTTAGCTTACTACTTACAGTGCAAAAATTTTTCTAACAAGTTGTTTTTTATCTGAAAGATAATACAAGAAACCTAAAATTATATCAATTTTGTTCAAAAAAGGTAAACATGAGTATATGTGTTATAAAGGCTCAAATGTACATCATTTCTTTCTTCTTAATGAACACGCCCTGGAGAAAAGTACAACTGAAAAAATACATACATTTCTGAAATATAATACAAGATTACTTTAAAATGTATTAGTTTGTGTCATAAAGAATATAAACGAGTCATCAAATGTCTGTTGTACATTGTTTTCCTTCCTCTTAATGTTCAATTGACAGTGAAAAGTTCATCAAGTAAAAAACTCCTTCATTGGTGAAAATTAACAAAAACTTACTTTACGTTGCTTTAGTTCTTTTCATATAAAGTATGTTCGAGTCAGCAAACGTCAATGTTCATAATTTTACTCCACTTGAGTTACAAGTATTGGAGAACGCTCTTTCTTTAAAAGGTTTTTTGTAAGGTAAAACTCATCCAAAACTACTTTAAACTGTACGCAGACTAAATAGAAGACTCATTTTTTTCCTTCATAACATACAAATCTCAGAGAGAATCCTTCAGAAACAAAATTTTCAAGAAAATCTCGATCAATCAGCAAAAACTAACGGAAAAATACTCAAAATAGTATCAATTTTGTTCACGAAAAAATGAATTAGTACTTAAAAGTCAAATTTAAATCATTTCTCTTCTTCTTAATGTACCCAGAGATTAGATATTTTAAAAAAACTTGCTTCATTAGTGAAAACTAACACACAAACAACCTGAAATGTATTAGTGTCGGTAATGTAAAATATATATGCGTCATCAAAATGCGTAATTGTACGTCATTTTTATTCCGCTCAATCTACATGTCCCAGAGAGATATTTCCTAAGTAAAAGTTGATTCATGCGGAAAAAATTAGTTTAAATTTATTTCAAAATGAAGCTCGGTCTTATAAACCATAAATGAGTAATCACTAGTAAACAAAAAAATCACCTAATATGTTTCAAGGTACACGCATTAGAGTGAAATTTACTCAATAGAAGTTAGTTTTCTTAAGATGGTAGAAAACTAAGATGGTTTCTAAGGGGTGAAATTTACTTCAATGAAAGTTAGGTTTCAAAGGAACATCTATTTTATGCACTAACATTACGTAGGGTTCATTAGGGCTCAGAAGCACACTATCTCAGCTCATATAAATTACAGTAGTACAGAACTTTTTGTAAAAAACTTTTTTTGGAAAGTTGTTTCGAAAGTAAATTCCTCAACGGAAACTTTAAAAAAATTAATTTCGTGCTCATTGTCGAGAAACAGATGTTCGATTGTTTATAGTTTCATATCTCTCAAGCTAGAAGTGTTATACCAAAGTACACCTAATTATAATTTCTTATAGGTAAATCCCTATCCCGAAACATTCAAAGGAGCTTCAATTTCAAGCTGATACACTTTTTTGGGTGATCAAAACTTAATTGTACCTCGCTTGATAACTCTTTAGTAGATAATTTTACGTTAAAGAAATCTCCATTAGGTTTAAAAAAATCGAATCGATTGTACATATAAAAACACAAATTGTTTGTTATAGGCGTAGCACAGCAATTTTTTTGTTATTAAGATTTGTATCATGGATATTTAAGTAGATAATTTATACAAAACTGAACCAGGAATAATTGACATAAGTAACTAAAATAGTTAAATTGATTGCACAATCTCTTTTTTATACTTAATCCATGAAGTTCTCCGAACAATACTACAATACAGAAGCTTTAATTCTTCAGTTTTATCAACATTGTCTACAAGCGCTGATCCAAAGTATTCAAAGATCAACCGTAATTGTAATTTTTTTGAAGAGTGGGAACTCACACCATAATGTGTTAATGATTACTATGTATGAGTTGGAATTAACCGATGTACGCCTTACTCAGTGTTAATTTTTTTTGTATAAGTATCTAGAAGACACCAACATTTAAAAGTTTTCATAAAACAAAGTCCGGAATATTTTTCCAAATATGGTAGACAAAGGATTTGTTGATAACTGTGCTAACTGGTTTTTCGTAACGTAATTTTAACGCAACAAAGTTACGCACTTGCAACAAAAATCATTAGTTTTTTCTTTTTGAAAAATGAAGCAATGAACCATGCATGCGCGAAAACCTACCAGATAGAACTCTAAATTCATGCATGGTTCATTGCTTCATTTTTCAAAAAGAAAAAACTAATGATTTTTGTTGCAAGTGCGTAACTTTGTTGCGTTAAAATTACGTTACGAAAAACCAGTTTGCACAGTTATCAGCAAATCATTTGTCTACCGTATTTGGAAAAATATTCCGGACTTTGTTTTATGAAAACTTTTAAATGTTAGTGCCTTCTAGCTACTTATACAAAAAAAATAACACTGAGTAAAGCGTACATCGGTTAATTCCAACTCATACATAGTAATCATGAACACAGTTTGGTGTGAGTTCCCACTCTTCAAAAAAATTACAATTACGGTTGATCTTTGAATACTTTGGATCAGCACTTGTAGACAATGTTGATAAAACTTAAGCATTAAAGCTTCTGTCTTGAAATATTGTTCCGTGAACTTCATGGATTAATAATAAAAAAGAGATTGTGCAATCAATTTAACAATTTTAGTTACTTTTGTCAATTATTTCTGGTTCAGTTTTGTATAAATTGTCTACCTAAATATCCATGATACAAATCTTAATAACAATAAAATTGCTGTGCTACGCCTATAACAAAAAATTTGAGTTTTTATATGTACAATCGATTCTATTTTTTGTTAAACCTAATGGAGATTTTTTAAACGTAAAATTATCAACTAAAGGGTTATCAAGCGAGGTACAATTAAGTTTTGATCACCCAAAAAAGTGTATCAGCTTGAAATTGAAGCTCCTTTGAATGTTTCGGCTTAGGGATTTACCTATAAGAAATTATCATTAGGTGTATTTTGGTATAACATTTGTACCTTGAGAGATATGAAACTATAAACAATCGAACATTTGTTTCTCGACAATGAGCACGAAATTATTTTTTTTAAAGTTTCCGTTGAGGAATTTACTTTCGAAACAACTTTCCAAAAAAAGTTTTTTACAAAAAGTTCTGTACTACTGTAATTTATATGATCTGAGATAGTGTGCTTCTGAGCCCTAATGAACCCTACGTAATGTTAGTGCATAAAATAGATGTTCCTTTGAAACCTAACTTTCATTGAAGTAAATTCCACCCCTTAGAAACCATCTTAGTTTTCTACCATCTTAAGAAAACTAACTTCTATTGAGTAAATTTCACTCTAATGCGTGTACCTTGAAACATTTTAGGTGATTCTTTGTTTACTAGTGATGACTCACTTATGGTTTATGTGACCGAGCTTCACACATTTTGAAATAAATTTAATTTAATTTTTTCCGCATGAATCATATTTTACTTAGGAAATATTTCTCTGGGACATGTATATTGAGCGGATTAAAAATGACGTACAATTACGCATTTTGATGACGCATATATAGTTTAAATTACCGACACTAATACATTTCAGATTGTTTGTGTGTTAGTTTTCCTTAATGAAGCAATTTTTTTTAAATCTTTAATCTCTGGGTACATTAAGAAGAAGAGAAATGAATTAAATTTGACTTTTAAGTACTAATTCATTTTTTCGTGAACGAAATTGATACTATTTTGAGAATTTTTCCGTTAGTGTTTGCTGATTGATCGAGATTTTCTTGAAAAATTTTGTCTCTGAAGGTTTCTCTCTGAGATTTGTATGTTCTGAAGGAAAAAAATGAGTCTTCTATTTAGTCTGCGTACAGTTTAAAGTAGTTTTGCATGAGTTTTAGCTTACGAAAAACCTTTTCAAAAATGGAGCTTTCAAAACACTTATACTCATATTTACCTTTTTATGAGCAAAATTGATATAACTTTAGGTTTCTTTTATTATCTTTCAGATAAAAAACAACTTTATAGAAAGAATTTTTCACTGTACGTAGCATGCTAAGAGAAAAACGATGTTCTAATGATAACTCTCACATAAATTTAGGACGAACACTGATACATTTTAGATTAATTGTGTTAATTTTCACCAAAAAAATTATCTAAAAATTTTTAAATAGTTTTCAACACATGAAAGAATTTTTACATGAGAATTTTTGGTTCTGGTCTTGTTCATTTAGGAGGGGCGATGTACAAGCAAACTTTGATGACTCGTTTTTAAATAAATGTAAACAAAATTGATACTTTTTTAAGTATTGTTTTAGTTTTAACTACGAAACAATTTTCTCTCTGGAACTTGTAATTTAAGAGGAAGTTAGGAGATAAAAAATGATGTACAAATGACCTTTGTTGACTCATATATTTGTTATGTGAGCAAAATGTTGACTCTTTATTGAAATTGTTGAATTGTTGAAATTTATCTCTGTGACTTGAACATTAAAAAGAAAAAAAAGATATGCAAGTTACATTTGATGACTCATATATCAATTATGTTAGCCAAAATTATAATTTTTAAAACATTTTCGTGTTAATTTTCACTAATTGAGCAAGTTTTCCCTAAGAAATTTATCTCTATGACTTGTACGTTAAGAGAGAAAAAATGACCTTTGATGACTCAATAATTCTTTAAGTGAGCGCAATGACATTTTTCGAAGTAATTTTGTGTTTGTTTTGACTAATAGAACAAATTTCTCTCAAGTAATTATTCTCAATGACTTGTACATTGAGGGGGAAAAAATGATGTACATAAGACTCTGATGACTCATATATACTTTATGTGAGCAGTATACAGGGTTTTTCCTGAAGTGTTCTGAGTTACTTTTCACTAATTAAACAACTTTTGCTTTAGAAATCTTTCTCTATTACTTCTACATTAATAGGAGAAAATTTATGTACAAATGACCTGTGCTTACTCATACAAACTTAATGTGAGCTATATTTAGGTTTTTTAAAAGTAGTTTTGTGTCAATTTCACAAATAAACAACTTTTACTTAGGAAATTGTAATCTATGATTTGTACATTAAGAGGAAAAATTGGTGTACATATGACATTTGATTACTCATATATACTTTAGGTGAGCAGTATTTGGGTTTTCCTAAAAAAGTTCTCTGTTACTTTTCACTAAGTAGTCAACTTTTGCTTTAGAAGTTTTTCTCTAGAACTTGAGAGGGAAAAAATGATGTACAATTGACCTGTGCGGACTCAAATATGTTTTTGTGGGCTTTATGTAAGTTTTTAAAACGTAATTTTGTGTTAGCTTTCACTAATTTAACAACTTTTCCTGAAAGAAGTTTTCTCCAGGACTTGTACAATAAGAGGAAAAAATTGATTTACAATTGACCTTTGATGACTCATATATATGTTGTGTGAGCAAAAATAATATTTTTTTAAAGTAGTTTTGTGTTAGTTTCCCCTAAGGGAACAACTTTTCCTTATAAAATTTTTCTCTAGAACTTGTACATTTAGAGGGAAAAAATGATGTACAATTGACCTTTGATTACTCATATATATGATATGTGAGCAAAATTGATGTTTTTCAAAGTTGTTTTGTGCTAGTTTTCATTATTAAAAAAAATTTTTCTTAAAAAAAGTTTTCTCTAGAACTTGTACATTTAGAGGCAAAAATGATGTATAATTGACCTTTGATGACTCATAAATATGTTATGAGAGCAAAATTAATGTTTTTCAAAGTAGTTTTGTGTTAGTTTTCACTAATGGAACAACTTTTCCTTAAGAAATTTTTGTCTAGAACTTGTACATTTAGAGGGAAAAAATGATGTACAATTGACCTTTGATTACTCATATATATGATATGTGAGCAGAATTGATGTTTTTCAAAGTAGTTTTGTGCTAGTTTTCAGTATTAAAAAAATTTTTCTTAAAAAAAGCTTTCTCTAGAACTTGTACATTTAGAGGCAAAAATGATGTACAATTGACCTTTGATGTACAATATGTTATGAGAGCAAAATTAATGTTTTTCAAAGTAGTTTTGTGTCAGTTTTCACTAATGGAACAACTTTTCCTTAAGAAATTTTTGTCTAGAACTTGTACATTTAGAGGGAAAAAATGATGTACAATTGACCTTTGATGACTCATAAATATGTTATGTGAGCAAAATTCAAGATTTTAAAATGGTTTTGTGTTAGTTTTCACTAATGGAAAAACTTTTCCTTAAGAAATTTTCTCTGGGACTTGTACATTAAGAGCGAAAAAATGATGTACCATTGACCTTTGATGACTCATATATATGTTATGTGAGCAAAATTGATGTTTTTCAAAGTAGTTTTGTATTAGTTTTCACTAATGGAACAACTTTTCCCTAAGAAATTTTCCTCTAGAACTTTGACATCAGGAGGAAATAAAGATGTACAATTGACCTTTGATGACTCTTTGTTACTTCATATCACCAAAACGAATACATTTCAAAATAGTTTCTTAACTAGTGTTCACCAGTGTCTGAACTTTTGCTTTATCTGGCGGTTGTATTTTACTCTAACGGCAACACTATACCCTATTATCCTCCATGCAAAACTGGGCTCCACCATACCGATTCAAATGGTCACTTATATAAAATACTTGCAATTAATGAAATCTATACAACAGTATCTTGATAAAATCTACCTTTAATCCCCACTCAGTACTTTATCGTATTATTCCAATTCAAATCTTTAACCTGTTTGCCCCCTCCAATTGCATATAATACAATCTAAAAGCAACAATCTGCATGGCGAAATTTACTCTATATTTATTATGTGATACTACACGCTATTATCACGATTCGTCTTGACTTTTTTACTTGAGTGCATATATTGGAATCTATACACTTTTCTCTCCATGAGTTACAAAAACCAACATTCTTGATTCTAATCTTCATCATATTACGAGCTTGCAGATATTCAAAGTTTTTTCCTCTTTGTAATTTCTCGCAGATATTCAAAATTATACCACAATCTTTTCATGACAATTCTCTGCCCTGTTAACGCCTATAAAATGCCTAATATTTTTTTCCGATCTTAACCTCATTTTTCAGATAGTCAAACCTATATCTTACTATCCCAAAGGCAAACTTATAACATTTAAATAACATGCAATGTTTCACTTTATTAAACCCATTCAAATCTTCACCCGCAAATGCAAATTACACAAATGCAAAAGGTTGAAATCTATACCCGTTTAATACAAGAAGACCAAATGGAATTTGCGCTAAAATAAGGGTTTCCCCTTAAATTCTTACAACGGCTTATATAAACTGTAAAAAGTAATTTAAGGCCCTACAGTTATATAGTCCCCCACCCTACAAGCCAGTCCTCCAAGAGCAATTGGTCCGGGGCTAGTCGATTGTTTCTTTTCTGTCATCTCGATCTTAACTTTAGGGTTTATTTCTAACAAAGGTTCCCCTGCTGAGAGATCGACTCAAGAAAAGACAGTGCTCGACCGATAATGGATATGATCCGACTTCTTTAAAATTGTCCAGCTTTTCATCAGAGTTTAATTTTTCTCTTGAGAGAGTATCTACAGAGTCAAATCGAAGTTCCTAATACGCTTACACTGGGAATACTAAAGATATGGGAATGTTATCTGCATAAATTTCTTCTGTTCACAAAAGGCGAATGGAGACATAATGTGGTTGTTGAATTGCTCTAAAAACTTGAAGATATTATTGTAGTCGCGAGTGTCTGTTTGTTTTCACGCATTTATAAAACCCTTTTGATTTAATTTCGAGCGACTTTTATGAGGCTTGACTCCCTGATCATGGCGTGATATTAATAATTCTCAAAATTTTAGATCTGAACTCAACAGGTGTTTGTTTAATACAAGAAGACTAAATGGAATTCGCGCTGAAATAAGCGTTTCCCTTTAAATCCTAATAATGGTTTATATAAGCTGTAAAAAGTAATTTGAGGCCCTATAATTATATAGTCCCCCTACCCTACAAGCCAGCCCTCCACGAGCATTTGGTCCGGCCCCAGTCGGTTATGTTTCTTTTCTATCATCTCGAGCTTAACTTTAGGTTTATTTCTAACAAAAGTTCCCCTGTTGAGACATCGGCTTATGAAAAGACAGTGGTCGACCGATAATGGATATGATCCGACTTTAGGAAGACAATTTTGGTCATGGTCGACTTCAGATCGGTCTATAATGGTCAGGCTCAGCCATAAAGAGGCATAATTTGATCGAAAAAAACCGTTAGGGCAAAAAACAATAATGAAAAACAATTTCGATAAGGTTTTCTTGCGAAATAGTTCTACCAAACGAGATATTTATCTATCTTGGCATGTCGTTTTTTAGCCACTTTCATCTAAATTAGGTCGAAATATGAACAAATAAGACCTCTGACCTAAATAATTTAGGATGCAAATACACAGCGTGAGGAGAACAAAATGATTATTTAAAAGAATTTGAATTTTCTGCAGTGGTCCATATTTTTTGCTACATGTAACCCTTCCAGTTTTTCTAATTTGTATTTGAGACTGCTGGGGCAAATTTTTTCTCCAGAAATACATCAACTCCATTTATAGCTACAAGCCAGACGCAGATACTTTGTGTGGTCTTGGTTGATTGTTCTTAAACAATTGCAACAATTGTTTCTAGCAAACAAACGAAGTTTGGACCGTTTATCTGGGTCGACTGATCTTGACGCTTTGAGCTTATCTTCATTTATTTGACAAGAATGATTGTCGAGTAACTCTTTCACGCTTGTACTTTCTGTTTCCGCGTAATCTGAGCTGTTCTCAATCATAAAATTTAGTTATCTCAAACCATAAATTCACTTGCATAACTCAACAAAAAGTGATGTGCTTTAAAAAATCGTGTCAACCAAGGAAACATCCACATACTGTAACGTCTGTCTCCTCGCGATTGCTGAGCCCTAAGTAAAGCTTAAACTTAGGTCTCTATTTCACTAGCAGTTTAGAGTAAGGAGCCTATTAATTTACGCGTAGCACAATAACCTCTGTGATAGGCAGCAGAGGATGTCGCAAGTTAGAGATGCACTTAGATGTCGCACGTTGATGTCACTACAAAATTATGAGAGAATAAGGTATTCAGGTAATCAAATAAAAATAGGGGAAAATTTTATGGAAAAAACCGAATGTCATATCTGTAGTCCACAGAAGAAACATATTATTTCAGCGGTTATTTTTAGATAACTTTGGCAGTATGGTGTATTGATACAATTCTAGCTTTCTTCGCCTTCAATTTCTAGAAAGGCTGCTGTGGTAGTTCTTCTAGACCGGTTTAATTGTTTTTGTTGGAAAATTTTCAACTATGTTTAAAGTTTGTAAGGTGAGATTTTTCATTTCTCATTTTTCATTTCTGTTAGATTTTCCATTTTTCATTTCTGTTACCATTTTTGTCATGGTTACCGGTTACCAGTTTTGATACCTAAGCTTAATTTTTTATCGCTGAGTAAGGATCTGGAATCGCCCAATGGTTTGACTGCACCTTGTTTTGCTGTCGATTGCGATAGTTCTTTTGCGAGAATTCAGGTGCGATCAGATCTGTTGTTGTGTAGACCAGCTCAATTGAGTTGTCGTCAACTCGTTTTCTGATGACGCGAAGCGTTTTGAAAATCTGAATCGATCGTTATTGAAACAATGGGTTAGTTGCAAATATGTTGCGAATCTGATTGTCTTCGCCGAAGATTGCTAGTTCATTATTTTTGTAGCAAAACTCTCAACTATATTTAAAAAATCATATTGAAGTTCCGCTAAGTATACCAGCAAAAAAATGGATGTAATGCCTAAAGAACATGTTCTTCTTGAACAACACTTATTCTTCGCAAAATTGTTGAATCAGCTTGGTATGCTGGTTCCCGAAAAGAACTTCAGTCTTCCAGGCTTCAGAATTTTTAAAAAGAATTTCCAGGCTTCAATTTTTTTTCAAAAAATTTGAACCAAATTACAATTCTCCGCCAGCAAAAAGCGCTTCGTTATAATTTTTTTGGACCGAGAAAAAATTTTATGACAAATCCTATCTAAAGTGAAAAGGCAGAATAGCTAGCCCCGCAAAATATTTTGAGACAGCCTGTTTGGAGGCATCCCTATTCTTATGAGAACTGGAAGTTAGCACACTACCTTCATATCTAATACCCTTTAGATAGATCTGTTATTATCTTTTCTGAAACAAACTTAAAACCTGTTTTTCTTCGCAATTTTCACCTCCGAAAAGGTGGTGAATCAATATACTGTTGAACACTGAGAATAATGAGTTAGATAAATATGCAGATGGAATACGACAAACACTAGTGGTGAAAAAAACAAATGGAAAAAAGGATTTTTTAATTCTTGCTAGAAAGAAATGAAATCAAGTTTTAATCAGTGAACCGAAAAACTTTTAATTTAACGCAGACGCAATCGAAAAACTGTTCCTTAAAATTAATCATCTTTGTTTGAAAAGCGATACTATATGAAAATAGTTTGCAAATTTTCCAGTAACAATTTGCTTTTTTCAAAATCACTATCGTGATTTTTATGAAAAATATCACTCAATGAGGAATGAGTTAAGTTTTGTTTATTTTATTACTGCTCCCCCTTCGAAAAGAGAACATTAATAATTTTTTTTGAAAATCTTGAAGAAATGCAAATGTTGAGCCAAAATTGTATGGATATTTTAAGTGCTTGTTATCAAAACAGATTGATTTTCAAGCCGGCAAGTTAAATGATTTTTACTAGTTAATCGTTTCGAAAACCAAAATAACTGAGAAAATATGCGAACACATCATGCAAAAAAAGACCGCCAAGGTGAGGTCCAAATTAAAAAACCGGGGTGAAAAAAGACGCGCTCACTAAGCTTTGGAGGCAGAAACCAAATTGACCCACTTTTTCATCCATAATTTTTATGAGCGACATAGAAGTTTATTGATGTACGCGTTTTTTGAGGAACTAAAAAATCTAGTTTTTGAGGCTTCAGCTATTATAGGCTTTTACTTGAAAACTATCAATTTGCTGGACGTCTGCAGACAGTTTTTTAGCAAAAGCCAATAATTAATACTTTAAACCTCAAAAGCATTAGATTTTTCAGCACCTGAAACAAAACAAAGGCTTGAAAAGATAACATCAAAAAGGGATAATTAAACGGAATATACCCTAGTCTCGACTTAGACATACGAAAAGACCCAAAGAGTCTAGTAGGGAGTCAAAATTGACCAAAATTACACTGTAGAGCTTCTTAGTCAAGTTCGAACAAAAGTCTTTCATGGGTCCAGCAAAAGTCTTTCCACGAGAATTCATAGTCAAGCATGGTCTTTTCATGGGTCGAGCAAGTCTTTTCATAATTCTGCTTTACTTCCAGATTTGGACAAAAAAAATTTATTTCGTGCTGCACATACATTAGCAGATACGGAGGAAGACTAAACATAAACAACATTGCACCAATGCATTCCAACGTAATACACGGTTGGGAAACAGCTAAAGGTCTTAAGAAATTTTGTCATTCTTAAGATAAAGCAGTTACCGCACTTGCATCAAATTGCCACATTATTTGGTTGAATGAAACTTAGGTAGCTTTAGTGTAATGAACTTCTTCCCATTAGCCATTATGGAAAAATGGCGTTATTCAGTTGTCTTCCCTTTCAAATTAACGAGTTACTTTTTTTGAAAAAAAATAATGCACATTTTTGACAGATTGATGAGAATACCCACGAGAAGATTTTTTCTTGACGTACGGTTTGACTGTTGCTTGACGCCATTTTTACTCCTCAAAATTCTGGTCAAGGACAACTACAGCTTAACTTTTTGGGTCGAGCAAATGCTCCGGGTGACAAAACTTGGGTCGGGCTAAACTCCAACGTATATTTTTGGGTCGAGCAAATGTCCAGAGTGAATAATTATGGGTTGAGCAACAGTCCAGGCGACTAAGAAATTCCAGCAAAATTCTTTTTATAATATCGTTTTTGGTCCATGATGATCTAATACCCATTTTTAGCCGAGTATGGTCTTTTCAAGGGTCGAGGACTAGACAAAGGTACAAAATTTCGACCGGTTGCCCAATCGGCTAAGCGGAAATGCTATTAAAGTTTAATTATCTGCGCAAAGGACGATGGGCACTGCGATTATATAATGTATTCCTTTCAAGCCGGGCATATGAAACAGATGGAGCTAAGTATTGTTTTTCCATTTTGTGGCTCGGACAAACATCAGACTAGTGTAAAGTGATTTGTTATTTCAGCCCAACAAAAAGGTATTTCAATTTCGTTACTTGAGTGGAGAAGATTTGTCATTTACTCGTTGTTTGTAATTAACACTCAGCGAATGAGGTACATTACGTCGCCAATAGTACATTTTATCGAGTATAGATACTTGCACTGAGGTTGTAACGTATCTGATTTTAGAGGGGAGGCAAGCCTTCCTAAAACACAAAGCTCATCTGCTTTACAGTCCCCTCCCCTTGCTCCTGAAAAGAAATTCTGAAATAAAATGAAAAAGAATTGAATTTGTACGCAAACACCTATAGGTGAACAATAATGTAGAGGTGGAGGACGCAGATATAGAGACGAACGGGCGTACAGCAAAAATCCACTAAATGAATTTTGGAGACGCGAATAAGCGTAGGACGATTTTCTACTATATACAAAATAGCGCAATCAAGGTCTATCCGTGGTCGCAATCTTGTATATCCTATGCCGTCACGTAGATGGGAGCTACACCACGGATCTGCGGACGTTCGGCTCTAATTTCTGTAGCTCCTGTTGAGGTATGCATTAGGAGAGGGTAGGGTGAGTTTTACTGAGTAAAAAGGGGGATTTCTTTAAAATTATTTTAAAATAGTGGAGGCCTCAACTTTATTTAAAGACTTATAAAGTCGAGAAGAAGATGGGTAAATAGTGACTTCTTTTGTACATGATCGAAGACAATAAAGTCGAGCAAAGTCTTTTCATATTTCGAGCTTATTTTTTTTCATTAGTCAAGCCAAATCCTTTTTTTATAAATTTGACCAAATTCCTGTCATTTCTCTGAATTAGTCGAGAAAAATTCGTTTCATGCGAGGATATATGCCGTCAGTGTTCCTTTATGTACATATATACATATATATATATATATATATATATATATATATATATGTATATATATATATATATATATATATATATATATATATATATAGGTCGGGGCAAAAACTGTTTTCATGAGTTTATAAACATCGAGGCTATCTCTTTTCATAAAAGCGCTTCACCAATAATATAAACTCGTTTGATTGATTTTAGTAATTGCACTTCCAAAGAATATATAACTGGCGAAACGTTTGTGTTTTGAAAAAAAATCTTTTTTATGGCGTATGTTTCCGGCACAATGAGAAAAAGAGAAGAACTCTGACTACAATATACAAAACAATGTTTTACAGTTTTATAATGTTTTACAGTCCCCTCCCCCTTGCTCCTGAAAAGAAATTCTGAAATAAAATGAAAAAGAATTGAATTTGTATGCAAACATCTATAGGTGAACAATAATGTTGAGGTGGAGGACGCAGATATAGAGACGAACGGGCGTAAAGCAAAGTCCACTAAATTAATTTTGAAGACGGGAATAAGCATAAGGACGATATTCTACTATACAAAATAGCGCAATGAAGGTCTATCCGCTGCCGCAATCTTATCCTATGCCGTCATGTAGATGGGAGCTACACCACGGATCTGCGGACGTTCGGCTCTAATTTCTATAGCTCCTGTTGAGGTATGCGTTAGGAGAGGGTAGGGTGAGTTTTACTAAGTAAAAAGGGGATTTCTTTACTAAGTAAAAAGGGGCTTCACCAATAATATAAACTCGTTTGATTAATTTTAGTAATTGCACTTCCAAAGATTATATAACTGGCGAAACGTTTGTGTTTTAAAAAAAATCTTTTTTATGGCGTATGTTTCCGGCACAATGAGAAAAAGAGAAGAACTCTGACTACAATATACAAAACAATGTTTTACAGTTCAATAATGTTTTACAGTCCCCTCCCCCTTGCTCCTGAAAAGAAATTCTGAAATAAAATGAAAAAGAATTGAATTTGTACGCAAACACCTATAGGTGAACAATAATGTAGAGGTGGAGGACGCAGATATAGAGACGAACGGGCGTACAGCAAAAATCCACTAAATGAATTTTGGAGACGCGAATAAGCGTAAGGACGATTTTCTACTATATACAAAATAGCGCAATCAAGGTCTATCCGTGGTCGCAATCTTGTATATCCTATGCCGTCACGTAGATGGGAGCTACACCACGGATCTGCGGACGTTCGGCTCTAATTTCTATAGCTCCTGTTGAGGTATGCATTAGGAGAGGGTAGGGTGAGTTTTACTGAGTAAAAAGGGGGATTTCTTTAAAATTATTTTAAAATAGTGGAGGCCTCAACTTTATTTAAAGAGTTATAAAGTCGAGAAGAAGATGGGTAAATAGTGACTTCTTTTGTACGTGATCGAGGACCATAAAGTCGAGCCAAGTCTTTTCATATTTCGAGCTTATTTTTTTTTCATTAGTCAAGCCAAATCCTTTTTTTATAAATTTGACCAAATTCCTGTCATTTCTCTGAATTAGTCGAGAAAAATTCGTTTCATGCGAGGATATATGCCGTCAGTGTTCTTTTATATACATATATATATATATATATATATATATATATATATATATATATATATATATATATATATATATATATATATATATATATATATATATATAGGTCAGGGCAAAAACTGTTTTCATGAGTTTATAAACATCGAGGCTATCTCTTTTCATAAAAGCGCTTGACCAATAATATAAACTCGTTTGATTAATTTTAGTAATTGCACTTCCAAAGATTATATAACTGGCGAAACGTTTGTGTTTTGAAAAAAAATCTTTTTTATGGCGTATGGTTCCGGCACAATGAGAAAAAGAGAAGAACTCTGACTACAATATACAAAACAATATTTTACAGTTTTATAATGTTTTACAGTCCCCTCCCCCTTGCTCCTGAAAAGAAATTCTGAAATAAAATGAAAAAGAATTGAATTTGTAAGCAAACATCTATAGGTGAACAATAATGTTGAGATGGAGGACGCAGATATAGAGACGAACGGGCGTAAAGCAAAGTCCACTAAATTAATTTTGAAGACGCGAATAAGCATAAGGACGATATTCTACTATACAAAATAGCGCAATGAAGGTCTATCCGCTGCCACAATCTTATCCTATGCCGTCATGTAGATGGGAGCTACACCACGGATCTGCGAACGTTCGGCTCTAATTTCTATAGCTCCTGTTGAGGTATGCGTTAGGAGAGGGTAGGGTGAGTTTTACTAAGTAAAAAGGGGATTTCTTTAAAATTATTTTACAATAGTGGAGGCCTCAACTTTATGAAAGACTTATAAAGTCAAGAAGGTGGGTAAATAGTGACTTCTTTTGTACTTGATCGAGGACCACCGTTAAAGTCGAGCCAAGTCCTTTCATATTTCGAGTTTAATTCTTTTCATTAGTCAAGCCAAATCCTTTTGATAAATTTGACCAAATTCCTGTGTTTTCTCTGAATTAGTCGGGAAAAATTCGTTTCATGCGAAGATATATGCCTGCAGTGTTCCTTTTTATATATTTTTCATCAGTAGTCTATAGGTACATATTCATCAATGGAAAAACATTGATTTGAAAAAAAAGTTATTTTGTCAACTACTTGCCGGACAAACTGTTCCGCAAAAGTTTTTATTATTGTCTTGGAAAATAGACACGCTAACGTAGATCCGGTTTGTATAAAGTTAGATTTTTTTAAGGTTATTTAAGGTATGTACCAGAAACAAGAAAACAGCTGAATGGCTCAATAACAAGGTATTTTTATTTTTTCTTGAGGAAAAAAAATGACAGAACGTTGACAAATAATTTTACATTTTTTTAGATGTAATGATGTCTATCTAAAATATGAAAACTTTGCAAACCGGATGCGGCAATCAGCGTTAGCGTGTCTTTTTTTTTGTAATAACCAAACTCTTTTCGACGGAAATTTAAAGAATGTCATTTAAGACGTTGTTCAAGAGATAAAAGTTTATTTCTAGAATGCCCAGGTCGAGATGGTCAGACCGAAGCGACCTCTGATCAGACCATCTTCGAGCGCGCACATTACATGGTCTCTCGAATTACCATGTAGTTCTCGGTGCGCTCGAACTACATGGTCTGGAAAAGGCTTCGAACGCATTTTTGTCAGGATAATGGTCTGAAACTTGCCTGATCAGAGGCCACTTTGGTCTGGGACGGTCTGATCAGAGGTCACTCTGGTCTGGGATGGTATGATCAGAGGCAGTTTCAAGCACATACTAGTCTGATCAGAGGCCGATTTGAGCGCACACTAGTCTGACCAGAGACCAAGTCGAGCGAATTCTTTTTTCAATATTTTTTTTTATTGACATTTGTTGTCTCTGGTAGGAGTCAACAATAAAGCAGCATTCTGATCAGAACTCCATCTGAAAATCTAGTGGGTTTGATCAGAACCAAGGGGTCCAGCTGATATCAACTGCCGGTCCCCTCAAGAAAAGATTTTGGATCAAAGCAGAGCAAGACATTTTTATGCAACGCTGTCTAAGTTCATTTATTCAGTTAAAAACATAAATAAATGGCATACCCAATAATATTTGTGAGCACTTTTTTGGTTTTATTTTTATTAGCAAAATTTTTAGAATTGGCTTCTCGAGAGTTGAATATAAGATTGATAACATCGATTTTCAAGAAATGAATATATTATAACGATATTGAGAGATTTGTTCATGTTAAAAATCATTCTCTGATCAGACTATTTTGAACGCACTTTAGTCGAAACAAAAGGAACTTCGAGCGCACTTTTGTCTGATCAGAGGTGATTGCGACCGCACTTTAGTCTAACCATAGGCAATTTTGAGCGCACTTTAGTCTGATCATAGGCAATTTCGAGCGCACTTCAGTCTGATTATAGGCTATTTCGAGCGCACTTCAGTCTGATCAGAGGCGAATTCGAGCGCACACTAGTCTGATCAGGGTATGACTTTCGAACGCACAGTAGTCTAATCAGAGGAGATTTTCGAGCGCACTTTAAGCGCACACGGAACCTCGAGTGCACGATAGTCTAATCAGAGGACACTTCAGTCTGGGTCGGTCTGATCAGTGGTCGCTTTTGTCTGGGACGGTCTGATCAGAAGCCATTTTGGTCTGGACCTCAACCTGGGTATACAAAACAATACATTTTTGACAAGTGTTGAATATAAAGTTGAGGACTTTGTCTTTTGTCGAGTCAAACACGAGACCAAAATTTAGGTGAAACCAAAGTCTAGGACTGCATTTATTGTTGGGCCTAATTTAAGAAAATGGTTTGTAGTTCCAGTCAAACTTGAGGAAAGGTAACTGAGTCTGGCAGCCGATTTCTTCTCATAGCAATCAAGGGTCGAATATGGTTTTTCATATATTATATTGATTCAAAACGGTCTTTTCTTAAATAAAAGTATCAACTAGGACATTTACTGGATTGATAGGCTCTTTGTAATAGAATAACGCACAGGAGTCAGCATTTAATAACTCTTCTCTGATTGGTAGATAAATAACTCGCTAACTCGCTCAAAAAGTCCAAAAACATCCTGTCAGGTCGAGGTGTCAGACCCCTTTTGTAGCAAATAGAAATGGAATTGTAGAACAAATGCACTGACTATTCTGAATTTTATGAAAATTCAGCCACAACAGGTTACATAATTTCAGCGCTTTTTGCAAAAATTTTATTTAAATTACATCAAATTAACTGTTAAGATCCAGGCATCAAAAGCGCAGTGAAAGAGACGGATAAAAGACCAGAAACCACGGTTGAAGAATGTGCCCGGGCTGACCATCCAGAGCATTGCAGTACTGAACCAGTGTAAATCCATAGACTGTAAATAGCCATTTTTACACTTGTACATATTAAGTTCATGTCAAAATATAGACTGATCAGTCTATTTTTCAGAGTAAAATTGGTATTCTGTTTTTAACCTGATTTTGATCTGTCCATTACTATTTTCATACAATTATCAGCTTTATTAACATTATTGTATACCTCTTGTCAGCCTAAAACCATTCTGTTCTAAACCTGCTTCAGTCCTGATTGTCAGCCTAAAATACACTGTTTTTAACCTGTTTCAGCGCTGATTGTCGACATGAGTAAAAACAAGTTTGAGGGAAATGAATCAAAGAATGTTCAAAAATTATTGTTTACAAAACGTTAGCGCTTTCCGGATGTATTTCAGAGAATTAATATGCAAGATATTTGAGCTGATTCTTGTTTTCAATAATTGCACTTACAAAAACTTAAGGAACTCGTCGTTCTTAAATATTAATCAAAGTCAGTATTCACCCAGAGCTCTTTCAGATAAAATTTAAAATTCATTTTCACTTTTCTGATCCATCATTCCGATTATATCTTATTGTGGGTCATACCATTGATAAGATCTAATTTATCTTTGAAATAACTAACAAAATCACCATCCAGAACAATATGGAACAATTATATCTACATTCTCTAGAAAATCCGTAGCGCAAAATTTCGTCAAAAAGTTTTGTAATTTATAAATGATCGCCAAAAAATGAAAAACAAATAATTTTCCGGAAAAAGATATCCTTAAAAATTCCAATTTCATTACAAGATTCGTCACGATTTGCAAACTTAGATTTAGAGAGCCCATCACTTGTCATATACTTCCATACTTTTTGATTTACAACTTCTGAGCTTTCACAGTATAACTTTTCCGATTCCAATTTGGTTTGAGAAGGAAAAATTAGCAACAGGCAAAAAGATTATATTTCATAGACAATCAAAAGCTTGGGTTGTCCTTAAAGAAAAATTAAGCAGCTATTGTAAAAACCCACTAGATTTGAGTCTAGTGAGCAAAAAAAAACATCAGTTTTTTCAAGAAAACAACAAAAGTCAGAAGTAAGACGACTTTCAAATCTGGCAAGAATAAGAAAGAAAGCTTTTCCGAAACAAAATCCTACAATATTTCTTTTGGTTTTAACAAAAAAGTAGAAGAATTTTTAGCGGCTTTTATAAATTGGGAAAATTCAAAAGTAGTCCAAATGAACTAAACTGATAGAAAGTTTTGAAAAGAAAACTAAGAACATTTTCCATGGATAAGAAATTTTAGAACGTATTTCCGCTCCGTATTTTTAAACGATTGAATTTTTGTATGCGCTAGAACAGTTCTGCATGTGGACTTGCAAATATCTAAATTTTACCTTCTGATTTTGTACGTTTCTAATTTTTTTGTTCAATTTCATTTAAGAAATAATAGAGTGTGGCTTAAAAAAACAAGGAGCCATAAAAAGGGTCCCAGCGGAAAAATTTTAATTCTCAATTGACCAAAAAAAAGCATCCCAAAAAAGTGACCCAAAATACGTTACAAGACAATAATTAAAATTTCAGGAAGAACAAGTTGAGATAACATAAAAATCTTTTATGCAAAACATGGAGGTTCAGTAATGTGGGTAAAAAAACTATCTACATCAGAAAAAATATGGAAATTGTCCTCGATAGACTGGGTAACGAATAGTAGAGAAAACAGTTGCGAAGTTCAAAAATACGTTTCTGTTTTTGAAAACAATTAGTTTCAAAACAAATATTATCATTAGATATTAAATGAGATCACTAAATTGTTGTATTACATCTCCAAAGGAAGCAATTGAGACCTGTCATCAACCAGTTTAAGTCATAAGATTGCAAAAAGAATGACAATTAGAAAAAAAAAATCAAAGGACAGCAAAATCAAAAAGTCCATTCAACTTTGCGTCAAAAAGCAGTGAAGCCGTTAAGACCAAAACTTTTTCACGAAGAGCATTATAAACAATCAATTGAGCGAAATTTCAAAACCAAAAATAAATTAGAGCTCAGTGGAAGCGGCTTGTGATCTGCCTTTACGTATAGTCTGAAAATGATTGAAAAAAGTTGAAAAATAGCCAAGTTAAAAATCTAAATATGTTTCTGAAACCAAATGTTTTCAAGAGACATAACAGTAATAAGACTTCAACAAAAAGTTACGGAATAAATTGCAACACCTCAGAAAGTCATTTGGGCCTGTTATTACTTAGACTAATTCACGAGACTACAAAATAATAACAAACACAACAAATATGCTAAAACGTTGCGAACAGTTTTACGACATAACAGAGTTGAAGACACCAGATTTACAAGTTGTTAACGGCTAGAACTGTAACTCATCACTTGCTCCTCATCTGAACAACAACAGGTCTTCCTTATTAAAAAGACTACGGAGAAATGACAAGCCAAAATAAACCCAAAATCTTGACAGTATAGAAATCTCAAAAATTTTTTATGATAATGAACGGTCGAAGCTATCAGTGGAAAAATATAACAAATAGAGGAGAAATGTTCAAAACAAAAATGCGTTTGAGACTTTTCACTAGTGAGCTTGAGTTAGCTGGTGAGAAAAATGAGCGCAAAAACGAAACAATTAAAAATCATTTTCTTAACGCTCATTTGAAAGTCACTATCACAAACAGCTGTAAATAGCAATTTTTAAACAGGTCCAGTTCGAGGTCCTGGGAAATCAGTAAGACATATCATTATCAGTGAACTAAGCAGATATAGAGATTTGAACGTTGTTCCACTCTGTATTTTTAAACGATTATTGTATGTAATTCAACAGTTCTGCCTGTGGACTTACAAATATCTAAACTTTACCTTCTGATTTCCTGCGTTTCTAATAGTTTTGTTCAAATTTAAAAATAAATGAGTGAGGCTTAGTAAACCAGGAGCCATTATAAGGGTCCCAGCAGAAAATTTTTAATTCTGAAATGACCAGAAAAAGCATAAAAATTACCTAAAATACGCTACAACACAAAAGTAAAATTTCACGAAGAACAAGCAGAGATAATATAAATTTCTTTAATGCTTAATGAGGTTCCGTAATGTGGGTGCGCATATAATGTTCAGACCTCGCCCATCAATATTGTTGACTGAATTGGCTAACAAATACTGAAGAGATAGACAGCTTACAAAAACATACAAATGGTTAAATACACCATTAATGGAGAAAAATATTATCATTTTAGAGGGCCGTTGAAACTCACTGTTAAATTGCCGGGAAATGAGATCATAAAAGTCAAATATCAGTTATTCTTCGCGAAAAAAACCGATGTCTACATTAAAAAGATCAATGAAACATCCAAATCGCATCAGAGAAAACCTGAACAAAACAAATTAAACTACCTTCATTAGAAAAATATATGGCACTTGTCATCAATAGACTGGATAACGGGTAGAGGGGAAAAAAGGAGCGAAATTCAAGTACACGTTTTTGTTTTTGAAATCAAATAGTTTCAAAACAATTATCATCATCAGATATTAGTTGAAATCAAAAAAAAGTATCCACAGGAAATAGTTGAGACTTTTCGTTAACCAGTGTCCGCCATAAGACTACAAAAAAAAGACATTCACCAGCAAAATCAAAAAGTTAATTCAAATTTGCGTGAAAATGGCAGTGAAGCCGTCAAGACCATAAAATTGTCACTAAGAGCATTAAATATAATCAATTGTGCAATACTTCAAAACCAAAAATGAATTCGAGTTCACTGGAAGCGGATTGTGATCTGTACTTACAGATATCAAGCTATGTCTAGTCTGAAATTGACTGAAAGGAATTGAAAAATGACGAAGCTGAAAAAATCCAAACACGTTTTGGAAAACAAATGTTTTCAAGAGACATAACAGTTATAAGACTTCAACAAAAAGTTACGCAATAATTTGCAGCACCTCAGAAAGTCATTTGGGCCTGTTATTACTTAGACTAATTCGCGAGACTACAAAATAATAACAAACACAACAAATATGCTAAAACGTTGCGAACAGTTTTACGACATAACACAGTTGAAGACACCAGATTTACAAGTTGTTAACGGCGAGAACTGTAACTCATCACTTGCTCCTCATTTGAACAACAACAGGTCTTCCTTATTAAAAGGACTACGGAGAAATGACAAGCCAAAATAAACCCAAAATCTTGACAGTATAGAAATCTCAAAAATTTTTTATGATAATGAACGGTCGAAGCTATCAGTTGAAAAATTAATTAAATAGAGGAAAAACGTTTGAAACAAAAATACGTTTGAGACTTCTCATTAGTGAGCTCGAGTTACCTGGTGAAAAAATGGGCGCAAAAACGAAACAGTTAAAAACCATTTTCTTAACGCTCATTTGAAAGTCACTATCACAAACAGCTGTAAATAGCAATTTTTGAATAGGTCCAGTTCGAGGTGCTGGGAAATCAGTAAGACATATCATTATCAGTGAACTAAGCAGATATAGATTTTTGAACGTTGTTCCACTCCGTATTTTTAAATGATTATTGTATGTGCTCCAACAGTTCTGCCTGTGGACTTACAAATATCTAAACTTTACATTCTGATTTCCTACGTTTCTAATATTTTCGTTCAAACTTAAAAATAAATGAGTGAGTCTTAATAAACCAGGAGCCATGATAAGGCTCCCAGTAGAAAATTTTTAATTCTGAAATGACCAGAAAAATGAGGTTCCGTAATGTGGGTACGCATATAATGTTTAGACCCCGCTTATCAATTTTCTTGACTGAATTGGCTAACAAATGCTGAGGAAATAGAGAGCTTATAGAAACATACAAATGGTTAAATAAAACATTATTGGAGAAAAATATTATCATTTTAGAGGGCCGTTGAAACTCGTTTTTAAAAATTGCGGGGGAAAAGGAGATCACAAAAGTCAAATATCAATTATTATTTACGAAAAAAACCGATGTCTACATTAAAAAGATCATTGAAAAATCCAAATTGCATCAGAGAAAACCTGAGCAAAACAAAGTAAACTATCCTTCATTGAAAAAAAAAATATGGCACTTTTCGTCAATAGACTGGATAACGGGTAGAGGAGAAAAAAAGGAGCGAAGTACAAATACACGTTTTTGTTTTCGAAAACAAATAGTTTCGAAACAATTATCATCATCAGATATTACTTGAAATCAAAAAAAGTATCCGCAGGAAATAGTTGAGACTTTTTGTTATTCAGTGTCCGCCATAAGAGTACAAAAAGAAAAACAATCACCAGCAAAATCAAAAAGTTAATTCAAATTTGCGTGAAAATGAGAGTGAAGCCGTCAAGACCACAAACTTGTCACTAAGAGCGTTAAATATAATCAATTGCGCAATACTTCAAAACCAAAAATAAAATAAAGTTCACTGGAAGCGGCTTGTGACCTGTACTTACAGATATCAGGCTATGTCTAGTCTGAAATTGACTGAAAGGAACTGAAAAATGCCACAGCTGAGAAAATCCAAACACGTTTTGGAAAAGTTACAAGAAAAAATTATAAGTCTTCAAGTAACGGAAAAATTTGCAACACCTCAGAAAGTCAAGTGCGCCTGTTAGTAATTAGTTTATGTCACGAGACTACACAATGACAACGAATACGGGCAGAAGCTAAAGCATTGCAAACAATTATACGACACCAGAGAGTTCAAGACAGTAGATTTATAAGTTGTTATCAGCGAGAACTGTAACTCATCACTTGCTCCTCATCTGAACAACAACAGGTCTTCCTTATTGAAAAAACTAAGGAGAAATGACAACAATAAGAAACCCAAAATCTTAACAGTATAGAAATTTCAGAAATGTTTCGGGAAATTAAATGGTCGAAGCCATCAGTGAAAACATATATAATGGAGGAAAGACGTTTCAATCAAAAATGTTTTTGACACATCTTATTAGTGAGATTGAGTTATATGTTGAGAAAATTGAGCGCGGAAAAGAGACCGTTAAAAAAATTACCGTTCAATTAAAACGTTTAAAATGTTTGAATAAGTTTTTTGAGCACGTATTTTTAACGCTGTGTCTTTTCTCAACTATGCTTTTCTTGAGTTGGACATGTCAATAAGATGGTAATTCGACAAAGAAACAAAATGATTCTATGAAAAATTAAATTATGCTCAAGAATCATTTCAAAAAATGTATCTTACCTCGTTTTATTAAAACCAAGAAACCATTAGTTAAAATTGTTGTAGACATTAGAACATAACTTACAGTAAATGATCGAATTTCCGCCTGTTTTTACGGAGACTGTGCCAGAAGTTGAGAGAAAGGATATTAAATAGTGGCAAAGTTCAAAATTTCACTAATGTTTTCTTAAAAAATATTCAAAGTCACAGAGAGATTAGACAGCAACTGAAAGAATAGCCTAGGTTCAATTATAGCTCCTAGAGCACCCAATTGGATCTTTGATTGGGGAGACTAAGTCATTGGACTACAGAAAATATTACTAACGAAACCAAAACATAAGAAGTCCATAAAAATTTAAGATAACAATTAGTCAGAGCCAAAAAAACCCTGAGCCTAACTCTGAAACCTTGCTTTATCTTTGCTTGGCCTCGTTTTTTTTAAATAGTATTGATCAATAAATTAGCCCTGATATGAAATTCTTGTCAGTAATTTACATAAAATCAATACATTCGGAGATATTTTTAAAAAAGAGTTCGTGCCCCATTGAAATCTTTTCAAAAATTTAACTGTAAAGATTCATGGTGAGATCATGATCAGGTGAAAAAACACTCATTTGTTCAAATGGTTGCGAAAAAGGTCAATTACTGTACAAAACTTTTCAGCATATCAAAAAAAATTATGGCATTTTGTATAATTATCGAGTTCAACTTTGCAAAATCCGGGCAGAAACAACTAGCTTTGTTTGAGCATACGAAGAATATGACCGCAGTTTTAAGTTGTCTACTTCCTGCAAATCTGAAGACAGTGAGCTTAAAAACATGTTTCTTCCCGTTTTTGAAGAAAAAAGTCTGAATTTTGAGAAATTTAGCTTAAATTCTGCCCAAAAAACTCGGATCGAACAATTTAACAACTTCAACAAATTTTAGAAAAATTGACGAAAATATGGTCGAAAACACAGAAAAATTGAAACAAAAACAATGGAATATTGTCTCCCAGTCACAAACCTTTAAACCTCGATAACTGCCTTTAAAAAGCGAAAATCAAAAAATCTTTTTTAGCACCGTTTCTGCGCTGGACACGCTTTTTAATGATACCCCTCATAACTCTACGATGATCATATCGATCGGCCAAAATTGATTGAACAAAAAAACATTTGAGTATATAGTTCCTCCCCCGCTGAAGTGGGCCGGAACAACAGAAATATGGGATCAATTGGCGCGCAATCATGTCAAAAACGCATGAACGAATTTGTCTCAAGCATGAAAAATTTCCAAAATTAATATTAGCAATTAATTGCAGTTGTAAGTGGACGGGAAGTGACCATTTTACATTAATTGAAGTTCATCACCTTGTATACATTCTAATTTATTCCGTGAAGGTAGAAACTGTGAATCGGTTATTCAACATCAGATACTGCCCTTCAAGTAAATGCGTGATGGATGATAAACCAGGTTTAGGTGCGCGACCCTAGACCACTCTGACCAGACCATTTCCCAGACTTTGCCCTCTTATCAGACCATCGTGTGACCCAAATCCCTCTGATCAGACTATCGTACGACACAAAAATTTCGTGCGACTCTGGTGCGACCCAAATTTTTGTGCGACTTTAGTACGACAAACCCTCCCTCTGATCAGACCATACTCCAAATGTTATAATCCGTTGATATTTGTTTAAACTATTCAATTCAAACCTATAAGTTAAAACTGAATTATTTAGTATATCTTGTTAAGGCTACGACAAAACTAATTGATTAAAATATAAACAAAAAGTCAATTTGAAGTGCCTGCAACTATAGTGCGACTTTGCCCTCTGACCAGACCGTATTTCGACCATTGTCCAGACCATTGTGCGACCTATGAACAGACTATAGTTATTTGCGACCCAAATGGTCTGATCAGAGCGGTCTAGGGTCGCGCACCTAAACCTGAGAAAACATAGAATGAGAGTTAGAAATAAAATACTTTAATCTACAGCTCATCAACTCATTTACTAAAAATTTCATCTGTCTATATCATGGAGGGAACAATAGTTCAATAGGATACAGAGATCACGAACTACATCCACACAAAACAGAAATTGAATCAGAAATATCAGAAAAATCGCATCAAACTTGAATCAAACAAATTTCTAAAATTATTTTGAAGTGCTCCCAGAGAGTTGAGTGAAATTTTGGGTCTTGCCTATCACACCATACACCAGCCCCCCCCCCCCACTCCCCCCATGAAATGAATGAAAAGTTTACAATATACTAGTTACAGTGACGCTGGCGGGAGGAGTCAATATACTTCTGTATTTCCCTAAGGGCCAAAAGGCAATAGAATGTTTGCAAAATCTTTCAAAGATTTCTTAAAACATTGTGAAGAAAAGTAAACTTCTGGCGCGAGTGGTAGGTGATCAATGTAAGTGACTAAGGGTGAAGAGTCTGAACAAAAATGATCACATTTTAGGTGCCTAAGTTTTGATAAAATGTATACTTACTGCACTTAAAAGCTTTTCATCAAAGCTTATCAAAAATTGAACAGAGTGATTTGAGATCCAGAATATTCTTGAAAATTAATTCAGCTCATTTTTCCCCAACGCAGACCCCCACAAGAATATGATCAATCTCTTTTCAAATCTTACGGAGGCAAAAATATTATCTCCATTATTCATAGTGATATAAGGGATTTGCAGTTTTTTGAAAATTAAAGATGCAAAATAAATGACAAAATTTTAGAATTTCTTCATGAATATGCATGCAAAAGTGAAGTTTGATCAAAACCAGGAGCACTGCAATAACTTAATCGGTGATGAAGCCTTTGGAGCCACACAAGCATAATTATCCAAAGAAGCTGAAACACAATCTCGATTCCATAAACTCCCGAAATTACTCCCTTCGGCTGCTTGTCATCTCGATCGCCTCGCCCTCGAACTCAATCTCGATATTGTCACCCCTTTCAATGACAGTTGGGTTCTGGTACACCTCGTTTCCAACCTCACCCTCTGGTGACCCGACTGAGGCTCGAGTGGACGAAGCCGCCGAAGTACCTCTCGGAGTTCGCGCGGGTGACGAGAACCTGTATAGCAATAGCAAAGATACCATGTTTAGGCTTCGACTTACGAAAAGACTCAAAAAGTCTAATAGTGGGGCTGGCGGGGGGAGGGGGGGGGGTAATTTTGGCCAAACTTACACAGTCGAGCACTCTGTTAAACTCGAGAAAAAACATTTTCATGGGCAACTTGGGGAGGCGAGGCCTAATTCTGGGATTTTTCCTTTGCGTGGTGTGCAATATTTAAATGATGTTTAGACGCTACTTCTATTGTATTTAAGTTGCAATTCGGGCAAATGAATTTTTATAGTTTAGGTGACTCCGATTAAATCACTGAAAAAATCTGACATTAATTGAGAACCGCAAATCGGGTGGAGATAAAAGCCAGAGTTTCGAAAGGACTTCAGCACAGCAATGTATCCTTGTTCGAAACACGCATGTACAGATTTTAAAATGCCATATACCTCTATAGTTCCAGATCCTATAACGCAGCGTTTTCTATTTATAGTTCATGATTTTGAAGCTTTTTGATCTTGAAAGTACGTGCCTGAAATAAATAAGCGATCAATGCGGTGATACGGTGAAAAACGACATTTCTCCGAACTTTAACCGGTGAAATCACGTAATTTCACCGCATATTCCAAACACTATGTAAGTTTTGAGCTGGAAAACCGACAGCTTTTTCCAGCTTATGAGACCACACCAGATCATACGTAAGGTTGCAAGATCGTAAATGATAACTTTCCTTGTTCAGCTAAGGTGTATCACTATTTCACCTCTGTATGCACTTGTCAGCCTCAATGACCAATGACTAAAATCCAATCTCCAATCCAGTAATTCGGATGATTATAGTTTAGGATTGTCTGGCTCATCTTTTGTCAATGAAGATCTTCAGTTTTGCTCATTTGATCGATTTTGACGACCACTGAATTGTTTTCACATCCCAGTCGGAAGTAAGCAATGATGTATCAATTTTGAACTCATAATGACATAAACTGCATCAACTTATCGGCTTTCCCCCTTCATACCCATAAATAAACGATTCATTGTTCCGACCCACGGTGGTAAAGACGAGGAACTATATGCTCAAATTGGTTTTTCTTTGCTTCCAGTCAATTTTGGCCCATCGATATATTCATCTTAGACAGTTGTCAATGATATCATTAGAAAGCCCGTAAAGTGTAGAATACTCAACCAGAAACATTTTTTAGAACTTCTTTTCTTACCAGCAGTTATCAGGGTTTAAAATTTTGTCAACATTATAAAAAATTTTCATTGTTTTTGTTCACGTTTTCCGTAATTTTATTCCAATTCTTTTTATTAATTCTGTCAAAATTCAGTAAAATTGTCATCATTAGTAATATTGGTTTTACGTATACGCACAGCGGAGGGTTGATGACTCGTTTGATCTGAAAATTTCAGCTCAAAATTGTTTACTGAATTTTTCCAAAATGGCTTCAATAATGTCTCTTCAGCCCACAATGCTCAAGTTTGCCGGATTTAGAGACCTAAAAACTGCTGAAAAAATTTTAAGTGATTTCAAAAGAGCGCTACATTTACATCCACTTCCTAAACGAGTGTTCTGGAATAAAAATTTTGCCGGTTTTTGGTAACCCAAAATGATACTTGTTCATAATGCATTATTTTTTTGATAAACAAATTATCCCTTTAGGCTACAATTGTGACAAATAATTGTTATTAAGTAACATGCATCAATATCAAGGCCAGTTTTTTGTCTCATCATAGTTTTTCATAATCAAAAACTGCCATAATTCTATTCTATTGGGAAGATGTCTTTTAAAACTACTTTAGAATCTTTTATATTTTTTCCAGGATCACTGAACACTAGAATATTTTATTCTCAAAGTTCAACTATTGAAAGCTGATGCCTACATAAAAATGAGGTCCCGCGTTCTTATATAAAGTTTTTAGTTTCATGTCTTTTTGGCTTCCACAAAAGCTTTTACTAAATTTCAAATTAATTCTCGTGTTTCGCCCGCACTTTTTTCTTTTTTTTTGCATTCTTATGATTAAAGATCAAGTTGGCTTCCCTAAAGAGCATAAGTGAACCTATACAATGCTTTCAAGTAACACCTAATGGCATATATGTCTTCAAAAACACAATTGAAATTAAATTTGGATTTTGCAACTCGTATCTCGGTTCCCCCAACTTGTAGCTGAGTCTCAGTAAAAACAGGTAGCATCTTCTTTCCGGAGATTGAAATCTTAAGCTTCCTAGCGTCTAATTTTTCGTTTTATGCTATCATGGCTTCGATAACACGAGTTTCCATACAACAAGTTATGACTTTTGGAGAATGGCTCATTTTCAACGTCATGTCTTGTTGTCTTGTCAGATGATCATCTTTAAAAAGTCACCTTTGATTTTGAAGCTATTAATAACGTAGGTTATTTTTCCGCAAAACGTAATAGAAATTTTGATATACGATTTATTTGTCTTTCTGTTTTGCAGTCTTATCACATGTTCTGGAGAAAACGTCAGGTTTCTTGGGCTTCCTCTGGAGACATAAATGAAAGCTTTTAATTGTTCAGTTGATAGCCATTCGTGTTGAGGCCCTTGGAATTAATTTTTGATTATATTGATTATATTAGATTGATGATATTCTTTTTGTTCCTTTTCCTTCATTTTGAAAATTTATTATTCATTCTCATCAATGATATATCTCACCCACCTTCTGTTGAAGCAAACATTAATTCTTGTTTTTATTTTATATTGCAGCCGAAGTTTTTATGGCTTCGAAACTTTGTCTTTTCATAAACTTCATAGACTACTTTTTTGTCATACAAAACATCAACGCCGGTCAATTAGCTTTTAATATGAGAGCAGTCGAACATGGATTTAAAGAATGGCATAGGGATATTTGGAACATTTTGTCGCTTTCACTAGCAATTGTATGTATGACAAATTTTGAATAATAACGGATTTAAATTGCTTCTCATGATAGTATAAAGTATCATATGTTATACGTTAATTCGATAGCTAAGTGTTGTACTGATTTTGAAATTGAAAGTTTTCAAAGTATACGGGTACTGTTCAGATTTTAACCTTTTGTTCTTTTTCTCGAAATTTTATCATCAAAGACAGGTCCCATAAGTTTCATGTTGACCTACAAGTTATTTGCTTTTTTATCTTCGCTTTTTGCAATTTATCTTCGCTGAAAACTGGAACTGTCCTATAAATCTGGATCTGAATAAAAGTTTTCACATATGATACGGTTTTAGCTCTTGAAATACGTACAGCGTTTTAAAACCTAGAATCAATTTAACAAAAATGTGTGTAATGTGAAGTCAATAAGTAATTTTCTTGTCCAAAAAATGCTAAAATTTTTGATGTTATCTCATTTTTGAATTATTTGAGTTTCAACAAGAACTGCCTGCTTTCTGAGTTCGCAAAATCTATTAACATAAATTTTTCAGTTCAATTTTAAGGAATCATAGGAAAAAGATACAATAATGCCGGTCAATCAACTTTCAAAATCAGAGCAGTCGAACAAATACAATGGATCTAAAGAATAGCTAAGGATTTTTACAGATTTTTGCAGTTTAACTGGCTTTTTTTTGAAAGTTTTTGTTGCTTTTTGTAGTAGTAAATATAACATATTCTTGATAATAACACGTCTCAATTGTTATCTTCAAGTGTTATATATTCAGTTGATAGCTAGTGATTGAATTGATTTCAAAATTAAAGATTTTGAAGATCAAGGACAGTTACCCTAAGTTTAATGGAGGCATAAAAGTTATTGTTTCGACCCCACTTGTGGGGGGAGGGAGCAACTATATACTCAATTGGATTTTTTCGTTCAGACGATTTTGACCGATCGATACATTCGTCGTTGAGAAATGTGAGTGGTATCATTACAAAGCTCGTCCAGCGTAAAACTCGAAACTCAAACATTTTTTATCTCGTTTTTTTCGAGGAGTTATCGAGGATTGAAGTTTTGTGTGAAAAATAATTGGCATGATTTTGTTCACTTTTAGTGTAATTTTTCCTCAAATTAAGATCGTTTTTTTTAACAATCATTAATTCAAAATTACGTTTCACGCCAAATAATGAATCAATTTGGAATTTTTAGTAACGAAAGGCGATGAAAAAACTAGTTCTGGTCTCATAGGGAAGTTTATTAACAAAAAATTCAAATTACATTTAAGAGATCTTTTTTAGAAAACTTTTTAAATTTTTTTTGTTTTCTTAACTCCCCTAGAGACTAATCATTTTCCATATCAAGTTTCCGTTAAAGAAGAACCTGATTTACAGTCTAATGAAGCCTAATGAAAAAAAAATGTATTCATGGAATCGCTCGTGTTTTTTTGGCTTCCGAGTTTTCGTAACGTTAAATGAAAATTTGGTTTTTTTTCGAGGTTTTATCAGAGTCCTATAGCAAAGACATAATGACTAAAACCGCAATAAGTTTTGTGATAAGCATTTTGAGAACCTATCCAGGGCTTTGAGTGGAGAGAGAATGGCGGTTAAGAAATTAAAAATGGTTTTTCGAGAATTTTTTTAATTTTTACCGATCATAAACTTATTTTCGTGAATTGTAAGTCAGTCTCAGTTATGACAAGAACCCCTTCCTTTCTACCGCAACTAAAATTAATCTGGGTACCGGTTTATCTCCAAACAACTTGTCATATGGGTTCAGTGCCACAAGATTTCAATTTTTTTAAAAAATTGCTTCGATACTTTCTTCACGCACCTTTCAACAGAATTTTTGGTTTTTGCTCGTATTTGCTGTTGTTTCTATAGTCATAAGACTTATCATAATGTTTTATTGATTACCAACGTAAAATAAATATACCTGTTCTACAATAGAGGCATAACTGAGCATTTTTATTCACTTCCGTTGAAAGCTATTGAATTTAATGGCTGTTAAGATCTTAAAAATGATTTCTTGAGAAATTTTTCCAATAATAATCGATCTTAAACATTTTTCGTGAACTGTAAGTCAGTCTCAGTAAAGACCGCACCCCCTTCTTTTTTAAATCAGCCAAAGCGAATCTAGTTAGCGGTTTTATCTTCTAAATATTCGTGTTATGACGTCGATGCACGAGTTTTCATAATTTTAAAAAAAGTTGGATAGTTTTTTTGTAATCCTTTTGGAACCATAACACATTATTTTAATTTTTTGTAACTATGGTTCCTTTTGGAACCTTAACACTTTATCTTAATATTGATAGTTGCACCGCCTCAGACAAGAGGTTCAATGGATCATAAATACAGCTTTCAGAGAAAAGCTTATGCTTTAAATGGCTTCAACAAATTCTTCTCGCACTTTTCTACATAAGTTTTTGGTTTAGTGTAATGTCTTATTGACAACTTATGAATGACCAACATGCTTGCCGTCTCATCGAGTCTTAACTTAGTGTATTTATTAGCCTCCGTTGAAAGCTATTGAATTTAATGGCGTTGATACTATGGTTTTCTCAAGATTTTCGTGAGATTACAGTATTTGTTTTTGTTTGTTGATTTAATTGAGTCAAAATGCCACAAAGAAGAATCCCATTGCCAAAATTAATTAAAAGTAGAAAAAATTTTACCAAAAAAAAATCATTTTTTAAGGGCTTCGAAACTTTTCCCGCTCAACTTTTTTTTTGAATTTGCTGTTGTTGCCTGTTTCTTTTATTCTTTAGGTAGCCGTAAAAAACTGCCCGGTCAAAAAAAGTTGTAATTGAGGATTGAATGAATGACTTGACCCAAATCAGTCAGCTTATAGCGAATAGTCTTAAAGTTTATGATATTATACATTTTTAAAATTTTTAAGGACTTCTCAATTTGTGCAGCTCTTGTTGTTCTTTTACTCAACTTGTAAATTATTCTCATCATTGGGAGGTCCCATAAAACTCCTTTTGTTTGAAAAATTAACATTTTTGCTGATATCATGACGCAACTGATGTATTGTAGGACAATATGCGTTTCCAAAAAAAGTTGTTGGAGTGTTGAATTTGTGTTTCTTTTTTCTTCCTTTAGCACAATCGCGTAATAATAGATCCCAATGATTTTCAAATGTGGCCCAATTCAGAAAAATTTTAGCTGAATTAGTATAGCATTGGAAATGAAAATCCCTAATATTCAGATAATAGCTAATGATTTTAATGGCTTCACTAATGTGTTTTCGCGATGTTTGTAATCTTTTGCTCGTAATTTTTTTGAGTTTTTCTGCATTTTTAATCCAATCCTATTGCTTAGTCTAACCAAAGAAAGATCCCATTGGTTACATAAGGACTTTTTAGTAAACTTATCAATAATTAATTAGTTAAAACCTAATGATTTTTAAGATTTTTGAAAAATTTTTGATTGATTTTTTAATTTCGCCTCATTATTTGTTCTTTTCGTCGAATTGTTACCTAGTCTCATTAAAGAAAAATTCCATCTGCTGTGTAGTTAGGAAAAAGTAATATTGTGCAGTTAGGGATTTGTCTTATTGTAATTTGACGTTGGTTGAAATTTTTTTATTTGCTTCTTTTGTTGTTTTTTTTTCTCGTAATCCGTAATCTTTTTAATGGCAGATCTCCTTGTAATGAGGCATGGCATTTTTTTCAATTATTAGTTTGGTTGTGTAACAATTTTTTGAAACTCAAACATCTATTTTTGATTATCTCTTTGTCAAAAATGTAAGTCAAAAGATAGTTAAGTCAAGAATGCAGATGAATGCGGGTCGGAACATCATGTGCAAACGCACATTAACGAGCCTCCTTGTTTGCACTTTTATCTTTGCTTTTTGCAATTCATCTGACACTTTATCTAATGCTACTAAGATTTTTTTCTGGTTCTATCTGATGCCATTTTTATTTTGTTGTTAAATATTTGTAAAAAAAACCTATCTGAAATACGTACACCGTTTCAAACCCTAGAACCATATTAACAAAAATGTGTTTAATTTGTCGTTAATAAGTAAATTTCCGGTCCAAATTAATGCCAAGGTATTTGGTCTTATCTGATTTTGAGTCATTTGAGATAATCAAGAATTGCCTGCTCTTTTGAGATTTCGCGAAAAACGGAAATATAATTTTTTCATAGTTTAATTAAGAAAACATAGGAAAAGAATCGTCGCCAGAAGTTATCGATCCTTCTATATTGCGCTCGCAAATATCAATGTGTTCCCATTATTCGTCAACTGCCGAAATGCTATCCAAGAAACTTAATTTTTCTAATACTAGTGAATGATCAATCGAGTCGTAAGCTTTAGACCGGTTTAGGACAGACAACTAACTAGCTTTTTTTCTTTCAATTACATCTAATTTATTGACAAATTTCTTTCATTCGAATGAATAAATGCGTCCACAGTTAAATTTTTTCGCGTGTACCTCAAAAACTTTTGGTTAGGCCAGTGTTATAGAAATGGGACTTTAGCTCAAAGTGTATTAAACGTCTGCTGTTTTGGGGGCAACAGTTACCCGGGTCACCCATCATACAACTTTCTTTGATTTCATACAAGGTCATATATGATCCCTGGTAATCATACAAGGTCATATATGATTTGTATGATTTCCCGGTAATCATACAATATTCACACACAAAAAATTTACACAAAAGAGTTCTAAACAACTCCTATCGTAGCAGCTACGACGCCCAATCAGCATTTTTGGTGATTTGGCGGATATTAACAATTATTCAAATCTAAACATGAAAAAAAAAACACCGACTAAACTTTTGCAACAATTTTCATGTTCTTCTTGATTTGAGCATCACAGTTGGAAGCAAATTGTCCTGATTAGCCTTGACTTGCGCCCTCGAAACCATCTGAAAACTATCTTAAGAATCATAAATGATTCCCTTGATTTTATACAAGAATCATACATGATTTCCTTGAGTTCATACAAGAATCAAACATTATTTCATCAAGTACACAAAATAATCATAAATGATTTCATACACTTTCAGCTGGTAATTGGTGCACAATAACCCCCAATAGTGTCCTATTCCTTTAATTAACGCAAGAATCAGATATGATTCCCTTGGTATCACTCAAGGATCATAGATGATTTCCTAGGTTCCATGCAAGGACCGTACTAGGAAATACGTTATGATTTGTATGACATCATATATTATCCTTGTATGGAACCCGGGAAGTGGCGACCCGGATACATGCATCACATGAGCACAGCTTGAAAAAGGTATGAAGATACAGGTCTCGTTATTATTATTAATAGCATGTGTGTGCATAATGAAGCAATCCAAAATCAGCCACATTAAGGTTGGGGTGGGGGCTGAATAGATTGAAAAATTACCTGCGAGTGTTGCTGTTGGGTGGCGTTCCGTCTGGACTGAGCATGATTCCCGAGTCTATCCGGGAGCTGGCAAGGGTGGGTGATTCCGTTTTGGGCCGAGACACAGGTCTGTGTTCTGGACTCATTGGACTGTTTATGAAACTGTCAATGCCTTCGTAAATTTCCTGCTGTTCGGAGACTAAGTACTTTTTGTACAAGTTGTCAACCTAAAATTTAAAATCTATAAAGATATTAAATTACAGCAAAGTCGATAAATTAATATGAGCAGACTTCTTCAAACGGAAATGGCTGTTGCTCGGACCTCTCAAATCCTCGGTTGCCTGAGCTTATCATATTTTTGATCGTTTTTGAGGTCTGCGAGGACAAAATATTAAATAGTCAGTGCTCGACTGTTTCTGATAAGAGTCACATTATACTGAGATATGGAGCCGGGAAAGCCTTCCCAGGTTGAGGTCGCAGACCAAAATGACCTCTGATCAAACCATCCGAGACGTGACCTCTGATGATATTTAGACCTTGTAATTTTGGTCTGAAAACACACCGCCTGTGGTTGTTTAGAGGTCACTTCCGTCTGGGACCTGGACCGCAGTTTCAAAGACTTGAGATAAACTAATACTTGTGAATGAAATAATAAGTGTAATGTTTGTTAATCACCTGTTCTTTCTCCATGTCTTTAGTAATCACTCCAATTAGGTTGTGTCGTGAGTCGAATATCTGGTGGGTCTTATGATCGAAGTATCCCCCAATGTTGTGCTCCATCAAGTCTGCCCCAAACACTTCCATCGCATAGTTACATCTGATCCCAATTGTCAAATCTATCACCTGTTTTGGAACGACAAAACAGAAATAAGCATTTATTAAAATATTGCTATATTTCTTTTTACGCCAATCACCGCAATTCTGATATTATCTTTTCCGCAAAACTTCGACCTGTGTACGACGACGATGACGAATTAGCCGCACTATGATTCCTAATATAGTATTCTATGAACGAATTAAAGCGTTCTATGATTCGAATTAACGCGTCTGTGTTCCAACTACAGGACTTAAGGCTCAAACTGAAGAGATTATGATTCAAAAAGGTGCGACAAAAAGTGAGGTCCGGATCGAATACTTTTGTTCCGCCTATTCTTTTTTATGATTATCAGCCGATTCAAATAGCTCTCAGTAAGCTTTTTCAATGGACTTATTAATTTTGCTCTACCTCAAACTAATTTATTATTGATGACAGATTAACATTTAGAATTTGATTCAAATTTTGCTGACCTGTTGGCACTCATGGCCTTAATACTTCAAGGGTATGTTTGACAAGTTTATAAAAATTAAAGTATATATTGGATAAAGTTTACTTGTTAAATTTTCTATTGGACAAGGGCAGTTTAAAAGAGCAGACAACAAAATAAGTTCTTATCTTCTTTTTTCCTAAATAATAAAAGTTGCTAGCTTTCATGACTCCAGCAAAAATTATTCGTACGGCATCTTGTGAAGTGAACTGATTTATGCAAGCCATTGCAATATTTGAAGAAAAAACACTTTTAACTGAACTAAATGTGACGACGAATTAGGAAGACAGCAAAAACTACACAAAAACTACACTTGCATCCAATAAACAATTGGAAATACAAGAAGACCCAAATATGATGCGACAAAAAAAGAAATGAATCTATTTCAAAAATTATTTTTGAACAGTTTTTGTTAAGACTTCGTAAATTGAATTGAAGAAGGAGTGCCGCAAAGACTTGTCGTGGGTCCCCTACTTGTCAATCTTTACATAAACTCAAAAAGTACTAATGATCAATGCAGCAAGATACAATAAGCAGATCTTAAAACATTATTATGCTCGAATTCTAATTCACAAACCACTAAATCGAAAAATGAATCAAATCTTAAGAACGTTGCTGAAAGTTTTTCTGAACGAACTGTTGCTCAACGTCAAAAATACAATTTTGTAAATTTCAGTAGAACCTTTATTTTTAAAACAATAACAAAATAATTCTTAATGTCGTTGAACAAAGCCCTGAGGAACAACTTCTAGCATCTAATGATAAAGTTGTTGTCACAAATGAAAACCTAAAGCCTTGGTTACTTCTCAATGGTAGCACTATGAAATTAAATATCATACTCAAGAAACATATCAAATTGTTTAATCCAGACTAGTTGTGATCGGAAATCAAGACTGCTCAGTTCACAACTATAGAAAAAAAACAAACCAACTACCGCGCATCAAATGAATAGGTATCGTTCAATTCAATTTTTTCCCAAAATTTAGAAAATACCAAAGACTTACAACAACCTTCAGTCTCCAAGTTTTCCAAAAAAAATGCTACTCTAGATG
>NC_134476.1:24248593-24301646 GCF_964194025.1 Convolutriloba macropyga | reverse complement strand
AAGTTTCGCAGGCACTGCAAATTTTAAAATTTGGTATCAATGTGAATATTGATACCAAACTCAAAACTTGCAGTGCCTGTGGAATATCAATTTTGGCTGTATTTGCGAATGACATATCTCTCGAAACAATACTGAGTAAATTGAATTTAGAACAGATCGATTTAGAGTTTGAGTCATTCACTGATTGTCACCGTTTGATGTTTGCCGAAGTTGCATGCGGTTTCACGCTTAAAAGAGTCATAAAACAAAACAAACCTGAAAAGGTATACGCGCAGCCCAAGGAGGAATCAAAATATGTACGAGCGGTTTAAATGCTGTTTTTTCCATAAAACATTTTTCCGGATCTGTAGTTAAATTTTAACATAGAAATTTTGGATCCTTTCCGGTATTGCCCCCACCCCTAAGACAATTTTGCTCGGTTTTGATATCTATACATGTATGGCACTAATCAATAAAAAACACCGAATTCTGAACCATATCAAGAAAAGGACAAGTGATGTTAGTCTGACAATGAGAACATTTACAAAAAACTAATTACATTAATTTTAATCAATAATAACTCGAATATATTGCACCAAGGATGAAAAGCTGTGTCTTGATATAAGCAAGACCTATTAATCAATGTTTCAATTGGCGGAAAAATTTGTTAATATTTAGTCGGTTTATATAGCCTTATAATCCCGCAATCATAGCTTAAGGGTTGTGACAAAAAATTCGAACTCAATCATTTTCAGATCAGAAATCAGAAGTCATTCTTGACTTCTTACACCCCTATTTTCAGGTTGAGTGTCACATCGGAGAACCGCCAAACATTTAGCGTGGTTATTGTTCCCCATCCCCTTGGACAGAGCATCTGTAATCATAAGGCCAGTCAGAAAATGTTTAGTCAGAAAATTATAGCTCTCTCTTTTCTATAAGCTCCCTTGTCAAATTAATTTTAGGGGAAAAGTGCATCTATCAACAAAAATCTCAATAAGTTTTTGATTCTCATCGCAATAAGTACTGCAGCAAATTTTGAGCGAATGGCTTTATTTATCGTCTCTTCTAAGAATTCAATTCGGCTGGGTTTTGAGGTTGATGCCAAAAAAACATTTTTTTAACTAACTGACAACAGCTGAGCCAGTAATTAGTTTGATGCAAAATCCTGAAGTAATCGCTGTTTGGTTTGATTTAATTTATCCGCCAATCAGTATCTGAGCTCCAAGTCCACCCCATGTTATCCACTCAGAAACAAACTCTCAAATGACTTAGAAGCATTGAGGTATCCCAGAGCTCTCCTTCCTGTTTTCCAGAGCTTTTTACTTCAAATCTCATCGAACCAACTTAAGAAATTTGCTGCAAAGCTCAATTCTGGTCAACCCAAACCAGTTAAATAATATAAGCAACCGACCTAAAATTTCATGCACTTTTGCTATTCATTCCCCTCTAGAGTGCAGTCTTCTCTAGTAAGCATTAACTCTGCAAGTTGTTGACTCTTAAAACTTTCAATTCCAATTCTTTTCCAAAACTTTTCAGTATGATGTTCCTAGTTGACTTCCATCCAACTTGCTTTTTTATTTATCATTACTTCAAAAAACGAACAAAGATGCCCTCAATAATTTATTTGAAACTCTTTAACCAGCTAACAATGAAACCAAGAAGAAGAGGTTTTTGAATTTCACAGGTTATTTTATCATAAAAACACAAAACAACAAAACACAGCGCTTTCTTGACCACTTAACCATGTACAGATTTTTCTTCGTCAATTAAACAATGGGTTTTCTTTTGCAGTTTTGTTGCTCAATATTTGTTTGGCATTTTATGTAATTTTACTCTGCTTTAGTTGCAGAATCATAAGCCGATTTTTTATCCTTTTGTCCTGTCCCTGGCCCGGATTAAACAGAAAAACCCACAACAAAACGATTGGTACAGAGCATAACAGTCGATAAATGCGTCTCATGAAAATCCCTTCCCAAAATTTGACAGTATCAATTGGCTACAAACCTTGCTTTTTGTCTACTTACTTCTCCCATCGGACCATATTTAACATCAAAATGCAATATGCTAACCACAGTTATTGCCCCATTATTTTCAACTAGTTCTTCACGTTGTTTTCTTTCAGCGAGTTGTACGTCTGGCTTGATTTTTCTCCAGTTTTATTTCTAATTCTTATTTCACCGTTCAACTCATTCACTATACTTGTCTGGTAGTTAGTTCCGAAGCAGTAGTTGTTCTCGCCAAAAATTGCAATCTTTGTTTTTCAAACCTATATTTATCTAGTTCATTTTCAATTTCTATCAGAAGGGATCTACTATTAAGTTCATGACTTAGGAAAAATCTCTTCTCCAATTTTCTGTCGATTTTCCTTTTAAATGGCTTTCTCAATAAAGACAAGCGACACAACAGTTACTTTCATGAAACCAAGATCTTGTTTCTCCTCATGAAATGCTGCATGTTGAGGATTCCTTATCGCTGAGTGTTGGCCAAGATTTATAAAACAGAATGCAAAGAGGTGAAAAAAAGTTCAAACCTTTTTGTGGAAACTGGGCTGATCTTTTAAGCACCTAGTGGTTTCTGCTGTGAAATGCCAAATTTTTCCAACTATTCAAATTTTATGAGCCGTATACACTGCAGACTTTCTGCAGGCATTTTTCTGAATATTGCTGAGAGTATAATTTTGGCACAGTCTGCTTGTTTACGTCTGCAAAAAATTGTCGAAAAATCTCAAAAGTCCTATCCATTGACTGCATGAAATTAAATCCAAGTAATCTATCGAAACCATCAACAAATCCTCTTGCTTATTTGTGACGACTCAGAGCCCGAGTTTAATGGGCACTAAGAGTTCTATTTGCACGATATGTGAGACCACTTGTGCAATCTTTTCGCAAATTGCGTTTTTTAGCCTTACTCAAATCACAAAACTCAAAATTATCAGTCAAACTGTCGCGGATTTTCATTTCTTCAAGATTTTCAGTTATTTTTTGCTATGGTCTGCAACATTTTTTGACTGAGTCTTCTGTGCCACATTTTAAAGCTATTGTTTAGTGATTATTTCTTTTGCAATATGAATTTGGCTCGCTAAATTGCCGAATGATTAATGTTTTTTTACCTAAACGTGAGCTCAAATTCATTTCTGTCAACTTTGCCTAGGCCGGGGGCAAATAAAACTGCAGCCTCTGCTTCCCTAAAATTGCTTATTGACACGTGAGTTTAGTTTTAAGGTAGGAACACAGCGTTCACAGATTGAACTTATTTTTCTCCCTAGCTGAAAAAAAGACGGCAACTGGGCCACATATCTGAGACTCGGTTTTCTTTGCTTTCAACAAATTGGATGAAAAACTATCGTCGATATTCACAAATCCCTGTCTCCTTCCATCATTGACTGGATACGAGAACAAAAACTAAACTACTCTTCATCTTTAACAAAACTGCTTCTCATTCTTTATGCATCACCTGGCGTGGCTCTCGTTTTTTTTCTTTCAAGCTGCAGTTAGATGTCCAATACGCCCTAAATAACTGTTAAGAAGGCTCTTTTCAAACCAAAATCTGAACTCTGTAAACTAAATGAGCTGTTTTTCCAAAAATTTGAACGGTGTTCGATAAGGTTGCGTTTTCTATCAATTCTATTTTTTTGTTTCTGTTTTTCTTCGGCCGCCTTGAAGACTTCATTTAAAGCAGCGGGTCTTGCTGGGCACAGTAAACTGTCAAGTTGAGTCTTGATATAGGGTAAACATTTTAATCAAAATTTCAAAAGGCGGCAATGTTTTTTTTACAAATCTTTCGCTTTGTACAGCTTTATGGTCCAGCAACCGTTGTGGAGGGATAACGTAGGAGATCCAAAATTTTATAATGTTCATTAGAGAAAACAAGTCAGAAGTACTTGATGACTCAAGAGTCAGATATGGTTTCCGTTCTCTGGAGAAAGATTGAAATGTTTAATTTTGGCTGGTACATAATTTAGCACACTTTAAAATGGATCAATGCACTTTCTTGAATCATTTCATTATCGGAAAATTACAGTTTCAAGGCTCTAAACAAGTGTATATGCAGGTTTTCCTCACAAACCGAAAAACCGCAAAGCTACAGAATTACGACATCTATGAAAATTTGCATTTATAGATTTTTGATGGAAGGGAGTTTTAGGAAATTGTCTTTTCAGAAAATATTTGAAAATTTCATGGAAAGGAAGGCAAAACTATTTTTGAAAAATCAATCTAAAACTAATTAAAAACCTTGAGTTTTAAGCTAACAGAGAAATATTGAGATATTGTTGTCATAGAATCTCACGAAAAATATAAATTTCTGCGAAAACTAAAGAACGATTTTTTAGTTGAAAATCTATTTGCAGCCCCTTAAATTGTTAATTGAAATGTTTTCCCAACAAATGGGAGTGAATTTAGCAAATAACAACAAAAATTTGTAAACTCTCTTTTAAACTACGACTTTTATTAGTCATTTTCTTACTGCTTTTTGAGTTTGTTATGTCGAAACTCAACAATCTGAAAGTTCTATGGTAAAAATAGAAATAAAAAACAACTGCCATCACATTTGATAATAATTTCCTAAAATTAAGCAAATTATTGTTGTAACACAAACGCAAAATTTTTTATTTGGAAATAATTATTATCTAATTAATCATTTTGAGAATTGTAAATGATTTTTGACCACTATTAATCATTTCATTCCACGTTGAAAAACTTTTGCAAAAAGTTCTTCAAATAAGAAGGCAGGTTTTTCATAATAATTTTATACAGACAGTGCTTAAAAACAACATTCTGCTTACAATGAATACATGTGGCTTTGATTGCAGAAAATGGTGTTCTAACCTTAAAAAAATATCAGAGTGTCAAAACAAGTTAGGGCAAAATTAAAGCGCTTATGTGGAGTTAAATCCGAGTTAATGCTGCAAGTTTTATGAAAGGAATTTCTGATCCTATCCTGTATATCTAAATAAGACAAAGAAGAATGATCGATTGGATTAAATATCAGTTATTGGTCTTCTAAACTTAGTGTAAAATTGTTCGGATGAATTCTTGTCCGGACAAAACAGTTCCAAACAAATAAGTCTGAAATTGCAAAATATAAAAAATTCCGAGAAAAAATAGTCCCAGACAAAATAATCCGAAATCGAAACAAATTTAAATATAACATGCAAACAATTAACAATTATATTCTAGGAATTAAGCGTCTGAATGCGTTTTTTTATTTGATATGAATTAGGATTAAACCAATAAGTTGTTTCAAAATACATTATTTGGCAGAAAACTATGTTGTATTCAGCTTAATTTTTGTTCAATGAAAAACAATTATATGAATAAATTAAGGGACTTCTTTGTTATTTGATGTGTTTCTGTTCCACTCCTTATTTAATCCAGTTTATTTTGTCTGGAAAAATTTTGTCTGCTTTTTGGGACTATTCCGCCTGGGACTGTTTTGTCTGGGATTAATTTACTATTCGGGACTGTTTTGTCAGGAAATTTTTTGTCTGGGACTGTTTTGTCAGTTCATCCATGAATTGATCTAAAGCCTAATAGCAAAATCTTTTGGAGAGATACCGGCCTGTGTAGCTACGTTCACAACGGTATTTGTTTAAAACAAACTATCAGAAGGAATAATCTCCTAAAAACGATCAAAAGAAATCATTTCCTAGATTTACCGATCAAAAACGATCATAAACAATCAAAAACAAAAATTTCCTAAAACTACCAGTCAAAGACGGTCATTTCCCACACTAATTTGTACGTTTTTGATCGGTCTGGTCAACAGGGGAGCCGTGTTAGGACGTAAATTATAACACCCGTGACATTAGGATGATTTTCAATTGAGTGAACTTTTCAAAAGAGATGTGATAACAAAAGCAAGTATAAAGGCACAAGTTACCAAATTTTGTTTCAAAAAGACTTAGTTGACACTATAGGTTCAGATTGATGATTTTTCAAACATTGTAAATCCAAAATTTTTCAGCTCATATCAACTTCGTATTGGTGATTTGCAATTTCTTTCGAAGCATTACTCAATGGCTTTAATTGACTGCAAAGTTTCCCAAATATACGAAACTGTAGAAAATCAGCAGAAAAAGACTGATACATACCTGGTAATGAATTTATATAAACAAACAATCAATCAGAAGTTGATTGCTGGCATTACTTACCCATGACAAAACTATAACCAGCATCACTTCTTAAAATGGCAATTTGATTTGTGGCGATTTTGCAGATTTCCGTTGTTGCCCCCAGTCAGGTCTATCAGTCGGTCACATTATCCTCCTTACGGCGTAGTTTGGAAATGAGTGTTATCCCGACCGTAAACAGCCCAGGCTGAGGTCCCAGACCAAAACCACATATGTCCCGACCGAAATGAACGCACGAAGTGGGTGTCGTGCGTTCAAATGTACACGGTCTGGACACAGATGAACGCATGATGGTCTGGACATGAACGCACGATGGTCTGGACATGAACGCACGAAAAATTTTCGTGCATTCATTTCCACACTTTCATGGGTTCATGTCCAGGCCATCGTGTGGTCATGTCCAGACCATCTTGCGTTCATGTCCAGACCATCGTGCGTTCATGTTCAGACTTTCGTGCGTTCACCAGACAGAAAAAAATTACCTGCTGGGGTGCAGTGAAGATCCTTGAAGCTGAAGACAGAGAGGGTTCCAAAACTCCACAAATCCAGATTTTTATAGTCTTTTTTTTACGTGAGGTACATGAACATCTTTATTCTAATAGTAGACATTGCCTTTTTTTGCTATCGTGAGCAAAATTCAAGTTGTTTATCTATCAGTATTAAGAAAAAAATGAACCTCTAATAAGATAAGACTTTTTTTGACACTCATTCAAGAAAGCTGAAAACAACACAAACATATATCATTATCATCACATCATAAACATCGATATAATCAAATTAAAAGCCAACCGAAGCGAGAGAACAACTCCTTGACCCAATGAAAAAGACCAATTTTTAAAATTCGTTATTTGCGAAAATCGCAAATTTCCGTATGAAAAACTAACTTTCTTCCTAGGCAAACTATAGCAAAAACTCTTCATTTCCTACACTCTACCTACACCAGGGGATACTCCATACCAAGTTATGTTCAATTTGGACAACATCTTGACCCAATCAAAAATAACTATACTTAAAATTCGCTAATCGCGAAATTCGCAAATTTTCGTATGAAAAACTAACTTTTTCTTGGGCAACCTATACCAAAAAATTTTTCTGTTTTAGCTTCTAACTACACATGGGATATTCCATGCCAAGTTTGGTTTGATTTGCACAACTCTCAGACCTAATCAAAAAGACCTATTTTTAAAATTACTCTTGAAATTTATTCGCAAATAAGAGGAAAATTTCCGTATGAAAACCAAACTTTTTTCCTAGGCAAACTATACCAAAAATTCCTTTTGTTTTAGACTCTAGGTACACTTGGGATACCCCATACCAAGTTATTAAGGAGACAAATGTGGTGCAAATATCGAAAATTTTCATATTCAAATCATTTTTTCTATATGATGGAGCAAACTTTCGACCCCCCGACCTAGGTGTTTCAATTCTTGCTATATTCTGCTTTCAATTTTTTTTTTTGCAAGTTTGGAAAAAAATCAGTTGGATGCAAGTGAAACTGGAAAGTGTTGAGAACAACTCCTTGACCCAAAGAAAAAGACCTATTTTTAAATTTCGTTATTCGCGAAATTCGCAAATTTCCGTATGAAAAACTAACAGTTTTCCTAGGCAAGCTGTAGCAAAAATTCTTTTTTTCCTAAACTTTACCTACGCAGGTAATACTCTATGCCAAGTTTGGTTCAATTTGGACAACATCTTGACCCAATCAAAATTAACTATAATTAAAATTCTCTAATCGCGAAATTCGCAAATTTCCGTTTGAAAATCTAACTTTTTTCCTAGGCAAGCTATAGCAAAAATTATCTTTTTCCTAAACTTTACCTACGCAGGGGATACTCTATACCAAGTTTGGTTCAATTTGGACAACATCTTGACCCAATCAAAATTAACTATAATTAAAATTCGCTAATCGCGAAATTCGCAAATTTCCTTTTGAAGAACTAACTTTTGTCCTAGGCAAGCTATAGCAAAAATTATCTTTTTCCTAAACGTTACCTACGCAGGGGATACTCTATACCAAGTTTGGTTCAATTTGGACAACATCTTGACCCAATCAAAATTAACTATAATTAAAATTCGCTAATCGCGAAATTCGCAAATCTCCGTATGAAAAGCTAACTTTTTTCTTAGGCAATCTATACCAAAAAATCTTTATGTTTTACCTTCTAACTACACATGGGATACTCCATGCCGAGTTTGGTCTGATTTGCACAACTCTCAGTCCTAATCAAAAAGACCTATTTTTAAACTTACTTATTCGAAATTATTCGAAAATAATAGGAAATTTCCGTATGAAAACCCAACTTTTTCCCTAAGCAAGCTATACCAAAAATTCTTTTTGTTTTAGACTTTAGGTACACATGGGATACTCTATACCAAGTTATTGAAAGGAGACAAAAGTGCTGCAAATATCGAAAATTTTCATTATCAAATCATTTTTTCTATATGATGGAGCAAACTTTCGACACCCAACCTAGGTTTTTGAGTTCTTGCTATATTGTGCTTTCAATTTTTTTTTTTGCAAATTTCGAAAAAAATCAGTTGGATGCAAGTGAAACTGGAAAGTGTTGAGAACAACTCCTTGACCCAAAGAAAAAGACCTATTTTTAAATTTCGTTATTCGCGAAATTCGCAAATTTCCGTATGAAAAACTAACAGTTTTCCTAGGCAAGCTGTAGCAAAAATTCCTTTTTTCCTAAACTTTACCTAAGCAGGGGATACTCTATACCAAGTTTGGTTCAATTTGGACAACATCTTGACCCAATCAAAATTAACTATAATTAAAATTCTCTAATCGCGAAATTCGCAAATTTCCGTTTGAAGATCTAACTTTTTTCCTAGGCAAGCTATAGCAAAAATTATCTTTTTCCTAACCTTTATCTACGCAGGGGATACTCTATACCAAGTTTGGTTCAATTTGGACAACATCTTGACCCAATCAAAATTAACTATAATTAAAATTCGCTAATCTCGAAATTCGCAAATTTCCGTATGAAAAGCTAACTTTTTTCTTGGGCAATCTGTACCAAAAAATCTTTCTGTTTTACCCTCTAACTACACATGGGATACTCCATGCCGAGTTTGGTTTGATTTGCACAACTCTCAGTCCTAATCAAAAAGACCTATTTTTAAACTTACTTATTCGAAATTATTCGAAAATAATAGGAAATTTCCGTATGAAAACCCAACTATTTCCCTAGGCAAGCTATACCAAAAATTCTTTTTGTTTTAGACTTTAGGTACACATGGGATACTCCATACCAAGTTATTGAAAGGAGACAAAAGTGGTGCAAATATCGAAAATTTTCATTATCAAATCGTTTTTTCTATATGATGGAGCAAAGATTCGACACCCAACCTAGGTTTTTGAGTTCTTGCTATATTGTGCTTTCGAATTGTTTTTGCAAATTTTGAAAAAAATCAGTTGTTTGCAAGTGAAACCGGTGAGTGTTGAAGGGAGACAAAGGCAGAGAAAATATCAAAAATTTTATTACAAAATCTTTTTTTCTATAGGATGGAGCAAAAAAAACCGACCACCCAACCTTGGTTTTTGTGAATTTGCTATAATCCACGTTCAAACTATACTTGCATTCTCTTAAAAAAATCAGTTGGATGCAAGTGAAACTGGAAAGTGTTGAGAACAACTCCTTGACCCAATGAAAAAGATCTATTTTTAAAATTCGTTATTCGCGAAATTCGCAAATTTCCGTATGAAAAACTATCTTTTTTCCTAGGCAAGCTATAGCAAAAATTCCTTTTTTTCCTAAACTTTACCTACGCAGGGGATACTCTATACCAAGTTTGGTTCAATTTGGATAACATCTTGACCCAATCAAAATTAACTATAATTAAAATTCGCTAATCGCGAAATTCTCAAATTTCCTTTTGAAGAACTAACTTTTTTCCTAGGCAAGCTATAGCAAATATCGAAAATTTTTATTATCAAATCATTTTTTCTATATGATGGCGCAAACTTTCGACACCCAACCTAGGTTTTTGAGTTCTTGCTATATTGTGCTTTCAAATTTTGTTTGCAAATTTTGAAAAAAATCAGTTGGATGCAAGTGAAACTGGAAAGTGTTGAGAACAACTCCTTGACCCAATGAAAAAGACCTATTTTTAAAATTCGTTATTTGCGAAATTCACAAATTTCCGTATGAAAAACTATCTTTTTTCCCAGGCAAGCTATAGCAAAAATTCTTTTTTTTCCTAAACTTTACCTACGCAGGGGATACTCTATACCAAGTTTGGTTCAATTTGGACAACATCTTGACCCAATCAAAATTAACTATAATTAAAATTCGCTAATCGCGAAATTCGCAAATTTCCGTTTGAAGAACTAACTTTTGTCCTAGGCAAGCTATAGCAAAAATTATCTTTTTCCTAAACGTTACGTACGCAGGGGATACTCTATACCAAGTTTGGTTCAATTTGGACAACATCTTGACCCAATCAAAATTAACTATAATTAATATTCGCTAATCGCGAAATCCGCAAATCTCCGTATGAAAAGCTAACTTTTTTCTTAGGCAAACTATACCAAAAAATCTTTCTGTTTTACCTTCTAACTACACATGGGATACTCCATGCCGAGTTTGGTCTGATTTGCACAACTCTCAGTCCTAATCAAAAAGACCTATTTTTAAACTTACTTATTCGAAATTATTCGAAAATAATAGGAAATTTCCGTATGAAAACCCAACTTTTTCCCTAAGCAAGCTATACCAAAAGTTCTTTTTGTTTTAGACTTTAGGTACACATGGGATACTCTATACCAAGTTATTGAAAGGAGACAAAAGTGCTGCAAATATCGAAAATTTTCATTATCAAATCATTTTTTCTATATGATGGAGCAAACTTTCGACACCCAACCTAGGTTTTTGAGTTCTTGCTATATTGTGCTTTCAAATTTTTTTTTTGCAAATTTCGAAAAAAATCAGTTGGATGCAAGTGAAACTGGAAAGTGTTGAGAACAACTCCTTGACCCAAAGAAAAAGACCTATTTTTAAATTTCGTTATTCGCGAAATTCGCAAATTTCTGTATGAAAAACTAACAGTTTTCCTAGGCAAGCTGTAGCAAAAATTCTTTTTTTCCTAAACTTTATCTACGCAGGTAATACTCTATGCCAAGTTTGGTTCAATTTGGACAACATCTTGACCCAATCAAAATTAACTATAATTAAAATTCTCTAATCGCGAAATTCGCAAATTTCCGTTTGAAAATCTAACTTTTTTCCTAGGCAAGCTATAGCAAAAATTATCTTTTTCCTAAACTTTATCTACGCAGTGGATACTCTATACCAAGTTTGGTTCAATTTGGACAACATCTTGACCCAATCAAAATTAACTATAATTAAAATTCGCTAATCTCGAAATTCGCAAATTTCCGTATGAAAAGCTAACTTTTTTCTTGGGCATTCTATACCAAAAAATTTTTCTGTTTTACCCTCTAACTACACATGGGATACTCCATGCCGGCCGAGTTTGGTTTGATTTGCACAACTCTCAGTCCTAATCAAAAAGACCTATTTTTAAACTTACTTATTCGAAGTTATTCGAAAATAATAGGAAATTTCCGTATGAAAACCGAACCTTTTCCCTAGGCAAGCTATACCAAAAATTCTTTTTGTTTTAGACTTTAGTTACACATGGGATACTCCATACCAAGTTATTGAAAGGAGACAAAAATGGTGCAAATATCGAAAATTTTCATTATCAAATCATTTTTTCTATATGATGGAGCAAACTTTCGACACCCAACCTAGGTTTTTGAGTTCTTGCTATATTGTGCTTTCGAATTGTTTTTGCAAATTTTGAAAAAAATCAGTTGGTTGCAAGTGAAACCGGTGAGTGTTGAAGGGAGACAAAGGCAGAGAAAATATCAAAAATTTTATTACTAAATCTTTTTTTCTATAGGATGGAGCAAAAAAACCGACCACCCAACCTTGGTTTTTGTGAATTTGCTATAATCCACGTTCAAACTATACTTGCATTCTCTTAAAAAAATCAGTTGGATGCAAGTGAAACTGGAAAGTGTTGAGAACAACTCCTTGACCCAATGAAAAAGATCTATTTTTAAAATTCGTTATTCGCGAAATTCGCAAATTTCCGTTTGATGAACTAACTTTTTTCCTAGGCAAGCTATATCAAATATCGAAAATTTTCATTATCAAATCATTTTTTCTATATGATGGCGCAAACTTTCGACACCCAACCTAGGTTTTTGAGCTCTTGCTATATTGTGCTTTCAAATTTTTTTTGCAAATTTCGAAAAAAATCAGTTGGATGCAAGTGAAACTGGAAAGTGTTGAGAACAACTCCTTGACCCAAAGAAAAAGACCTATTTTTAAATTTCGTTATTCGCGAAATTCGCAAATTTCCGTATGAAAAACTAACAGTTTTCCTAGGCAAGCTGTAGCAAAAATTCCTTTTTTCCTAAAATTTACCTACGCAGGGGATACTCTATACCAAGTTTGGTTCAATTTGGACAACATCTTGACCCAATCAAAATTAACTATAATTAAAATTCTCTAATCGCGAAATTCGCAAATTTCCGTTTGAAGATCTAACTTTTTTCCTAGGCAAGCTATAGCAAAAATTATCTTTTTCCTAACCTTTATCTACGCAGGGGATACTCTATACCAAGTTTGGTTCAATTTGGACAACATCTTGACCCAATCAAAATTAACTATAATTAAAATTCGCTAATCTCGAAATTCGCAAATTTCCGTATGAAAAGCTAACTTTTTTCTTGGGCAATCTGTACCAAAAAATCTTTCTGTTTTACCCTCTAACTACACATGGGATACTCCATGCCGAGTTTGGTCTGATTTGCACAACTCTCAGTCCTAATCAAAAAGACCTATTTTTAAACTTACTCATTCGAAATTATTCGAAAATAATAGGAAATTTCCGTATGAAAACCCAACTTTTTCCCTAGGCAAGCTATACCAAAAATTCTTTTTGTTTTAGACTTTAGGTACACATGGGATACTCCATACCAAGTTATTGAAAGGAGACAAAAGTGGTGCAAATATCGAAAATTTTCATTATCAAATCGTTTTTTCTATATGATGGAGCAAAGATTCGACACCCAACCTAGGTTTTTGAGTTCTTGCTATATTGTGCTTTCGAATTGTTTTTGCAAATTTTGAAAAAAATCAGTTGGTTGCATGTGAAACCGGTGAGTGTTGAAGGGAGACAAAGGCAGAGAAAATATCAAAAACTTTATTACAAAATCTTTTTTTCTATAGGATGGAGCAAAAAAAACCGACCACCCAACCTTGGTTTTTGTGAATTTGCTATAATCCACGTTCAAACTATACTTGCATTCTCTTAAAAAAATCAGTTGGATGCAAGTGAAACTGGAAAGTGTTGAGAACAACTCCTTGACCCAATGAAAAAGATCTATTTTTAAAATTCGTTATTCGCGAAATTCGCAAATTTCCGTTTGATGAACTAACTTTTTTCCTAGGCAAGCTATATCAAATATCGAAAATTTTCATTATCAAATCATTTTTTCTATATGATGGCGCAAACTTTCGACACCCAACCTAGGTTTTTGAGCTCTTGCTATATTGTGCTTTCAAATTTTTTTTGCAAATTTCGAAAAAAATCAGTTGGATGCAAGTGAAACTGGAAAGTGTTGAGAACAACTCCTTGACCCAAAGAAAAAGACCTATTTTTAAATTTCGTTATTCGCGAAATTCGCAAATTTCCGTATGAAAAACTAACAGTTTTCCTAGGCAAGCTGTAGCAAAAATTCCTTTTTTCCTAAAATTTACCTACGCAGGGGATACTCTATACCAAGTTTGGTTCAATTTGGACAACATCTTGACCCAATCAAAATTAACTATAATTAAAATTCTCTAATCGCGAAATTCGCAAATTTCCGTTTGAAGATCTAACTTTTTTCCTAGGCAAGCTATAGCAAAAATTATCTTTTTCCTAACCTTTATCTACGCAGGGGATACTCTATACCAAGTTTGGTTCAATTTGGACAACATCTTGACCCAATCAAAATTAACTATAATTAAAATTCGCTAATCTCGAAATTCGCAAATTTCCGTATGAAAAGCTAACTTTTTTCTTGGGCAATCTGTACCAAAAAATCTTTCTGTTTTACCCTCTAACTACACATGGGATACTCCATGCCGAGTTTGGTCTGATTTGCACAACTCTCAGTCCTAATCAAAAAGACCTATTTTTAAACTTACTCATTCGAAATTATTCGAAAATAATAGGAAATTTCCGTATGAAAACCCAACTTTTTCCCTAGGCAAGCTATACCAAAAATTCTTTTTGTTTTAGACTTTAGGTACACATGGGATACTCCATACCAAGTTATTGAAAGGAGACAAAAGTGGTGCAAATATCGAAAATTTTCATTATCAAATCGTTTTTTCTATATGATGGAGCAAAGATTCGACACCCAACCTAGGTTTTTGAGTTCTTGCTATATTGTGCTTTCGAATTGTTTTTGCAAATTTTGAAAAAAATCAGTTGGTTGCATGTGAAACCGGTGAGTGTTGAAGGGAGACAAAGGCAGAGAAAATATCAAAAACTTTATTACAAAATCTTTTTTTCTATAGGATGGAGCAAAAAAAACCGACCACCCAACCTTGGTTTTTGTGAATTTGCTATAATCCACGTTCAAACTATACTTGCATTCTCTTAAAAAAATCAGTTGGATGCAAGTGAAACTGGAAAGTGTTGAGAACAACTCCTTGACCCAATGAAAAAGATCTATTTTTAAAATTCGTTATTCGCGAAATTCGAAATTATTGAAAGGAGACAAAAGTGGTGCAAATATCGAAAATTTTCATTATCAAATCATTTTTTCTATATGATGGAGCAAAGTTTTGACACCCAACCTAGGTTTTTGAGTTCTTGCTATATTGTGCTTTCGAATTGTTTTTGCAAATTTTGAAAAAAATCAGTTGGTTGCAAGTGAAACCGGTGAGTGTTGAAGGGAGACAAAGGCAGAGAAAATATCAAAAATTTTATTACTAAATCTTTTTTTCTATAGGATGGAGCAAAAAAACCGACCACCCAACCTTGGTTTTTGTGAATTTGCTATAATCCACGTTCAAACTATACTTGCATTCTCTTAAAAAAATCAGTTGGATGCAAGTGAAACTGGAAAGTGTTGAGAACAACTCCTTGACCCAATGAAAAAGATCTATTTTTAAAATTCGTTATTCGCGAAATTCGCAAATTTCCGTTTGATGAACTAACTTTTTTCCTTGGCAAGCTATAGCAAATGTCGAAAATTTTCATTATCAAATCATGTTTTCTATATGATGGCGCAAACTTTCGACACCCAATCTAGGTTTTTGAGCTCTTGCTATATTGTGCTTTCAAATTTTTTTTGCAAATTTCGAAAAAAATCAGTTGGATGCAAGTGAAACTGGAAAGTGTTGAGAACAACTCCTTGACCCAAAGAAGAAGACCTATTTTTAAATTTCGTTATTCGCGAAATTCGCAAATTTCCGTATGAAAAACTAACAGTTTTCCTAGGCAAGCTGTAGCAAAAATTCCTTTTTTCCTAAACTTTACCTACGCAGGGGATACTCTATACCAAGTTTGGTTCAATTTGGACAACATCTTGACCCAATCAAAATTAACTATAATTAAAATTCTCTAATCGCGAAATTCGCAAATTTCCGTTTGAAGATCTAACTTTTTTCCTAGGCAAGCTATAGCAAAAATTATCTTTTTCCTAACCTTTATCTACGCAGGGGATACTCTATACCAAGTTTGGTTCAGTTTGGACAACATCTTGACCCAATCAAAATTAACTATAATTAAAATTCGCTAATCTCGAAATTCGCAAATTTCCGTATGAAAAGCTAACTTTTTTCTTGGGCAATCTGTACCAAAAAATCTTTCTGTTTTACCCTCTAACTACACATGGGATACTCCATGCCGAGTTTGGTTTGATTTGCACAACTCTCAGTCCTAATTAAAAAGACCTATTTTTAAACTTACTCATTCGAAATTATTCGAAAATAATAGGAAATTTCCGTATGAAAACCCAACTTTTTCCCTAGGCAAGCTATACCAAGAATTCTTTTTGTTTTAGACTTTAGGTACACATGGGATACTCCATACCAAGTTATTGAAAGGAGACAAAAGTGGTGCAAATATCGAAAATTTTCATTATCAAATCGTTTTTTCTATATGATGGAGCAAAGATTCGACACCCAACCTAGGTTTTTGAGTTCTTGCTATATTGTGCTTTCGAATTGTTTTTGCAAATTTTGAAAAAAATCAGTTGGTTGCATGTGAAACCGGTGAGTGTTGAAGGGAGACAAAGGCAGAGAAAATATCAAAAATTTTATTACAAAATCTTTTTTTCTATAGGATGGAGCAAAAAAAACCGACCACCCAACCTTGGTTTTTGTGAATTTGCTATAATCCACGTTCAAACTATACTTGCATTCTCTTAAAAAAATCAGTTGGATGCAAGTGAAACTGGAAAGTGTTGAGAACAACTCCTTGACCCAATGAAAAAGATCTATTTTTAAAATTCGTTATTCGCGAAATTCGCAAATTTCCGTATGAAAAACTATCTTTTTTCCTAGGCAAGCTATAGCAAAAATTCTTTTTTTTCCTAAACTTTACCTACGCAGGGGATACTCTATACCAAGTTTGGTTCAATTTGGATAACATCTTGACCCAATCAAAATTAACTATAATTAAAATTCGCTAATCGCGAAATTCTCAAATTTCCGTTTGAAGAACTAACTTTTTTCCTAGGCAAGCTATAGCAAATATCGAAAATTTTCATTATCAAATCATTTTTTCTATATGATGGCGCAAACTTTCGACACCCAACCTAGGTTTTTGAGTTCTTGCTATATTGTGCTTTCAAATTTTGTTTGCAAATTTTGAAAAAAATCAGTTGGATGCAAGTGAAACTGGAAAGTGTTGAGAACAACTCCTTGACCCAATGAAAAAGACCTATTTTTAAAATTCGTTATTTGCGAAATTCACAAATTTCCGTATGAAAAACTATCTTTGTTCCTAGGCAAGCTATAGCAACAATTCTTTTTTTTCCTAAACTTTACCTACGCAGGGGATACTCTATACCAAGTTTGGTTCAATTTGGACAACATCTTGACCCAATCAAAATTAACTATAATTAAAATTCGCTAATCGCGAAATTCGCAAATTTCCGTTTGAAGAACTAACTTTTGTCCTAGGCAAGCTATAGCAAAAATTATCTTTTTCCTAAACGTTACGTACGCAGGGGATACTCTATACCAAGTTTGGTTCAATTTGGACAACATCTTGACCCAATCAAAATTAACTATAATTAATATTCGCTAATCGCGAAATCCGCAAATCTCCGTATGAAAAGCTAACTTTTTTCTTAGGCAAACTATACCAAAAAATCTTTCTGTTTTACATTCTAACTACACATGGGATACTCCATGCCGAGTTTGGTCTGATTTGCACAACTCTCAGTCCTAATCAAAAAGACCTATTTTTAAACTTACTTATTCGAAATTATTCGAAAATAATAGGAAATTTCCGTATGAAAACCCAACTTTTTCCCTAAGCAAGCTATACCAAAAAATCTTTTTGTTTTAGACTTTAGGTACACATGGGATACTCTATACCAAGTTATTGAAAGGAGACAAAAGTGCTGCAAATATCGAAAATTTTCATTATCAAATCATTTTTTCTATATGATGGAGCAAACTTTCGACACCCAACCTAGGTTTTTGAGTTCTTGCTATATTGTGCTTTCAAATTTTTTTTTGCAAATTTCGAAAAAAATCAGTTGGATGCAAGTGAAACTGGAAAGTGTTGAGAACAACTCCTTGACCCAAAGAAAAAGACCTATTTTTAAATTTCGTTATTCGCGAAATTCGCAAATTTCCGTATGAAAAACTAACAGTTTTCCTAGGCAAGCTGTAGCAAAAATTCTTTTTTTCCTAAACTTTACCTACGCAGGTAATACTCTATGCCAAGTTTGGTTCAATTTGGACAACATCTTGACCCAATCAAAATTAACTATAATTAAAATTCTCTAATCGCGAAATTCGCAAATTTCCGTTTGAAAATCTAACTTTTTTCCTAGGCAAGCTATAGCAAAAATTATCTTTTTCCTAAACTTTATCTACGCAGTGGATACTCTATACCAAGTTTGGTTCAATTTGGACAACATCTTGACCCAATCAAAATTAACTATAATTAAAATTCGCTAATCTCGAAATTCGCAAATTTCCGTATGAAAAGCTAACTTTTTTCTTGGGCAATCTATACCAAAAAATTTTTCTGTTTTACCCTCTAACTACACATGGGATACTCCATGCCGAGTTTGGTTTGATTTGCACAACTCTCAGTCCTAATCAAAAAGACCTATTTTTAAACTTACTTACTCGAAATTATTCGAAAATAATAGGAAATTTCCGTATGAAAACCGAACCTTTTCCCTAGGCAAGCTATACCAAAAATTCTTTTTGTTTTAGACTTTAGTTACACATGGGATACTCCATACCAAGTTATTGAAAGGAGACAAAAGTGGTACAAATATCGAAAATTTTCATTATCAAATCATTTTTTCTATATGATGGAGCAAACTTTCGACACCCAACCTAGGTTTTTGAGTTCTTGCTATATTGTGCTTTCGAATTGTTTTTGCAAATTTTGAAAAAAATCAGTTGGTTGCAAGTGAAACCGGTGAGTGTTGAAGGGAGACAAAGGCAGAGAAAATATCAAAAATTTTATTACTAAATCTTTTTTTCTATAGGATGGAGCAAAAAAACCGACCACCCAACCTTGGTTTTTGTGAATTTGCTATAATCCACGTTCAAACTATACTTGCATTCTCTTAAAAAAATCAGTTGGATGCAAGTGAAACTGGAAAGTGTTGAGAACAACTCCTTGACCCAATGAAAAAGATCTATTTTTAAAATTCGTTATTCGCGAAATTCGCAAATTTCCGTTTGATGAACTAACTTTTTTCCTAGGCAAGCTATAGCAAATATCGAAAATTTTCATTATCAAATCATTTTTTCTATATGATGGCGCAAACTTTCGACACCCAACCTAGGTTTTTGAGCTCTTGCTGTATTGTGCTTTCAAATTTTTTTTGCAAATTTTGAAAAAAATCAGTTGGATGCAAGTGAAACTGGAAAGTGTTGAGAACAACTCCTTGACCCAATGAAAAAGACCTATTTTTAAAATTCGTTATTCGCGAAATTCGCAAATTTCCGTATGAAAAACTAACTGTTTTCCTAGGCAAGCTGTAGCAAAAATTCTTTTTTCCTAAACTTTGCCTACGCAGGGGATACTCTATACGAAGTTTGGTTCAATTTGGATCACATCTTGACCCAATCAAAATTAACTATAATTAAAATTCGCTAATCGCGAAATTCGCAATTTTTCGTATGAAAAACTAAGTTTTTTCTTAGGCAATCTATACCAAAAATTCTTTCTGTTTTACCTTCAAACTACACATGGGATACTTCATGCCGAGTTTGGTTTGATTTTCACAACTCTCAGACCTAATCAAAAAGTCATATTTTTAAAATTACTTATTCAAAATTATTCGAAAATAATAGGAAATTTCCGTATGAAAACTTTTTTCCTAGGCAAGCTATACCAAAACATCTTTTTTTATTTTAGACTCTAGGTACACATGGGATACTCCATACCAAGTTATTGAAAGGAGACAAATGTGTTTCAAATATCAAAAATTTTCATTATCAAATCAATTTTTCTATATGATGGAGCAAACTTTTGACCCCCAGCCGAAAACAGAAAAGATTTGAACGCACGATAGTCTGGACAAATCCACTTTCCGTCTGGGACGGTCTGGACATAGGCACTTTGAGACTGGGACGGTGTGGACATAGGCATTTTCCGTCTGGGCCTGTCTGGACATATCCACTTTGGGTCGCGCACATCAGCCTGGGAGTCTACAGTGAAATCTTAAAGGAAGGCCAATTCAAGTGACAGAAGATGAATTTATTGATTTTCAGTATTAGTGCAAAACAGCTAATACCTTAATATTTAAACTAAATGTTATGTTTACGACGATTCTGCGTTAAAAAAAACGAGCAATACTACAATTCTACGATTCTTATATTTTCCTAATTTTTTTCTGTAATAATTTTAATTTAAAATTTAAATCAGTGCCATTTGGTTGTAGAATTCGGCAAAATTGAATTTTTTTTGACTTTAAAAGATTTAATAGGACAGATGATTGATGGTTGCATTCAAATAGGAATCAAATATTCAATCAAGGATTTGTAAAAAAATTGTTTATTCATGAATATTGCTGCTCAATTAGACTTAAGAGTTTGAGAGCAACAGTGGACAAAGGAAAAGCTAAGAAACAGATTTTTTGCAGGTGAGATAAATCGTTTCTGCAACAATCAACAAAAATCAAAAGTACAAACTTTTCTTCGAAGCAAGTAGAAAGGCAAGCAGAAAGACAAAATTTTTTAAGGAAATGTTTTGTTTTTCATTGACATTTTTCAAGTATCCAAATATCTTCCTTGGGGTTTTTTCAGGAACGTCTGATAATAGATTAGTCATCATGAACAATATATCTCAAAAACTAATTTATCTGCAAGGAAAGGAAAAAACAAAATTAGTGAAAAATTACTTTTTCTATCGCTCTTTCAGTCCAAATCTGCAGACAACCTCAGGAAAAAATCACATACCGCTATGGATTGTCCTTCAATTTGTTTCATGGATCTAATTTATCAAAATTGAACAGAATGATCGGAAAATGATCAAATTATGAGTTTCAATTATTCACAGGTAACATTTTATCAGATATAATATTTTGTAAACATGTGACCGTCAGTGAAACATAAAGTTCAATTATGCTGGAGCCCACTGACGATAGAAAATGATAAACTCCGAGGACTTTGCAAAAATAACATTTGGAATGGCAATATTAAAAAGACAAATAGCACCTCTGTATCTATTTTAAGACATTGCAAGTAAGCTTTTTCATAAATGTAACAGCTTCTAATAAAATATCTGAGTTACGTACAGTTTTTGATTTATCAGACTTTTGAGGATAAACATCAGAAAAAGGGATAAGCAAAATACCAAATATTTTTGCTAATTTTGTCATTTTTTCTATCATTTATTTGGCTGCAGCTTTCTTACGGAAACTTTACTGCTAAGGGGATTCCTCATCTTCAGAATTTTGAACATTTGACAAAAATAGAGTGGTTGGCGAAGAAAAATTAATAGGGGACAGACGCAAAAAAAATAGGTACTGCAGAAAACTTGCCATTCATTTTTTTTGTGAAAAAACGGAAGCTTTCTGAAGGCTAACTTCAGTTGAATATAATCCCTCCGACAGTTTTTAGGAGGTTCTGTTTTAAATTTTGGCCAAAATTGACATAATTGATCGAACAAATGTCACCATAAAACCAGTTTTGGTTATTTTGTACTGACTAGTCAAACATAACCCTTTAACTGTACACAGGAATCCAGGTCAAAACACGAGCCGCACAAAAATTATTAGTTCTGTTTTCAATATTTATTTTTCTTAAAAAAGGTCTTCTGGTCCGCTATTGAGTTTTGTGGAATGAAATTTCCAAAAAAAAAGAAGTTAATAGTAACAAAAATTTAGTTAAATGTGCCAAGAATGGACGGCAAAATATGTAACATTTTAACACTCAATCAATTAAAACGCTTTAAAAACTAATTAGCTACGAGCATCTCTGTTAGCATTGGATTGAACCGTTTTAAGCTGACAGAGATATAGTGAGATATTGTAGTCATAGAATGTCACGAAAAAGTTAAATTTCTGCAAAAACTAAAGAACAATTTTTTAGTTGAAGAACTATTTGCAGCCCCTTAAAATGTTAATTGAAATGTTTTCCCAACAAATGGGAGTCAATCTAGCAAATAACAACAAAAATTGTGGTCTTAGAACTTCATAGAGCAATTTTGATTCACTTTTTTGCAATTGAAAGTTGTAAGCTTATTTTTACTCATTTTCTTACTACTTTTTGAGTTTGCTATGTCGAAACTCAACAATCTTAAAGTTCTATGGTAAAACAGAAATAAAAAACAACTGCCATCACAGTTGATAATAATTTCCTAAAATTAAGCAAATTATTGTTGAAACACAAACGCAAAATTTTTTATTTGGAAATAATTATTATCTACTTAATCATTTTGAGAATTGTAAATGATATTTGACCACTATTAATAATTTCTTTCCACGTTGAGAAACTTTTGCAAAAAGCTCTTCAAATAAGAAGACAGGTTTTTCATAAATATTTATACAGACAGTGCTTAAAAAACACAGAGGAAGACAATTCTGCTTACAATGAACAGAAGTGGCTTTGATTGCAGAAAATGGTGTTCTAACCGTAAAAAATATCTAGTTTCAAAACAAGTTAGGGAAAAATTAAAGCGCTTATGTGGAGTTAAGCCCGAGTTAATACTGCAGGTGTTATGAAAGGAATTTCTAATCCTGTCCGGTAAAAATCTAAATAAGACAAAGAAGAATGATTGATTGGATTAAATATCATTGTTTCCTCTTCTAAAATTAGTGTGAACTGTTCGGATGAATTCTTGTCCTGACAAAACAGTTCCAGACAAGTAAGTCCGAAATTGCAAAATATTCCCAAAAAAATAGTCCCAGACAAAATAATCCGAAACCGAAACAATTGTAAATATAATCTGCGAACAGTTAACAAATATAATCTACAAATTAAGCTTCTGAATGCATTTTTTTAAATAGATATAAATTAGGATTAAACCAATAAGTTATTTCAAAATACTTTATTTGGCAGAAAACTATGTTGTAATGAGCTTAATTTTTGTTCAATGAAAACAGTTATATGAATAAATTAAGGGACTTCTTTATTATTTGATGTGTTTCTGTTCCACTCCTTATTTAATCCAGTTTATTTTTCTGGACAAATTTTGTCTGCTTTTTGGGACTATTCCGCCTGGGACTGTTTTGTCTGGGATAAATTTACTATTCGGGACTGTTTTGTCAGGAAATTTTTTGTCTGGGACTGTTTTGTCAGTTCATCCATGAATTGATCTAAAGCCTAATAGCAAAATATTTTGGAGAGATACCGGTCTCTGTGGCTACGTTCAAAACGGTATTTGTTTAAAACAAACTATGAGAAGGGGTAATCTCCTAAAAACGATCAAAAGCACTCATTTCGTGGATTTACCGTTCAAAAACGATCAAAAACAATCAAAAACAACAATTTCCTAAAATTATCAGTCAAAAACGGCCATTTCCCACACTAATTTGTACGTTTTTGATCGGTTTGGTCAACAGGGGAGCCGTATTAGGACGTAAATTATGACTCCCGTGACCTTAGGATAATTTACAATTGAGTGAACTTTTCAAAAGAGATGTGAACTTCATAAAGCTATTTTGATTCTTTTTTTTGCGATCGAAAGTTGTAAACTTTCTTTTAAACTACGACTTTTTAGTCATTTTCTTACTACTTTTTGAATTTGTTATGTCGATAGTCAACAATCTTAAAGTTCTATGTTAAAAACAGAAATGAAAAAAAACTGCCATCACAGTTGATGTTAATTTCCTAAAATTAAGCAAATTATTGTTAAGACAAACGCAAGTTTTTTTATTTGGAAAAAATTAATATCTAATTAATCATTTTTAGAATTGTAAATGATTTATGATCACTATTAATCATTTCTTTCCACGTTGAGAAATTTTTGCAGGTTTTTCATGATAATTTTATGCACACAGCGCTTAAAAAACCCTGAGGAAGAAAGTTCTGCTTACAATCAACACAAGTGGCTTTGATTGCCGAAAGTTTTGTTCTAACTTTAAAAAAATGTCTGAGTTTCAAAACAAGTTGGGGCAAAATTAAAGTGCTTTTGTGGAGCTAAATCCGAGTTAATGCTGCAACTGTTGTGAAGAGAATTTCTGATCCTATCCTGTAAATCTAATTAAGACGAAGGAGAGTGATCGTTTGGATTAAATATCAGTGTTTCGTCCTCTAAAATTAGTTTAATATTGTTTGGATGAATTCTTGTCCAGACAAAACAGTTCCAGATAAATTAGTCTCAAACTGCAAAATATTCCGAGACAAAATAGTCCCAGACAAAAAAGTCCGCAATCGAAACAATTGTAAAAAAAATATGCAATTAATTAACAAATATAATCTACGAATTAAGCTTCCGGATGCGTTATATGAATTAGGATTGAACCAATAAAGTTTTTCAAAAAACATTATTTGGCAAAAAAACTAAGTTGTAATCAGCTTAATATTTGCTCAATGCAATACAGTGATCTGAATAAATTAAGGGACTTCTTTGTTAAGTGATGTGTTTCTGTTCCACTCCTTATTTAATCCAGTTTATTTTGCCTGGGACAGTTTGTCTGCTTTTTGGGACTATTTTGCCTGGGACTGTTTTGTCTGGGAATAATTCACTATTCGGGACTGTTTTGTCCGGTAATTTTTTGCCTGGGACTGTTTTGTCAGTTCATCCCTGAATTGATCTAAATCCTAATAGCAAAATGTTTTGGAGAGATACCGGTCTCTGTAGCTACGTTCAAAACGGTATTTGTTTAAAACAAACTATCAAAGGGATAATCTAAAAACAATCAAAAGCAATCATTTCCTAGATTTACCGATCATTAACGATCAAAAACAATCAAAAACAACAATTTCCTTAAATTACCAGTCAAAAACGGTCGTTTCCCACATTAATTTGTACGTTTTTAATCGGTTTGGTCAACAGGGGAGCAGTGTTAGGACGTAAATTATGATTCCCGTGACCTTAAGATAATTTACAATTGAGTGAACTTTTTAAAAGAGATGTGAACTTCATAGAGCTATTTTGATTCATTTTTTTGCGACCAAAAGTTGTAAACTTTTTTTCCAACTACGACTTTTTTAGTCATTTTCCTACTACCTTTTGAATTTGTTATGTCGATAGTCAACAATTTTAAAGTTCTATGTTAAATACAGAAATAAAAAATAGCTGTCATCACAGTTAATGTTAATTTCCTAAAATTAAGGAAGTTATTGTTAAGACAAAGGCAAAATTTTTTATTTGGAAAAAATTATTATCTAATTAATCATTTTGAGAATTGTAAATGATTTATGATCACTATTAATCATTTCTTTTCACGTTGAGAAACTTATGCAGGCTTTTCATGATAATTTTATGCACACAGCGCTTAAAAAACACAGAGGAAAGCAGTTCTGCTTACAATCAACAAAAGTGGCTTTGATTGCAGAAAATTGTGTTCTAACCTTGAAAAAATGTCTGAGTTTCAAAACAAGTTAGGCCAAAATTAAAGTGCTTTTGTGTAGTGAAGTCGGAGTTAATGCTGCAAGTGTTGTGAAGAGAATTTCTGATCCCATCCTGTAAATCTAATTAAGACGAAGGAGAATGATCGTTTGGATTAAATATCAGTGTTTCGTCCTCTAAAATTAGTTTGAAATTGTTTGGATGAATTCTTGTCCGGACAAAACAATTCCAGATAAATTAGTCTCAAACTGCAAAATATTCTGAGACAAAAAAGTCCCAGACAAAGTGGTCCGCAATCGAAACAATTGTAAATATAATCTGCAAACAATTAACAAATATAATCTACGAATTAAGCTTCTGAATGCGTTATATGAATTAGGATTGAACCAATAAGTTGTTTCAAAAAACATTATTTGGCAAAAAAACTAAGTTTTAATCAGCTTAATATTTGTTCAATGCAATACAGTGATACGAATAAATTAAGGGACTTCTTTGTTAAGTGATGTGTTTCTGTTCCACTCCTTATTTAATCCAGTTTATTGTGCCTGGGACAGTTTTGTCTGCTTTTTTGGGACTATTTTGCCTGGGACTGTTTTGTCCGGTAATTTTTTTTCTGGGACTGTTTTGTCAGTTCATCCCTGAATTGATCTAAATCCTAATAGCAAAATGTTTTGGAGAGATACCGGTCTCTGTAGCTACGTTCAAAACGGTATTTGTTTAAAACAAACTATCAGATGGGATAATCTCAAAACAATCAAAAGCAATCATTTGCTAGATTTAACGATCATTAACGATCAAAAACAATCAAAAACAACAGTTTCCTAAAATTACCAGTCAAAAACGGTGGTTTCCCACATTAATTTGTACGTTTTTGAGCGGTTTGGTCAACAGGGGAGCCGTGTTAGGACGTAAATTATGACTCCCGTGACCTTAGGATAATTTACAATTGAGTGAACTTTTCAGAAGAGATGTGAACTTCATAGAGCTATTTTGATTCATTTTTTTGCGACCAAAAGTTGTAAACTTTCTTTTAAACTACGACTTTTTTAGTCATTTTCCTACTACTTTTTGAATTTGTTATGTCGATAGTCAACAATCTTAAAGTTCTATGTTAAATACAGAAATGAAAAAAACTGCCATCACAGTTGATGTTAATTTCCTAAAATTAAGCAAATTATTGTTAAGACAAACGCAAAATTTTTTATTTGGAAAAAATTAATATCTAATTAATCATTTTGAGAATTGTAAATGATTTATGATCACTATTAATCATTTCTTTCCACGTTGAGAAACTTTTGCAGGATTTTCATGATAATTTTATGCACACAGCGCTTAAAAAACACTGAGGAAGACAGTTCTGCTTACAATCAACGCAAGTGGCTTTGATTGCCGAAAGTTTTGTTCTAACTTTAAAAAATGTCTGAGTTTCAAAACAAATTAGGGCAAAATTAAAGTGCTTTTGTGGAGTTAAATCCGAGTTACTGCTGCAAGTGTTGTGAAGAGAATTTCTGATCCTATCCTGTAAACCTCATTTAGACGAAGGAGAATGATCATTTGGATTAAATATCAGTGTTTCGTCCTCTAAAATTAGTTTATTGTTGTTTGGATGAATTCTTGTCCGGACAAAACAGTTCCAGATAAATTAGTCCCAAACTGCAAAATATTACGAGACAAAATAGTCCCAGACAAAATAGTCCGCAATCGAAATAATTGTAAATATAATCTGCAAATAATTAACAAATATAATCTAAGAATTAAGCTTCTGAATGCGTTATATGAATTAGGATTGAACCAATAAGTTTTTTCAAAAAACATGAATGGGCAAAAAAAACTAAGTTGTAATCAGCTTAATATTTGTTCAATGCAATACAGTGATATGAATAAATTAAGGGATTTCTTTGTTAAGTGATGTGTTTCTGTTCCACGCCTTATTTAATCCAGTTTATTTTGCCTGGGACAGTCTTTTCTGCTTTTTGGGACTATTTTGCCTGGGACTGTTTTGTCTGGGAAAAATTTACTATTCGGGACTGTTTTGTCCGGTAATTTTTTGTCTGGGACTGTTTTGTCAGTTCATCCCTGAATTGATCTAAATACTAATAGCAAAACGTTTTGGAGAGATACCGGTCTCTGTAGCTACGTTCAAAACGGTATTTGTTTAAAACAAACTATCAGAACGGATATTCTAAAAACAATCAAAAGCAATCATTTCGTAGATTTACCGATCAAAAACGATCAAAAACAATCAAAAACAACAATTTCCTAAAATTACCAGTCAAAAGTGGTCATTTCCCACAATAATTTGTACGTTTTCGATCGGTCTGGTCAACAGGGGAGCCGTGTTAGGACGTAAATTATGACTCCCGTGACCTTAGGATAATTTACAATTGAGTGAATTTTCCAAAAGAGATATGAACTTCATAAAGCTATTTTGATTCTTTTTTTTGCGATCGAAAGTTGTAAACTTTCTTTTAAACTACGACTTTTTAGTCATTTTCTTACTACTTTTTGAATTTGTTATGTCGATAGTCAACAATCTTAAAGTTCTATGTTAAAAACAGAAATGAAAAAAAACTGCCATCACAGTTGATGTTAATTTCCTAAAATTAAGCAAATTATTGTTAAGACAAACGCAAAATTTTTTTATTTGGAAAAAATTAATATCTAATTAATCATTTTGAGAATTGTAAATGATTTATGATCACTATTAATCATTTCTTTCCACGTTGAGAAATTTTTGCAGGTTTTTCATGATAATTTTATGCACACAGCGCTTAAAAAACACAGAGGAAGACAGTTCTGCTTACAATCAACACAAGTGGCTTTGATTGCAGAAAATTGTGTCCTAACCTTAAAAAAATGTCTGAGTTCCAAAACAGGTTAGGGCAAAATTAAAGTTCTTTTGTGGAGTTAAATCCGAGTTAATGCTGCAAGTGTTGTGAAGAGAATTTCTGACTCTATCCTGTAAATCTAATTAAGACGAAGGAGAATGATCGTTTGGATTAAATATCATTGTTTCGTCCTCTAAAATTAGTTTAATATTGTTTGGATGATTTCTTGTCCGGACAAAACAGTTCCAGATAAATTAGTCTCAAACTGCAAAATATTCCGAGTCAAAATAGTGCCAGACAAAATAGTCCGCAATCGAAATAATTGTAAATATAATCTGCAAATAATTAACAAACATAATCTAAGAATTAGGCTTCTGAATGCGTTATATGAATTAAGATTGAACCAATAAGTTGTTTCAAAAAACATTATTTGGCAAAAAAAACTAAGTTGTAATCAGCTTAATATTTGTTCAATGCAATACAGTGATATGAATAAATTAAGGGATTTCTTTGTTAAGTGATGTGTTTCTGTTCCACGCCTTATTTAATCTAGTTTATTTTGCCTGGGACAGTCTTGTCTGCTTTTTGGGACTAATTTGCCTGGGACTGTTTTGTCTGGGAAAAATTTACTTTTCGGGACTGTTTTGTCCGGTAATTTTTTGTCTGGGACTGTTTTGTCAGTTCATCCCTGAATTGATCTAAATACTAATAGCAAAACGTTTTGGAGAGATACCGGTCTCTGTAGATACGTTCAAAACGTTATTTGTTTAAAACAAACTATCAGAAGGGATATTCTAAAAACAATCAAAAGCAATCATTTCCTAGATTTACCGATCAAAAACGATCAAAAACAATCAAATACAACAATTTCCTAAAATTACCAGTCAAAAACGGTCGTTTCCCACACTAATTTGTACGTTTTTGATCGGTTTGGTCAACAGGGGAGCCGTGTTAGGACGTAAATTATGACTCCCGTGACCTTAGGATAATTTACAATTGAGTGAATTTTCCAAAAGAGATGTGAACTTCATAAAGCTATTTTGATTCTTTTTTTTGCGATCGAAAGTTGTAAACTTTCTTTTAAACTACGACTTTTTAGTCATTTTCTTACTACTTTTTGAATTTGTTATGTCGATAGTCAACAATCTTAAAGTTCTATGTTAAAAACAGAAATGAAAAAAAACTGCCATCACAGTTGATGTTAATTTCCTAAAATTAAGCAAATTATTGTTAAGACAAACGCAAATTTTTTTTATTTGGAAAAAATTAATATCTAATTAATCATTTTTAGAATTGTAAATGATTTATGATCACTATTAATCATTTCTTTCCACGTTGAAAAATTTTTTCAGGGTTTTTCATGATAATTTTATGCACACAGCGCTTAAAAAACACAGAGGAAGACAGTTCTGCTTACAGTCAACACAAGTGGCTTTGATTGCAGAAAATTGTGTTCTAAACTTAAAAAGATGTCTGAGTTTCAAAACAAGTTAGGGCAAAACTAAAGTGCTTTTGTGGAGTTAAATCCGAGTTAATGCTGCAAGTGTTGTGAAGAGAATTTCTGATCCTATCCTGTAAATCTAATTAAGACGAAGGAGAATGATCGTTTGGATTAAATATCAGTGTTTCGTCCTCTAAAATTAGTGTGAAATTGTTTGGATGAATTCTTGTCCGGACAAAACAGTATCACATAAATTAGTCTCAAACTGCAAAATATTGCGAGACAAAATAGTCCCAGACAAAATAGTCCTCAATCGAAACAATTGTAATTATAATCTGCAAACAATTAACAAATATAATCTACGAATTAAGTTTCTGAATGCGTTATATAAGTTGTTTCAAAAAACTTTATTTGGCAAAAAAACTAAGTTGTATTCTGCTTAATATTTGTTCAATGCAATACAGTGATATGAATAAATTAAGGGTTTTCTTTGTTAAGTGATGTGTTTCTGTTCCACTCCTTATTTAATCCAGTTTATTTTGCCTGGGACAGTTTTATCTGCTTTTTGGGACTATTTTGCCAGGGACTGTTTTGTCTGGGAATAATTTACTATTCAGGACTGTTTTGTCCGGTAATTTTTTGTCTGGGACTGTTTTGTCAGTTGATCCCTGAATTGATCTAAATCCTAATAGCAAAATGTTTTGGAGAGATACCGGTCTCTATAGCTACGTTCAAAACGGTATTTGTTTAAAACAAACTATCAGAAGGGATAATCTCAAAACAATCAAAAGCAATCATTTGCTAGATTTAACGATCATTAACGATCAAAAACAATCAAAAACAACAGTTTCCTAAAATTACCAGTCAAAAACGGTGGTTTCCCACATTAATTTGTACGTTATTGAGCGGTTTGGTCAACAGGGGAGCCGTGTTAGGACGTAAATTATGACTCCCATGACCTTAGGATATTTTACAATTGAGTGAACTTTTCAAAAGAGATGTGATAACAAAAGCAAGTATAAACGCACTTTTACCAACTTTTGGTTCAAAAACAACTAAAAAAATTGATGCTATTGGTTCTGATTGATGATTTTTCGAACATTGCAAATCCAAATTGTTCAACTCATATCAACTTCGTATTGGTGTTTTTGTAATTTCTTTCAAAGCATTACTCAATTGCTTTAATTGAGTGCAACGTTTCCCAAATATACGAAACTTTAGAAAATCAACAGAAAAAGACTGATACTTACCTGGTAATGAAATTGTGTAAACAAACAATCAATCAAAAGTTAATTGCTGGCAATACTTAATCAACATGCTGACAATACTGTAATCAGCATCACTTCTTAAAATGGTATATTGATTATGGCGATTTTGCAGGTTTTTTCCATTGTTGCCCACAGTCGCCTCTATTAGTCGGTAATATTATCGTCTTTACGGCGTAGTTTCGAAATGATTGTTATTCCGACTCTAAACAGTCTTCAGTGAAATCTTAAGCAACAGGTCAATTCAAGCAACAGAAAATGAATTTTTTGATTTTCAAAAGTACCCGAAAACAGCTAATACCTTAATCCTTAAACTAAAAGGTATTCTTACGACGATTCTGCGTAAAAAACGAGCAATACTACAATTCTTATATTTTTCTAATTTTTTTCTGTAATAATTTCATTTTTAAATTTAAATCAGTGCATTTGGTTGTAAAATTTTCCAAACTTGATTTTTTTAACTTTAAAAGATTTAATAGGACAGATGTTTGATGGTTTGCTTCAAACAAGTATCAAATATTCAATCAAGGATTTGTAAAAAAATTGTTCATTAATGAATATTGCTGCTCAATTAAACTTAAGAGTTTGAGAGCAAAAGTGGACAAGAGAAATGGAGTTTAGAAACCAATTTTTGGCAGGTAAGATAAATCGTTTCTGCAATAATAAACAAAAATCAAAAGTGCAAATTTTTGTTCGAAGCAAGTAGAAAGGCTAGCAGAAAGACAATTTTTTTAAAAAAATGTTTGTTTTGTTTCTCATTGACACTTTTCACCGAATCTTTTAAAGTTTCCAAATATCTTCCGTGGGGTGTTTTCAGGAACGTCTGATAATAGATTAGTCATCATGAACAATATATCTCAAAAATTAAATTATCTGCAGAGAAAAGAAATAGTGATAAATTACTTTTTATATCGCTCTTTCAATCCAAATCTATCGCTCTCTCATTCCAAAAATAGTGAAAAATTACCTTTTCTATTGCTCTATCAATTCAAATTTGCAGACAGCCTAAGGAAAAAATCACATATAGATTGTCCGCCATTTTTTTTCATGGATCTAATTGATTAAAAACGAACAGAATGATAAGAAAATCAACAAACTATGAGTTTCAAATTGTCACAGGAAAAGCTTAATCAGATACCATATTTTTCTAAACATTTGCCCGTCAGTGAAACATAAAGTTCAATTATACTGGAACCCACTGACAATACAAATTGATAAACTCCGAGGATTTTGCAATAATAACATATGGAATGACAATATTAAAAAGTCAAATAGCACCACTGTTTCTATTTTAAGTCATTGCAAGTTTGCTTTTTCATAAAAGTAACAGCTTCTAATATAATATCTGAGTAACGTACATATTTTGATTTATCAGGCTTTTGAGGATAAATATAAGTAAAAGGGGATAAGCAAAATATCAAATTTTGTTTGCTTATTTTGTCGTTTTTCCATTCATTTAATTGGCTGCAGCTTTCTTAAGGAAACTTAACTGATACGGGGATTCTTTATCTTCGGAATTTTGAACATTTGACAACTATAGAGTGGTTGGTGAAGAAAAATTCAGCGGGGACAGATGCAAAGAAAAAGAAAAACGCTCCAGAACAAAATCGGCCAGTCATTTTTTGTGGAAAAACGGAAGCTTTCTGAAGGCTTACTTCAGTTGAATATAATCCTTCCGACAGTTTTTAGGAGTTTCCGTTTTAAATTTTGGCCAAAATTGACATTATTGATCGAAAAAATATCACCATAAAACCAGTTTTGGTTATTTTGTACTGACTAGTCAAACATAACCCTTTAACTGTACACAAGAATCCAGGTCAAAACACGAGCCGCAGAAAAAATATTCATTCTGTTTTCAATATTTATTTTTTTAAAAAAAAAAACGGTCTTCTGGTCCGCTATTGAGTTTTGTTGAATGAAATTTCCAAAAAAAATGAAATAAATAATAACAAAAATTTAGTTAAATGTGCCAAGACTGGACGGCAATATATGTAATCTTTTAACACTCAATCAATTAGGACGCACCAAAGACTAAGTAGCTACGAGCATCTCTGTTAGCTTTGGATGAACCGTTAAATTTTTTCTCATGAGTCCTTTTACTGAAAGATCAAAGAATTAAAAAACATACCATCCATAAGACAAGGAAAAAACTTTCAATTTGTTTAAAGTTCAACTGAAAATGTGAATAACAACTCAGATTAAAATTTATAACTTTAGCGTGCACATTTTAACTTGAAAAGATTTAATAGGACAGATGTTTGATGGTTGCATTCAAATAAGAATCAAATATTCAATCAAGGATTTGTAAAAAAAATTGTTTACTAATAAAAATTGCTGCTCAGTTAGACTTATAACTTTGAGAGCAATAGTGGACAAGAGACATGGTGTTTAGAAACAGATTTTTGGTAGGCAAGATAAATTGTTTCTGCAAAATTAAACAAAAATCAAAACTGCAAATTTTTTAAATTTTTTTAAAACAGTTTTTTAAAAAATGTTTGTTTTGTTTTTCATTGAAAATTTTCACCGAATCTTTTCAAGTATCCAAATATCCTCCGAGGGGTGTTTTCAAGAACGTTTGATAATAGAATAGTCATCATGAACAATACACCTCAAAAACTAAATTATCTGCAGAGAAAGGAAATAGTGAACAATTACTTTTTCTATCGCTCTTTCAATCCAAATCTATCGCTCTTTCAATCCAAAAATAGTGAAAAATTATTTTTTCTATTGATCTATCAATCCAAATCTGCAGACAGACTAAGGAAAAAATCAAATACCGCTGTGGATTGTCCGCCATTTTTTTCATGGATCTAATTGACTAAAAACGAACAGAATGATAGGAAAATCAACAAACTATGAGTTTCATATAATCACAGGTAAAATATAATCAGATATCATACTTCTCTAAACATTTGCCCGTCTTTGAAACATAAAGTTCAATTATACTGAATCCCACTGACAATAGAAATTGATAAAATCCGAGGACTTTGCAATAATAACATTTGGAATGGCAATACTAAAAAGACAAATAGAACATCTGTATCTATTTTAAGTCCTTGCAAGTTTGCTTTTTCATAAAGTAACAGCTTATAATAAAATATCTGAGTTACGTACATATTTTGATTTATCAGGCTTTTGAGGATAAATATAAGTAAAAGGGGATAAGCAAAATATCAAATTTTGTTTGCTTATTTTGTCGTTTTTCCATTCATTTATTTGGCTGCAGCTTTCTTACGGAAACTTTACTGCTAAGGGGATTCTTTATCTTCAGAATTTCAATCATTTGACAAAAATAGTGTGGTTGGCGAAAAAAAGTCAGCGGGGACAGATGCAAAGAAATAGAAAAATCGGTACAGAACAAAATCGGCCAATCATTTTTTGTGGAAAAACGGAAGCTTTCTGAAGGCTTACTTCAGTTGAATATATTCCCTCCGACAGTTTTTAGGAGTTTCAGTTTTAAATTTTGGCCAAAATTGACATAATTGATCAAACAAATATCACCATAAAACCAGTTTTTGTTATTTTGTACTGACTAGTCAAACATAGCCCTTTAACTGTACTCAGGAATCCAGGTCAAAACACGAGCCGAAGAAAAATTATTCATTCTGTTTTCAAAATTTAATTTTTTGTTTTAAAAAAACGGTCTTCTGGTCCGCTATTAAGTTTAGTTGTATGAAATTTCCAAAAAAATGAAGTTAATAGTAAAAAAGTTAATTAAATGTGCCAAGAATGAACGGCAATATATGTAACATTTTAACACTCAATTAATTGAAACACACTAAAGACTAATTAGCTACGAGCATCTCTGATAGCCTTGGATGAACCGTTAACTTTTTTTGTCATTCAGAGTAAAATTTATAACCTTAGCACGCACATTTTAACTTGCAAAGATTTAATAGGACAGATGTTTGATGGTTGCATTCAAATAAGAATCAAATATTCAATCAAGGATCTGTAAAAAAATGTTGATTAATGAGTATCGCTGCTCAAATCGACTTACGAGTTTGAAATCAATAGTAGGCAAGAGAAACGGAGTTTAGAAACAGATTTGTGGCAGGCGAGATAAATCGTTTCTGCAAAATTAAAAAAAAAGCAAAACTGCAAATTTTTGTTCGAATCAAGTAGAAAGGCAAAAATTTTTTTTTAAAATGTTTGTTTTGTTTTTCATTGAAACTTTTCAAGTATCCAAATGTCTTCTGCGGGGTTTTTTCAGGAACATCTGGTAATAGATTAGTTATCATGAACAATATATCTCAAAAACTAAATTATCTGCAAAGAAAGTAAAAAACAAAAAGAGTAAAAAATTACTTTTTCTATCGCTCTTTCAATCTAAATCTGCCGACAAACTCAGGAAAAAATCACATACCACTATGGATTGTCCGTCATTTTTTTTCATGGATCTAATTTATCAAAAACGAACAGATTGATCAGAAAATGAACAAATTATAAGTTTCAATTATTCATAGGTAAAATTTATTCAGATATCATATTTTTGTAAACATGTGCCCGTCAGTGAAACATAAAGTTCAATTATGCTGGAGCCCACTGACGATAGAAAGTGATAAACTACTAGGACTTTGCAAAAATAACATTTGGAATGGCAATATTAAAAATACAAATAGCACCTCTGTATCTATTTTAAGTCATTGCAAGTAAGCTTTTTCATAAATGTAACAGCTTCTAATAAAATATCTGAGTTACGTACATTTTTTGATTTATCAGACTTTTGAGGATAAACATTTGAAAAAAGGGATAAGCAAAATACTGTTTTTTTTGCTTATTTTGTCGTTTTTTCATTCATTTAATTGGCTGCAGCTTTCTTACGGAAACTTTATTGCTAAGGGGACTCCTCATCTTCAGAATTTTGAACATTTGACAAAAATAGAGTGGTTGGCGAAGAAAAATTAATAGGGGACAGACGCAAAAAAAAAGAAAAAAAAGGTAACGCAGAAAACTTGCCATTCATTTTTTTGTGAAAAACGGAAGCTTTCTGAAGGCTAACTTCAGTTGAATATAATAACTCCTACTCTTTTTAGGAGTTTTTATTTTAAATTTTGGCCAAAATTGACGTTATTGATTGAACAAATATCACCATAAAACCAGTTTTAATTATTTTGTATTGACTAGCAAATTATAACCCTTTAACTGTACACAGGAATTCAGGTCAAAACACGAGCCGCAGAAAAATTATTCAGTCTCTTTTCAATATTTAATTTTTTCAAAAAAAAACGGTTTTCTGGTCTGCTATTGAGTTTTGTTGATTAAAGTTTCCAAAAAAAATAAAATTAATATATACAAAAATTAAATTAAATGTGCCAATAATGGACGGCAATATATGTAATGTTTTAACACTCAATCAATTAAGGCGCACCAAAGACTAAGTAGCTACGAGCATCTCTGTTTGCATTGGTTGTAACCGCTAACTTTTTTTCTCATGAGTCCTTTTACATAAAGATCAGTAAATTAAAAAAAAACACCACCCGTAAGACAAGGAAAAATTTTTCATTTTGTTTGGAAAAAATGCAACTGAATATGTGAATAACAACTCAGAGTAAAATTTATAACTTTAGCATGCACATTTTAACTTAAAAAGATGTAAAAGGACAGATGTTTGATGGTTGCATTCAAATAAGAGTCAAATATTAAATCAAGGATTTGTAAAAAGATTGTTTATTATTGAATATTGCTGCTCAATTAGACTTAAGAGTTTGAGAGCAATAGTGGACAAGAGAAATAGAGTTTAGAAACAGATTTTTGCAGCTGAGATAAATCATTTCTGCAATAATAAACCAAAAATCATAAGTACAAATTTTTCTTCGAAGCAAGTAGAAAGGCAAGCAGAAAGACAAAAATTTTAAAGAAATGTTTGTTTATTTTTTCATTGACACTTTTCAAGTATCCAAATATCTTCCACGGGTCTTTTCAGCAGCGTCTCAAAACAGATTGATCATCATGAAGAATATATCTTAAAAATTAAATTATCTGCAAAGAAAGTAAAAAACAAAAATAGTGAAAAATTTTTTTTTCTATCGCTCTTTCAATCCAAATCTGCAGACAACCTCAGGAAAAAATCGCATACCGCTATGGATTGTCCGTCATTTTGTTTCAAGGATCTAATTTATCAAAAATGATTAGAATGATCAGAAAATGAACAAACTATGAGTTTCTTTTATTCACAGGTAAAATTTAATCAGATATCATTTCTCTAAACATTTGCCTGTCAGTGAAACATAAAGTTCAATTATACTGAATCCCACTGACGATAGAAAGTGATAAACTCCGAGGACTATGCAAAAATAACATTTGGAATGGCAATATTAAAAAGACAAATAGCACCTCTGTATCTATTTTAAGTCATTGCAAGTAACCTTTTTCATAAATGTAACAGCTTCTAATAAAATTTATGAGTTACTTATATTTTTTGGTTTATCAGACTTTTGAGGATAAACATTAGAAAAAAAGGGTAAGCAAAATACTGTTTTTTTTTGCTTATTTTGTCGTTTTTTCATTCATTTATTTGTCTGCAGCTTTCTTACGGAAACTTTACTGCTAAGGGGATTCCTCATCTTCAGAATTTTGAACATTTGACAAAAATAGAGTGGTTGGCGAAGAAAAATTAATAGGGGACAGACGCAAAAAAAAGAAAAAATAGGTACTGCAGAAAACTTGCCATTCATTTTTTTTGTGAATGGAAGAGTTTCATTTATTCACAGGTAAAATTTAATCAGATATCATATTTCTCTAAACATTTGCCCGTCAGTGAAACATAAATTTCAATTATACTGAATCCCACTGACGATAGAAAGTGATAAACTCCGAGGACTATGCAAAAATAACATTTGGAATGGCAATATTAAAAAGACAAGTAGCACCTCTGTATCTATTTTAAGTCATTGCAAGTAGCCTTTTTCATAAATGTAACAGCTTCTAATAAAATATATGAGTTACTTATATTTTTTTCATTTATCAGACTTTTGAGGATAAACATTAGAAAAAAGGGTAAGCAAAATACTGTTTTTTTTTGCTTATTTTGTCGTTTTTTCATTCATTTATTTGGCTGTAGCTTTCTTACGGAAACTTTACTGCTAAGGGGATTCCTCATCTTCAGAATTTTGAACATTTGACAAAAATAGAGTGGTTGGCGAAGAAAAATTAATAGGGGACAGACGCAAAAAAAAGAAAAAATAGGTACTGCAGAAAACTTGCGATTCATTTTTTTGTGAAGGCTTTCTGAAGGCTAACTTCAGTTGAATATAATAACTCCGACTGTTTTTAGGAGTTTCTGTTTTAAATATTGGCCAAAATTGACATTATTCGATCGATAAAACATCACCATAAAACCAGTTTTAGTTATTTTGTATTGACTAGCAAAAGATGATCCATTAACTGTACACAGGAATCCAGATCAAAACACGAGCCCCAGAAAATTTATTCAGTATGTTTTCAAAATTTAATTTTTTGTTTAAAAAAAACGGTCTTCTGGTCCGCTATTAAGTTTAGTTGTATGAAATTTCCAAAAAAATGAAGTTAATAGTAAAAAAAAGTTAATTAAATGTGCCAAGAATGAACGGCAATATATGTAACATTTTAACACTCAATTAATTGAAACACACTAAGTTTTAGTTTTTTTGTATTGACTAGCAAAACATAACCCTTTAACTGTACACAGGAATTCAGGTCAAAACACGAGACGCAGAAAAAATATTCAGTCTGTTTTCAGTTTTCAACTTTTTTTAAAAAACGGTTTTCTGGTCTGCTATTGATTTTTGTTGAATAAAGTTTCCAAAAAAAATAAAATTAATATTTACAAAAATTAATTTAAATGTGCCAAGAATGGACGGCAATATATGTAACATTTTAACACTCAATCAATTAAAACGCACTGAAGACTAATTAGCTACATGCATCTCTGTTCGCATTGGTTGTAACCGTTAACTTTTTTATGAGTACTTTTACTTAGAGATTAGTAAATTTAAAAAAAAAACACCATCTGTAAGACAAGGAAAAAATTTTCATTTTGTTTGGAGAAAATGCAACTGAATACGTGAATAACAACTCGAAGTAAAATTTATTACTTTAGCAAGCACATTTTAACTTAAAAATATATAAAAGGACAGATGTTTGATGGATGGTTGCTTTCAAATAAGAAGCAAATATTAAACCAAGGATTTGTAAAAAAAATGTTTATTAATGAATATTGCAGCTCAATTAGACTTAAGAGTTTGAGAGCAAAAGTGGACAAGAGAAATAGAGTTTAGAAACAGATTTTCGGCAGCTGAGATAAATCATTTCTGCAATAATAAACCAAGAATCATAAGTACAAATTTTTCTTCGAAGCAAGTAGAAAGGCAAGCAGAAAGACAAAAATTTTAAAGAAATGTTTGTTTATTTTTTCATTGACACTTTTCAAGTATCCAAATATCTTCCACGGGTCTTTTCAGGAGCGTCTGAAAACAGGTTGATCATCATGAAGAATATATCTGAAAAATTAATTTATCTGCAGAGAAAGGAAAAAGCAAAAATTGTTAAAAGTTACTTTTTCTATCGTTCCTTCAACTCAAATCTGCAGATAGCCTCAGTTAAATGGCACATAGCGCTATGGACTGTCCGTCATATTTTTTCATAGATCTATTTGATCAAAAACGAACAGGATGATAAGAAAATCAAAAAAAAATATGAGTTTCAATTATTCACAGGTAAAATTTAATCAGATATCATATTTCTCTAAACATTTGCCCGTCAGTGAAACAAAAAATTCAATTATGCTGGAGCCCACTGACAATACTAATTGATAAACCCCGATGTATTTGCAAAGATATCATTTGGAATGGCAATATTAAAAAACAAATAGCACCTCTATTTCTATTTTACGTCATTGCAAGTAAGCTTTTTCATAAAAGTAACAGCTTCTAATAAAATATCTGAGTTACGTCATTTTTTGATTTATCAGAGTTTTGAGGATAAACATTAGAAAAAAGGGATAAGCAAAATACCAATTTTTTAGCTAATTTTGTTGTTTTTTCATTAATTTTTTTGGCTGCATCTTTCTTACGGAAACTTTACTGCTAAGGGCATTCTTTAGCTTGAGAATTTTGAACAACTGACAAAAATAGAGTGTTTGGCGACGAACAATTAATACGGGACAGACCCAAAAAAAGAAAAAATCGGTACAGCGGAAAATCGGCCATTCATTTTTTTGTGGATAAACGGAAGCTTTCTGAAGGCTAACTTCAGTTGAATATAATCCCTCCGAATGTTTTTAGGAGTTTCTGTTTTAAATTTTGGCCAAAATTGACATAATTGATCGATAAAACATCACCATGAAGCCAGTTTTAGTTATTTTGTATTGACTAGCAAATTATAACCCTTTAACTGTACACAGGAATCCAGGTCAAAACACGAGCCCCAGAAAATTTATTCAGTATGTTTTCAATATTTAATTTTTTTAAAAAACGGTTTTCTGGTCTGCTATTGAGTTTTGTTGAATAAAGTTTCCAAAAAAAATAAAATTAATATTTACAAATATGAAGTTAAATGTGCCAAAATGGACGGCAATATATATAACATTTTAACACTCAATCAATTAAAACGCACTAAAGACTAATTAGCTACGAGCATCTCTGTTAGCATTGGATGGAACCGTTAACTTTTTTTCTCATGAGACCTTTTGCTTAAAGATCAGAAAATTAAAAAATACACCATCCGTAAGACAAGGAAAAATTTTTCAATTTGTTTGGAGAAAGTACTGAAATTGTGAATAACAACTCAGAGTAAATTTTATAGCTTTAGCATGCATATTTTTCACGTCAGGATTATCGCAGTGTACCTAAAATGTTTGAAGTGTCAAAAAAACCAAGCTCAGGACAACCAGCTGAGGTGGATACCCACAAGAGAGACTGGTTGATATCTGTTCACAATTCTAAAAGGAAACTAATTTTATAAAAGAATTTTTAAAGATTCTCTTACCTAGTGAGTAAAAAAATTATAGTTTGACTAAATGATTTTTCTGTTTTACTTTAGTAAGAAAAGAAAAACAGTCAACAACTCGATTTTTTGAAAACAAGTAAGAGAAAATAAAGTAGATAAACAGTTGATAATAACTATTTATTTTTTTTCACTTCCTAAAAAAATTGAACATTGAGCACAAAAATTTTTAAAATATACAGACACTTGTTTCAGGATTTTAAGGAAATTATATTTAACAGTGAAAAAATATATTTGAACAATTTTTTCAGAGCGCTGAATTGATGTAAATTCACCGCTAAAATCAACGGCTAAATAAGATAATTTCGCCGCTACCAGGCGATAAAGATTTTTATCGCCGTAATCACAGCCTGATTTATGTATTTTCACCGCATTCGACGCTTATCTTACAAAATTTCCCACGTTCACCATTAATCTTACATAATTTTGCGTTGAGTGGCGGTGACACCTCGACCCAGGTAATTTGCTTTTCTCTAAAAAACTTAAGATTTTCAAATCCTTGTTTGTACCAGGTTTAACGTGCCGTTTGTTCAAGATTTAACGTGCTGTCTTTTTGTAGCTTTGAACAGCTTATTCGGTTTAGAAAATGTCATGAATTTTTTGTTTCTTTCCACAGTAAACGTGGTTCAATTGTGTTTGAATAATGAAGTTTGAATAGAATGAAATTCTCGTTTGCAACTCAATTTTGAATAATAAATATCTGATGCAAGATAAGGTTATTTTCTTTGGAAAAATTCTTATATCCGTTCAAAGTTTTTGTATATTTTCAGAAAAAATGATTTATAGAATTGTTCGAATCCTTTACAGGGTCCAAAAAATGAAGGATAAACTCTCCGTTTTCTCAGCAACCTACATCATTTTGTTTGAAAATTAGACAAACAGTTTGAAAAAATTTTCAAGTTTATGCAGCTGTTAATTTTTATAAAGTAACATGATCCAATATAGTTCGTTTACCCCAATTTCATGAGTATCATTTTTCAATAAAACTGGCTCAATTTTACGGAGCAAAGCTGCACACATAAAACAAAACATTTACTCGAATTGCAGTTTAGCAGTTTTGTTGTTTCGTTTTTCAAACGTTTTGAGTTCTTAGCGAGATCTCAATAAATTTTCTACAGAAGCCTTTTTAAAATTTGAGCTTTTAGATTTTGGACTTGACTCCCAATGAAATTTGAATAAAGTTATCATTTTAAAGTTTCACTCTTAAGTTTAAAATGTTATGAAAATTGTAAAGTTAAAGTTTTCTTTCTTTTAGTTTAAATTGCTTCTATTGCAGTTTGAAAGTTTTCGAAAGTTAATTAGGAGAGTCTATACATAACTTTGCAGACGATTTGTTTTGGAAGATAAAAACTTGGTGATTGAAAATATAAATTTTTTGTTTCTGCTCTATCCGCTAAGTTCGTTTTTCCTTAACTAATAATGGTTAATAGACAATGAGGAAACATAAAAAATTTGTTTTAGGTTTAGATGAACAGCCCCTGCTATAAAATGTATGTTTATATGCCTCAAAACTGCTGTATAGTTTATCTAATACCGTGAGATTAGCTCTAAATTTTTTTGAAGAGGCTTTCACGAAGTATATCGTTAGTTCATTTTTTAAAAATTTTTACAAGAAATCAGGACAACCGTATTGATCATTTCAATGAAATAACCAAAATCGAGTGGGACAAGATCAATTTTTCTTCTTTTGTTTCAACATTTCCATCCATCGCATGTATGTATTTTAGGCGGCTGGTATTTCTTTGGAAAAATTTGTTCATTTCCCCCGTTTTGCTTCTTGTATTCTTGTGATAGTAATCATCACAAATTGTTTTCAGGTCAGAAATACAAAATCTTGTGGTCACAAATCATAAACTGCAATTCATCTTTTCCGATCGAAGAGAACACTAAAAAGCAGTGTTTGCCTCAGTATGTGGTGTCTTTTGTGTACATTGTTCCCTGGTTTTTACTACAATAATTTTGTTCATGTCTCACTGAAAAATGATCATGGTTGATGATCATAATCAATGATTGATGATGATTAATGGTGAATTAATGATCATCAAAAACGATCATAATTATATTTTTTGCCAGCAATGTCTTTTGTTATAAAAATTTTTGCGTGGGCATTATTTTTTTAACATTACTGTTAGCTCTATTAATACACTTTTTCCTGTCTAGATGTAAGATGTCCAGTGTAAGTTTAATTACGAAGTAAATAATCCACCTCTGATTAGACTGAAGTGCGCTCCAAATAGCCTCTGACCAGACTGAAGTGCGCTCGAAAGTGCCTATGATCAGACTGCACTCGAATTTGCATCTTCTTAGACTAAAGTGCGTTCAATAACAGCCTGATCAGAGAATGATTTTGAACATGAAAAATTCTCTCAATATCGCTATAAAATATTCTTTTCAAGAAAATTGATATTATCAATCAGATTTTCTAATAACCAAAAACCAATTCTAAAAATATTGCTAATGAAAATAAAACACAATTGTAAAAAAAACACCATTTGAATTTGTCATTAATTCAAGTTTTTAACTAAATAAATGAACTCAGAAAGTTTTGCATAAAAACTTCTTGATGTAATTTGACTCCAAATTTTTTCTTGAGAAAACCGGCAGTTGCTATCAGATGGACATCTTGGTTCTCATCAAGTCCATCAGATTTTCACATAGAGTTCTGATTAAGAATGCTGCTTTGTTGTTGACTCTTAGTAGAGACAAGTTATGTAAGAAAAAAAATCTTGAAAAAAAATTGCTTGAATGGGCCTCTGATCAGACTAGTGTGCGCTAGAATCGGTTTTTGATCAGACTAATGTGCGCTCGATATGAATTCCAATCAGAGATAATTGCGCTCGAAGTTGCTTCTTATTAGACTAAAGTGCATTCAAAAATTGCCTGCTCAAAGAATATTTTGAACATGAACAATTGTCTCAATATCGCTATAAAATATACATTTAACGAAGTTTGATGTTATCAATCTTATACTCAAAAACGAAAAACCAATTCTAAAGATTTTGCTAATGAAAATAAACGCAATTGTTCAAAAAATATTTTCAGTAGACTATTAATTCATAATTTTACTGCATTAATGACCTAAGACAGCTTTGCATAAAAAATTGTTGATGTACTTTGATTCCAAATCTTTTCTTGAAGGGTCCATCATATGCTATCAGATATACACCTTGGTTATGATCAAATACATCAGATAATCACAACAATTTCTGATTAAAAATGCTGCTTTATTGTTGACTCTTTTTAGAGACAACATATGTAAGTAAAAGAAAAACACAAAAACTTGAAAAAAGTTTGCTCGAGTTGGCCTCTGATTAGACTGGTGTGCGCTCGAATCGGCCTCTGATCAGATTGAAGAGCGCTTGAAGTTGCCTCTGATTAGAGTAAAGTGCGTTCAAAAATTGCCTGATCAGAAAATATTTTGAGCATGAACAATTGTCGCAACGTTGCTATAATATATTCATTATTCAAAAAAATCGATGTCATCAATCTTTTATTCAAATAACGAAAAACCAATTCTAAAAGTGTTGCTAACAGAAATAAATGCAAGTTTATAAAAAAAACTGATTATGCCAATAATTGAATTTTCTAACGGATTAAAATGATTTTAGACAGCTTTGCATAAAAACTTCTTAATGTATTTTGGTTAAATTCTTTCTTGAGGGCAACGGCAGTCGCTGTCAGATGAACTGCTTGGTTCTGATCAAGTCCGTCAAATATTCATGTGGAGTTCTGATCATGAATGCTGCTTCATTGTTGACTCCTATCAGAGACAACATATGTAAGTTAAAAAAAATGAAAAAAGCTTGCTTGAGTGGGCCTCTGATCAGACTAGTGTGCGCTAGAATTGGCATATGATTCGACTGAAATGCGCCCAAAATAACCTCTGGTCAGACGAAGTGCGCTCAATATTGCCTATGATCAGACTAATGTGCGCTCGCAATCACTTCCAATCACACAAAATTGCGCTCTAAGTTGCTTCCGATTAGACTAAAGTGCATTCAAAAATTGCCTGATCAGAGAATATTTAGAACATGAACAATTGTCGCAATGTCGCTATGATATATTCATTTTAAAAAAATCGATGTCATCAATCTTTTATTCAAATAACGAAAAACCAATTCTAAAAGTATTGCTAACGGAAATAAATGCAATTTTAAAAAAATTGAATGTGCCATTAATTCATTTTTCGAACTGTATAAATGGACTTAGTCAACTTTGCTTAAAAATTTCTTGGTGTAATTTGGTTTAAAATTTGAGGGCAACGGCAGTTGCTATCAAATGAAAACTTTGGTTCTTATCCAGTTCATCATATTTTGACATAAAGTTCTGATCAAAAAGCTGCTTTATTTTTGACTCTTAGTAGAGACAACATATGTAAGTAAAAGATAAACAAAAAACTTGAAAAAGGTTTGCTCGAGTTGGCCTCTGATCAGACTAGTGTGCCCTTGAAACTGCCTCTGATCATACGGTCCCAAACCGAAGTGACCTCTGATCAAACAAGTTCCCCACCATTTCCAGACAAAAGCTCGCTTGGAGTCTTTTCCAGACCATGTAATTCGAGCGCACCGAGAACATGTAAATCGTGCGCTCGAAGGTGTTCTGATCAGAGGTCACTTCGGTCTGGCCACCTCAACCTGGGTAGTTTTTATGCAAATATGGGTCAAATGTTAAATTTGTTTCAATTGTTATTTCAAACACACATCCAGAAACTATAGAAAAAACTTCGGAATATTTCTATTATCATGTCAATCTATTAGTTACCTGCATAGTTAATGACTAATTAACGAGTTCACATCAATTTGGTGACTCTTATTTTGTGTTTTCACATCGATTCTGGCATTGTTCCATCGTGTTGTACATATTGAGGCGGCTGGGTATTCTGCAATTGCGTGTTTTGGTACACTTATTTTTTCTCGTGTCGAACATGTACCATGTTGAGCCGCTCAAACATTGTCCTGAGATGCCTTTGTAAGAACAAGGCTGGTCGATTTCTGAACTGCCGCAGTATATACTGGTTACATGAAGAGTCAAAATAATCAGGATAGATAAACTAATAGCAGTCATCGCTGATATTTTGCTGTGAAAAATCCGGGAATGTCTGGGAAAGTCTGATAAATGTGAGATTTATTGACAGAACTTGAGAGTGACTTCTGTGACTTTTGAAGTGTTATCTGATTAATTAAACATCGATCCCCAGAAATATACTCAAGCAGTTAGCCCACAATTTTGTTCCAAATCGTGTTGGTTTTTGCAGCAATTAAGAAAACCGGGGTAAACGCAGAATTTATTTGATAGTCATGCCACTAAGTCGTCTGCTTTTCGAGGAGAATAGAACAACCGCGGCCCAGGTTGAAATCATTAATCATGCTTATAAATAATAATAATCCAGAATATAGAGACAGCGAAACTGCAAAACTAAATCATTGTCTGTTCAGATATACATCCAATCTAACCTTATTCTCAAAAACCAATTAAAGAAACAAACGTTTCAGATGACATTTGTACCCATGCGCATGTGCTATTTTTTTACACAACAATGTGCTATATACCAACACTTAAATTGTAATTGGGGGCATAAAAACACTGAGGTGTGGGGGGGGGGGGGCGTTTCCTTATTTGTAAAAGAAAATCAGGGCTGAGCAAATTTTTTAGAATATCATTTTTTCTGACAAGATGGCATTTCTTGAGTTAATTCATCTCTATGTCGTACCTGCAAAATATAGTTAATTTTCTGAATTATTTTATTATTCCGCCGAATTTGTTAATTTGCCCAGATTCCTATTTTAATTGCTCTTTTAGTTTTCTCACCTATATATTTTGACAAAAAAACCCATAACCTAGTCTAAGCTGTAAAATTAGAGTTCCCAAAAGACAATGACTTCGGCAGCATTATCCCAAATTTCGTTACATTTTGAGCCTGAATCATTTCTAAAATGGTTCTAGAGAGTAGATTCTGATTAAAATGAACACAATAAAAATTCAAGTGTCTATTTTCTAAACGATCAATTAAAAATTGTCATTTTGGAGAAAATGAGGACGAATTGACCTCCATATCCCTTTCATGCTTTCTCTGAGTAAAAAAAGTAAAAATTATAAATAACCGGCGCCAACTTGGCAAATTAATTTGTAGACATAATTATAATATATGCATTCACTACTCATCAAGTTATTAGAAATGTTTTTAAGTTTATTTTTTCTATTTACAAATTGTTTGTCGTTCTATTTACAAATTGTACAAAAGTAACAACTTTGAAGTACCCAATTTTTTGTTCCGACCTCACTTGTGGGGGGAGGAACTATATACCCAAATGGGTTTTTTTTTTGTTCAGTCAATTTTGACCGATCGACATATTCGTCGTAGAGAAATGTGAGTGGTATCATTAAAAAGCTGGTTCAGCGTAGAATTCAAAATTAAAAAGATTTTTTTGATTTTCGTTGTTTTTTTTCGAGGAGTTATCGAGGATTGAAGAGTTGTGTGAACGCGCGATATTTGTTCACTTTTACTGTAATTTTTCTTCAAATTAAAAAATTTTCCATAAAAATCGTATTTCAAAACTAAATTTCACGCCAAAAAAAGGATCAATTTTTTGTTCCTAATATCCTAAAGGCGTTAAAAACACTAGTTCTGGTCTCATTGGGAAGTTCCCTGTCAAAAAAAAAACTCGAATTCTATTTGAGAGCTCTTTTTTTTATAAAACTTTTCTCTTTTTTGCTTTTTTAAGTCACCTAGAGACAAGTCACTTTTTATATCAAGGTTTTAAGCATGACAAACCTCCTTTACAGCCAAATTTAGCCCAATGAACAAAAACATCGTTTTCAAGGAATTGCTCATGGTTTTTTGGCTTCGATTCTGAGTTTTCGTAATTTTAAATGAAGTTTTAAATTTATTTTTGAGGTTTTACTATTTTTTGAAGTCTTATGGCATGGATTCATTGAATAACATGGCAATATGTTCCATAATGGGCAATAAATGAACAAATCTAATGCTTTGAGGGGACAGCTAATGGCTGTTAAGACTTAAAAAATAATTTTTCGATTTTTTTTTAACATTAAAGAATAAAACTGATTATCGTGAACTGTAAGTCAGTCCAGGAGTGACAGCACCCTCTTCCTTCCAACTAAAACCAAATTCAATCTGGTTAGCAATTTTATCTTCTAATCATTGGTTATATGACTTCAATGACATTAGATTTCAAATTTTGGATTTTTTTTGGATATTTTTTTATTAATAGTTACTTTTGAACTCTTATCACATTATCCAAACATTATACACTTTATCCAATAATAATTTAATCCCATTGGCTTCAAGAGGACGTTCAGTGGATCACAGATAAGGTTTTCAGAGAAAAGCTAATGGTTCAATTGGCTTCGACATTTTCTTCTCGACCCTTTTTTAATCGAATTTTGGTTTTTGCCTGTTTTTGTTATTGTTTCCACAGTCATAAGACTTATTGTGATATCATGTTAGTTATCTATGCATAACAAACAATTTTTTCCTCCCATTGTGTTATATCGGAGCGTAGATATTGAGCGCCGTTGAAAATCTTTGAGTTTAATGGCTGTTAAGAGTTAATAATTTTCCAATTTTTTTTTTTGAAAATTAACCAATCCTAAACTTTTTTCTTGAACTGTTGGTCCATGCCACTACTAAAGGAATCCGTTTCCATTCTACTGCAGTCAAAATTAATCTGGTTAGCGGTTTTATCTTCTACCCATTAGTTTTAAAATTTAATGCCACGAGATTTCAAAAGTTTTTAAAAAATTTTTGCGTACTTTTTTCTATTTTTGGATCCTTTTGAACTCTTATCAAATCCTCCTACTACTGATGGTTCCCATTGTTTTAGGGATAAAGTTCAACGGATCATAGATAAAGTTTTCAGAGAAGAGCTTATGATTTGAATTGCTTCAACATATTCTTCTGGCACTTTTCTACTGAATTTTTGGTTTCTGCCTGTCTCTGTTGTCGTTTTCATAATCAATAACTTGTTGTGAGGTCTTATTGATGAAATATGGTTGTCAAACAAACTTTTTGTCCCGTCGAGGCATAATTTAGCGTATTTACTGGCTTGCATTGAAGTCTAATAAAAATAGTTGCATTGATTTCTACGTGTTTTCTCAAAAATTTCGTTGTTCTAATGTATTTGTTTATGTTTGTTGATTTTTTTAAATTAAATTGATAAATCAGAAAAGTCCCATTGCTCTTAACAATTGATTGAAAAAAGAAGAGTTTTTAGTGAAACGTTTTAGCCCTAAATTGCTGACAGTTCTCATAGGCTTCTAATTGAGCATTGAATGAATGATGTTACCCGAAGCTGTCAGATTATAGCGAATAGTATTAAAGTTCATGATAATCATATTGAAGTTTTTTTCATACTTTTCAGTTTTTGTTGATCTTTATGTCAAATTGTAATTTATTTTCATCAATTAGAGGTCCCATCCAATTTCTTGTATTTCAAGAGATAACTTATCTATTGACATTATTTGTCAAAATGTTTGTTTTGTTATATGCGTTTTTTTGGAAAATAAACGTTTTTCTGAATGCTTATTGAGTGGCCAATTTTTGTGTTTTTTTCTCTTCTTCCAGAACAATCGCGTAATAACAGATCCCAATGGTTTTCAAATGTGGCGCAACTAAATTTATTTAATCTCTCAGTATAATTCCTTCAGCTGAATCAATAGAAATGAACAATTGAATTAAAAATACATAATATTCAGATGATAGCTAATGACTATAATGGTAGCAATAGTTTGTGTTTTCGCAAATCGTTTGTAATTTTTTGAGTTTCTCTTTAGTTCGCTTCTATGGCTTAGTCTAGCCAAAGACAGGTCCTTTTGGTTTTGTAATCAGCTTTTAGTAATTTATTAAGGATTATTTAGTTAATAGCCAATGATTTTTAAGATTTTTAAAATTTCTTGGTGTAAAAAACGTTGATTAATTTTTTAAGCTTCGCATCACTGTTCGTTTTTTTTTTGTCGACTTGTTACCCAGTCTCATTAAGAAAAATTTCCATCTGCTGTATTGTTAGAAAAAAGTAAACTTGTGTAGTTAAGGTTTTACCTGACTGCACTTTGACGTTGTTACTAGGTGCTTTTAAATTTAGATATTCCGTTTTTGCCGTGAAATTTTTGTTTGTGTTAATTTTGTTTTTTATTTTTTTTGTCTCTTAGTCTCCTTAGTGTCAGATCACAATGGCGCTGTATTGAGGCATGGGATTATGTAATTCAATTAGTAGATGAGTTGTGTAACGTTTGCTTTAATATCAAACATCTTTTTTGTTATCTCTTCATTTGGTTGACAATCTAGTCAAAAATGTTGATGAGCTCGGGTCGGAACATCATGTGCGAACGCACATTAACGAGCTGCCTTGTCTGTATCTATTCTTTAATTGCTATTTTTCCCATATTTGCTTTTGCATTTTTGTAAACAATAAATTTTACCCAAAATTAAAACGCTCTTCAACGCGCATGGGCACAAAAACACCACTTCTCAAAAATCGACCAAATAGCAGACTAAAATTAAAAGAATTAAAAAAGTATGGATGATCAAACTTGAATATATTTTTGGTATTTAAATGCTCCTTCTGGTGCTTACCTCACGATTACAAAAAGTAAGAGCATAAAATTTTCCAAATTGTTAAAACAATACAATGCTACTTCATCTCTCTCTCTCTCTCTCGTTCACTCCTTCCCTTGACTCTTTTTAATAACCAACTGATTTTCTTTTCAAATCATTGATTTCTGCAAATCATTTGTCAGCTCAAACGTTCGACGATTACAATTTGTTGATAATTTCTTACTGCATCAAAAAATATTGCCATCTGTTGCAATGAAATAAGATAGTTGTTGAAAATCTGATGACATTTTTGTCAATGGAAGAATCGAGTTTTACTGTAAAGCTTTGTAATAGGTGCGTTTCCTAGAAATAATTGTTCTGTAGACTTCATTAACAGCCTTTGCGATAAATAGCAGTTTTTATCTCTATGATCAGCTATTAAAATATAATGACATGTTAAAGCTACTGATATCTTCTTCAACGGTTTATTCTCTGGAAAATTCCTCGTAACAAAATTAAAAAAACGACATTTGGAAACAGAAAAGAATTCTACACACATTTTGAGTTAGCAAAAACGTAAAAGCTTCCAAGCTTTTTTTGTCTTATTGGCTGTTTTCTTTCATGATGTCTGTCGTTGCACTTCATAATGTCTTTCAATTGGCATATTCAAACAAGTTTTTTTCTTTTTGAACAGTAGCAAATCAGCACCTTTCTTTGCCGTGCTGATATTTGTTTCCTGATTTGTAAGAACTTTGTAAATTTTTGCGGATTATCTTGCAAGGCTTTTCGCAGATTAACTTGCAAGAGTCCTTCTAAAGAAAGGTTATTTTGCAGGACTCTTGCAAGACTTTTGTAAGAAGACCATCTCGCGAATTCTAGCTAGGTGAGATTTTCAAACAAAATCTTGCAAGATAACCGTCCGAGTCAAGTCTGGGTTGGGACTATATCTTTAGAATAATCTAGAAGTTGACTAAAGTGAAATTTAAAGAAAAACTAGTTCTAAACTGAACTTGTTAATTAATTTGGACTTGTAAAAAAATTATTTCGCTACTTGATTCGCCAATTTTTTTTTATTTTTCCTCTGTAAGATTGGAATGATACCTGATATATGGTCAATCAATTAAAAATTACGAAAACAGCATTAAGTTTCATTGAAATTGCTTTGTTTGCTTCATGGAAAACAAAACTCGATTCTTTATACAAAGAAAAAAACAACCAACAGCGGTTAATTAGTAAAAGGCCAGCTGAAAAATGAATGCAAGCTCGGTATGTAATATAGCGCATGACCACTATCCGGAAGGCCCTCATCAAGGGCCCCATGAAAAATCCTAAAAACTCTGTGATTTCTGTTTTTTTTTACTAAATTAAGCCAATAGCAGACCAATGATCAGGGGGACTCAACAATTGTTGGTGTCTTTAGCAGTTGGCTATTCAAAATATCTCTCCTTTTCCTTATACTGGATAAAAAGAGAATGATAGAATGACTCGGAACAAAATGATTTGAAGTCGAAGCAAAGAACAAGTTAAATTTTGTTGCCACAATTTCACACATCCCCTGCCCTGTTTTTTTTGTAGAAAATATTTACTTATGAAACAGTAAATGGTTTGCCACTGATCTCAATTACCCTCATTTTGCACTTTTAGTTCGTAGCAAAATTTCTGAAAACATTATTTCTGGAGATTTGTTGTTTTTTTATCTTGGGACGAGATAAATCAACCAACCAAGTGATGGGAAATAATTAAAAGTGTTATCTAAATTTGTCCAGATTTTTGCAAGATCTGCCACGAACTTTTTGATTGATCTCGATAAGATCTTACCAAGATCTAATCATGATTTATCACGAAATGATAGAATTTCAAGTTCTTGGCAGGATGCTACACGTTTTGTGAGACATATCAAGATCAGTCATGTGTTATCAAGCTGTATCATGACCAATTCACTGGGTTTGTTTAATTCAAACTCAAATGCTTGAGAATATTAACTCCACCAGTGTGATCAAAAAACGTCAACGGGTTATTTGGTAACTGAAGAAAAAAATTGAGTAATTCTGCTTCACTTCGCAATTGTTTTTTTAGCCTGAATATTTTTCTATTTGTCCATATGGAATGTCATTATTCCATGGGTAAATTGAACATCATTAATAAAACAGCACATCTTTTTGCGAATTACTGATGAAATATGCCACGACTGCAAAAAATACTTTTACTTCTTGCGCAGATTTTCAGAATAGAGTGGACTCTTGTAACAATTGCCGAGATAATTGTGCTATATTGACAATGACTATGGTGAATTTTTTTTCTTCAATGACTATTTTTTTTTTCAGTGTTGATTACAGTTTTTTTGTAATCTAAGGCAGCAAATATATTGAATTTTTTGATTGCGCAATTTTTTCTGGCGTTATTCTCCTTGCTCCAAAACTCTAACAACTATTCATCTCACTCACTGCAACTCTTTCCTGGCAACTTCTGCCACTGGCTCCTCGGCCGTGCCGAAGTCAGAATACCCAACTACTGTTCTACAGAAAAAAGGACCAAGTGTTTTTTGGCCTATATAATCTGCAGGGTAGATGGAGGATGGAGCCATATTTCGTTAATTGAATTCCCTCACACTTTTCGCTCGCAGAAGAACAAGAA